>NC_066584.1:521399114-521713619 GCF_024323335.1 Lathyrus oleraceus
CCCACACAAGTGGTTCTATAAATAGAACCCTTGTGCAGAAGCATTGATTGCGGTTGCATTATTTTTGTTTTCTCTCTCTCTCTCTCTCTCTCTCTCTCACTCAAAGACTTCATTCGTACCAGCTAGCACTGAGATTGAAGGAATCCATTCGTGTGGACTGAGTAGAGACGTTGTCATCGTTCAACGTTCGTGATCGTTTCGTGGATCTGCATCAAAGGGTTTTGATCGTTACAAGAGATCTGCACCAAAGGTTTCAACCGTCACAAGAGGTAAATATTCTATCACTGATCATGACCATTCGTAAGGATCTCTAAAGGAGAAATTTTAATTTCCGCTGCGTTTTGGGCCGCAATTCTCCTTCACATACCAGATGAGGTACGTAGGCAGGAGGTCTTCCGAGATCTCTCCGGGCACCTTTTTTTCTTTTTTGTGTGTGTTTGCTCGACAGTGGCTAGGCTCGAGTTCCCGACTCCTTAGAAACTTGTTGTTTGTTTGTTCTTGTTGTGTGCTTGGAGTCCGGTATAAGTCCATCAAGTGGCATCTGGTTTCCAGTGTGGGTCTGTTTGGTTCGGAAGCTGATGTAAGTCCAGCGATTGGCATTCGGGTTCCATGTTTGCCTGCTTGTGCGTTTGTGTTGTTTGGCGTGCGTGAGACGAACTACGGTAGCTCTGATTCTCGTTCCAGACGAGATACGTAGGCATAGGATGCGATATCCTAGCGAGCCCTCTTCCTCTTTCCCCCACCTGTGTTGTGTTCAGTGTGTGTGTGTGATGTTTGTTTTAGCAACCTTTTTCTTTCTTTTAGAGCGTGGATCCCGTCGAGTACGACGGACGTGAGGGGTGCTAATACCTTCCCCTTGCGTAACCGACTCCCGATCCCATTCTCTTTGGTCGCGAGACCATGCTTTTTCCAGGTTTACTCTGAGCGTTTCCTTTCCCTCTTTTGGGATAAATAACGCACGGTGGCAGCTCTGTGTTGTTTTTGTTTCAGCTCGCCGGTTGTTTTTCGCGGATGCGACAGCTGGCGACTCCACTGGGGACTTTAGATGTTGACCTGTGCTGGTCCATCTTCCCTAAGCGAGTCTCTCCTAGCGTTCTAGGATAGTTTAGGTTGCTTGTGTTGCTTTATTTATTGCATTTATTATTCTGACTGTGTATATATTTGCATGCATCATACTATCATGTTGCCATCCTCTGTGCAGGTGGTTCCTCTGTTTGGGGTGGGTGTTCTGAGTGGGGCTAAAACCCAGGCCCGAGTATACACCTAGGATTAGTGTGGTCTCATGTTGCCTCCTTCATGTTAGGTTAACATGTTCTTGGCAATGTGATGTACCACAAGCCAGACGAGGTCCATCTGAGAGAGTCCTTCCGAGTGGAGTATTCCACCTTGGTCGGGTTATCTCTTTTGAACTATTGACTCTGGTGACCGATCATTTCCTGGATCTTTGGTTTAGACGATCTTAAGGGAGCTACAATGGCACACCCGAAAGGGCAAACCCATTGAGTATCTCTGCCCGATTGTCGAGACTATTATCCGCCTTAGGGTGACCTGATTAGAATTTACCTGTGAGGGGAGGGTGATTCTTTCAGATGCATGATCAGATGGAGACTTTGATGGTGACTGATGGTTCCGTTGATCAGAGTCATATTTATGAGTCGGATTTATGGTCATTTATTGCTGAGACGCCGGAGTGTTGTCCGTGTTATTTATCAGTGGGGATCCGTTTATTTCAGGATTCCCCGGGCCGATTCAGAGGATTGTGGTTATCTGCTCAGAGATTGTCTGATGATGATGATGGTGTATCTTTCAGTTCCGTTTATTTCGGAATCCCTTGAGTCGGATTTGTGGTTACATATTCCTTCAGATGGTTGTGATCGGTTCAGAGACTGTGATTCAGAGCAATAGATGATCAGATGACTTGGAGGATGGCAATGCATTGCATTCATTCATCAGCATCATCATATCTTGCATTTACCTGCATCTAACACATGTTTATCCATATGCAGGGACATTTTTGATTGAGATCCTGGTTGAGAGACTTTCTGCTCAGATATGAGGACCAATTTGAAAGACGATGTTGTCTACAGCTTCTTTGACCCAGAGATCAGTGTGCTGAAGAATATGATAGCATTGATTACACCCGACCATGTAGGGATGTTTCGAGAGGCATACGGTGGTATTCTGAAGATGGTTTTCAGGCTCACTGACAGCGACAGAAGCGCCATTCATACTCTTCTCCAGTTCTATGACCCGGGTCTGAGATGTTTTGTGTTCCCGGACTATTTGTTGGGGCCTCTGATGGAGGACTATGCTAGTATATTGGGTATGCAGATCCGAGATCAGATTCCTTTCTGTGCCATTAGAGGAGAGCCTGACGTCCTTGGGATTTCCCGTGCTCTTTATTTGAGTCCGGAAATGATCAAGGAGGGTTTGAAGGAAAAGGGGAAATTACCTGGATTTCATTTGAGTTTATTGGAGGCTAAAGCCAAGGAATATGCGGCTGCGGGTAATTGGAAGACGGTTTGTGCTTTGGTTGCTGTAGGCATTTATGGTGTCATCATGTTTCCTAATCAGAAGAGCTTTGTGGACCATAATGCTATCAGATTGTTTATGCAGAGAAACCCTATTCCTACTCTGATCGGAGATGTCTATTACTCAATTCATAACAGGAATGAGAAGCGACGTGGGGGTTTGATCCGGTGCTGTGCTCAGTTGCTATTCAGGTGGTTTATGGGGTATTTGCCTTCCCGAGGTGCTTTTGCTCATCTTGATCCTACTATCAAGTGGTCATTCAGGTTGATGGGTTTGTGGGCCGCTGACATCGCTTGGACTCATAATGGTATGGCTGGACGGGATTTCATATGTAGTTGTGGGAGTCTACCCAATGTGCCTCTTATCGGAGTTCAGGGTTGCATCAGTTACAACCCGGTGCTTCTCAGGAGACAGATGGGGTTTGCTGTAGAGGGTCCTCCTCTCGGGCGAGAGATCCAGGAGTCCTTTTACTTCCCGATTGATGGCAATCAGGCCAAGCTAAGGCAAGTATTGGATGAGTGGCGCGATATTCAGAGAAAGGGTAAAGTTCCTTATGGCAAGGTCAACAGTCGGTATTTTCCTCTATTTGATGATTGGTTGCGGAAGAGGATAGAGCTCACACTTCTACCGTTTCCGGGAGGTGATCCTTGGTGTCCTATGATTGAGGGTCCGAGTTCTTCTGTCAGTATGGAAGAATTCCTCGAGATGAAGAGAGCCAGAGATCAGTTGCTTGCAGAGAAAGCGGAATTGGAGATGAGTGTTGCTAGGATTCAGACGGCTAACCAGGAGGTCAGAGTGAAGATGGAAGATCAAGACAAGCGACATGCCCTGGAAGCAAAGCGCTTTGAGATGGATACTGCCTAATATGGGAAGATCAGCCAAGCCTTAGCGTCATCCACAAGGGAGCACGACATCACTAAGGAGAAGCTAGCCAGAGCAGCAAAAGTCATTGAAGATGAGAAGAGGAGGCAAATCCTCGTGAGAGATCAGAGAGAGGCTAGAGCCAGAGTCCTCCCTGCAGAATGGGAGGCAGAGAAAGCGAAGATCATCGCCGAGAGAGATCATTACATTGCTGAGAGAGATCATTACTTCAGGCAAATGAAGATTCACCAGAAGGAGGTGGGGAGATTACAGCAGGAGAACACCGAGCTCAGGTTCGCCGCAGAGTTCGCGAAGATGGTTGATGAGATAGGGCCATCTGTGGGACCCTCGTCAGGCTAGACCTTTCTTGTTTGTGTGGATTACCGTCAGGCTTGTTGACGGAATTCATTTGCTTGTATTTCTTTCCCGATTCTGGAGACTTGTATCAGCTTGATGTATGGCTTTGGCACTTATTGTGCATTTTGATATGTGATGGTTGTTTTCATTCAGTGATTGATCTTCAAGCTTTATTTGCTTTTCCGTATGCACTCACACAAGCACACACATGGTTGGGGGTATTTTGCTAAATCATATATCTTTGGTTTGTATGATGAAATCAAACGTTGAATGCCAGAATGTTTCTGCCGGATTATTATATGTCTCGATGAAGCCAGGATCAAGAGACAAAGTGTTCCTCATATGGATAAACATTGCATTCATGCATGATCATAATAACTTGTGTTTTATTTTGCAGGTATCAGTTCTAACGTGCTTGATTGTTTCAGGAATCATTGCTCATGCTCGCAGAGTTGTACCTTTGCACTCAACCCGTCCTCACAGATACTTCACGCGACGTAATACTCCCAGACTGATGGATCTCCCGAACACAGATATCCTCGAGCTGAAGGACAAGATGAATTAGCTGATCAACATCATGCAAGGTTTTGCAGTTGGTCAGAAAGCTTTGGCTGACAAAGTTGAGAAGCTCGAGCGGGCTTCAGCGGCAAATAGTGGTGTTAACCTGGATGGTGTCTCCAACCAGGGGCTGGGTGGCTCAAGAGATGGTGGAAAGAGGACAACAGTGCCTGTGGTAACCAATATTGCTGGTGGTTTCGGTGCTGCTGGTGGTCAACCTGGTCAGAATTTGAAAGATAGTCTATTCCCTCCTTTCTTCGGGGCTGATGACGACAGAGAGGAAGACCGAGAAGCTGATCAGTTTTCCATGCACAATGAGCCGTTCGGTCAATACGGTGCCCCGCCACAGAACAAAGAGATACAGTTGCTGGCTGAGAAGATCAAAGCTTTGGAGAGCTATGCCACTCCCGGGGTGGTAAACATGTCAAATATGGGGCTAGTTGAGGGGATTGTGATCCCGCAGAAATTTAAAGCGCCCACATTTGATAGGTACAATGGGAGTTCCTGCCCCGAGACTCATCTGCAGGCGTTTGTCCGAAAGATCTCTACATACACCATGGACCAAACGCTGTGGATGTACTTCTTCCAGGACAGTCTGTCTGGAGGCTCCCTGGAGTGGTATACCAAGCTTAAGTCCTCATATATCAAAAGCTGGCAAGATCTTGGGGACGCATTCTTTAAACAATATCAGTTCAATGCTGATATGGCTCCGAGTCGTACCCATCTGCAGGGTATGTCTCAGAAGAATAATGAAGGGTTTAAAGAATATGCTCAAAGGTGGAGGGAGTTGGCTGCCAGAGTGCAACCTCCTTTGGTGGACAGAGAGATGTCTGATCTCTTCATGGGTACCCTGTAGGGGACCTTTGCTGAAAGGATGGTTGGTTGTCTGGTGACGAACTTTTCAGACATAGTGGTGGCCGGTGAAAGGATAGAGAGCTGGCTGAAGCTCGGGAAGATTCAGGGAAACGCTTCGTCGTCTGGACCGAAGAAATCCTTTGGTAATGGCCAGAGGAAGAAGGAGGGTGATACCAGCGTAGTCTATGCTCAAAGGGGACCCAGTAGGGATCGTTACTTCCAGCACACTGCTGCAGTAACTATTCCTGCTGATAATCAGCATCAGCCTGCACAGCAACAACAGCAATCACCGCAACAACAAAGACAACCATTTCAGCAAAGGCCTCAGAGGGCTGGATATCAAGTCAGGGGGAGGATGAGTGATCGGCATTTTGACAGGCCGCCTGTGACATAATCTTTCCTATTGAAGAAGTTGAAAGATCTGGGGCTGGTACAGTTGAGGACTTTGGCACCTATGAGACCTGATCAAAGGCCAGCCAATTTTGATGAAAATGTCAAATGTGAATTCCATTCGGGTGCTCCCGGGCACAGTGTAGAGGACTGCAAAGCTTTTAAGCACGTAGTCCAAGACCTGGTGGATTCAAAAGCAATCAACTTTGCTCCGTCTCCCAACGTGAATGCTAATCCCATGCTCGCGCATGGTCAAAGGGGGGTGAATGCCATCTCTGAGGAGAATAGAATTGGGCTGTCTGATGTTGATCAACTGAGGACTCCTCTGGCTGAGGTTAAGAGGCAGTTGATGTTGAATGGGGTTCATCCGGGCTGTGGTGATGATTGTACTGAGTGCACTATTTCTGTCAATGGATGTGAACTATTGAGAAAGACTGTTCAGGGTCTGATGGACGAAGGGACTCTCCGGATTGAGAAGGTTGATGGGGGGAAAGATGAGGTCTCCACCATAACGATTTATTTTGACCCGGTGGATTTGTCAACCCTGGCGGAGGCGGCTCCAGTTACCATCACGGTACTTGGACCAATTCCGTATGACAAAGATGATGTCGTGCCATGGCATTATGGTGGAGAAGTGTATTGCAACGGAGAGAAGGTGGAAGACCAGACTGCTAGTGAAACCACCGTTTCAAAGGTGGATAATGCCGGTACCAGTGGTTTCACTCGCAGTGGAAGACTGTTTGCACCTGACGCGTTGAAGAGAGAAGAAGGAGAAAAAGAGAAGAAAGAAAAGGCCGAGGCTTTAGCCAGGGTGAAAGGAAAACAAGTGGTGAATGATAGTACTCCAGTAGTGACACCGGCGCCTGTTGGGTGGGAAGAAAAGCTTGATGATGATGCAGAGGAATTCTTAAGGATCATCAAGAAGTTTGAGTACAAGCTGGTGGACCATCTGCAGCAAACTCCCTCCAAAATATCGATTCTATCCTTGCTGTTAAGCTCTGAGGGACATAGAAAGGCTCTGTTGAAGATTTTGAAGAAAGCCTATGTTCCTCAAGAGATAACCATTAACTAGTTGGAGACAGTAGTGTCCAATGTGCATGCCAGCCATGGGTTGGGTTTTACTGACATGGATCTGACTGTAGATGGAAGAAATCATAATCGGGCATTACACATCGCAATGGAGTGTAAAGGAGTTGTGCTTTCGCATGTGCTGGTTGATACCGGCTCCTCATTGAATGTGTTGCCAAAGAAGGCCTTGGCAAAGTTGAATTGTGACGGGCTGATTCTGACTCCCACTGATCTGATAGTGCGGGCATTTGATGGGTCAAAACGGGATGTATTCGGAGAGGTTGAACTTCCGGTGAAGATAGGCCCAGAGGTGTTTAAGTCGACTTTCTATGTCATGGATATTCAGTCGGCATACAGTTGCCTGTTGGGTCGCCCATGGATCCATGCTGCTTGGGCAGTGACCTCGACTTTGCACCAGAAGCTGAAATACATCTGGGAAGGACAGGTTGTCACCGTCTGCGGGGAAGAAGACATCTTTGTCAGCCACCTTTCATCATTCAAGTATGTGGAGATGGACGGCGAAATATGGGAGACGCCCAGCCAAGCATTTGAAACCGTTAAGGTGGAGAATGCTCTGTTTGCAAAGGAAGAGGAGAAACCGTCCATATCTTCGTACAAACAGGCCGCCGAAGTGGTGAAGAATGGAGAGGCTCCTGGTTGGGGCAGGATGATGGACATCTCCGCCAAGAAGGACCGCTTCGGAGTGGGGTATCAGCCGGGCCGAGGCTCAGGACAAGGCAGAGGACGCTGTACGTCAGTAACATTCACTAGTGCTGGAATGTTGGATCCGGATCACATCTGCATGATGAGTGAGGAGGCTGATAGCGACTGCGAAATTGACCAATGGATAAAGCCGTGCGCACCAGGGATGGGAATCCAGAACTGGAAGGCTGAAAAGATCATCCGGGTCACTCTGCTCGAAGAGTAATATTTTCCTGTTTTCAATTTTATATGCATGAAAGCCATACGTGTTGCCCAACACGTAACGGTTCATTGTAAGGGCCACCTCATGTTCATATTTGCAAGATTTTGCATCATCAAATAAAGGATGTTTTTCAGTTAAAAGCGGTGTTCCCTGTTTTTCACTTATTTTTGCAGTTTAAAAATAAAAACAAAATAAAAATGGCAATGTTTTCATTTTTTCTTTTTAATTTGTCTCACACCGGTTCTAAAGCAATGCATGAATCAACATTCATGCAGATGCGATTCCTCTCTGGATCTCATTGATAACAATCCTGTTACACCCTCATATGACTTCGACAATCCAATCTATCATGCTGAAGAAGAAGACGAAGAAGATTGTGAACTGCCAGGGGAATTAGCCAGGTTGTTGAAACAAGAGGAGAAGGTGATTCAGCCGCACGAGGAACCGATTGAGGTTGTGAATCTGGGTACCGACGAGGTCAAGAAAGAAGTGAAAATCGGGGCTGCTCTAGAGGAAAGTGTCAAGAGCAGATTGGTGGCATTGTTGAAAGAGTATGTCGACATCTTTGCCTGGTCTTATCAAGATATGCCAGGGTTGGATACCGATATTGTTGTGCACAAGCTACTGTTGAGATCAGATTGTCCTCCAGTGAAGCAGAAGTTGCGTAGAACTCGACCTGATATGGCGAGGAAGATCAAAGAAGAGGTGTAGAAGCAGTGGGATACTGGTTTCCTTGCTGTCACTAATTATCCGCCATGGGTCGCGAACATCGTGCCAGTCCCGAAGAAAGATGGGAAGGTGAGAATGTGTGTGGACTACCGAGATCTGAACAAAGCTAGTCCGAAGGATGATTTTCCGTTACCTCACATCGATGTGTTGGTAGATAATACAGCTCAGTTCTCGGTGTTTTCCTTCATGGATGGCTTTTCTGGCTATAATCAAATCAAAATGTCGCCAGATGATATGGAGAAAACAACGTTCATCACACCGTGGGGCACCTTTGGTTACAAGGTGATGCCATTTGGTCTCAAGAACGCTGGTGCTACTTATCAGAGGGCCATGGTGACTTTGTTTCATGATATGATTCATCATGAAATTGAATGCTATGTTGATGACATGATAGCAAAGTCCCAAACGGAAGAGGGACATTTGGGGGATCTGGCCAAGTTGTTCGACCGGCTGAGACAGTTCAGACTGAGGTTGAATCCGAACAAGTGCACGTTCGGAGTGCGGTCCGGTAAATTGCTGGGATTCATTGTAAGCGAAAAGGGAATCGAGGTTGATCCTACAAAGGTAAAAGCAATAAGAGAAATGCTTGAACCGAGAACAGAGAAGGAGGTTCGTGGTTTCTTAGGTAGATTGAACTACATTTCACGGTTCATATCTCACCTAACAGCCACGTGCGAACCAATTTTCAAGTTGTTGAGAAAAGATCAAACGGTCAGGTGGAATAATGATTGCCAAGCGGCGTTTGAAAAGATAAAAGAGTATTTGCAGGAGTCTCCGATTCTGATGCCTCCTGTGGAGGGACGACCGTTAATTCTGTACTTGACAGTCCTCGAGGGGTCTATGGGGTGTGTATTGGGGCAGCATGATGAGTCTGGTCGAAAAGAGCATGCCATATACTACCTTAGCAAAAAGTTTACCGACTGTGAAACAAGATATTCACTGCTCGAGAAAACTTGCTGTGCTTTGGTCTGGGCTGCTCGCCGACTAAGGCAGTATATGCTGGTTCATACCACTTTATTGATATCCAAGATGGATCCAATCAAGTACATCTTTGAGAAGCCAGCATTGACCGGACGGGTTGCGAGGTGGCAAATGATTTTGACGGAATATGATATACAGTATACCTCTCAGAAAGCAATTAAAGGGGTGTATTATCTGATTATCTCGCCCAGCGACCCATTGAGGATTATCAACCAATGAAGTTTTAGTTCCCTGATGAGGACATCTCGAGGTGCTCAAATTGAAAGATTGAGAGTAACCGATCCCGGAGGAGGGGCCGGACCCCGAATCCGAACGGATTCTGATGTCTGATGGGGAGAGTTTAAAGTGAATAAGTTCGTGCTTCCCCGATAACATGTGAATGCACCAACGATGGTGGCTGAGTACGAAGTTGGTATACTGGGTACCGTACTTCGGCGCGTGCATCTACTGGGGCAACGTTTTTCTCACTCAGGTATGGAGTGATATTACCTACTGAAGTTTAGGTCCCATCATGGGGAGTCCTGATGGACGTGAAATTGCAAGAGGCGGAATGGGTAAAGACCCGGTACAAAGAGTTGAGCCTAATCGAGAAAAAGAGGCTGGCGGCCATCTATCATGGGGCAGTTGTACCCAGTGGATGAAGCAGGTTATGGACTGAAAAGTGGGACCTCGTGCGTACCACGTGGGAGATATGGTGCTGAAAAGGATCCTTCCTCCTCAAGACGATCGTGGGGCAAGTGGATATACAGTTATGGATTCCATTCGTGGTCAAGAAGGTTTTCTCTGGTGGAGCCTTGTTGTTGATGACCACGGATGACGAGGTTTTTTTTCCATCCCCTGTGAATGCGGACGCAGTTAAAAAATACTTCGTATAAAGAGACCCGCTGGACGAAAAGAATAAAATAGTCCAGGCAAAAATGGGCATCCCGGCGAACCAAAAACAGAAAGAAAGGTTCGGGCAAAAATTAGGGATAAAAAAGGAAAATTGTACACCCGGCAAGTCGAAAACCTGGAAAGGCGACTTGGGCAAAAAGGGGTATCCCGGTGGGCTGAAAACCCGAAAGGGAGGTCCAGGCAAAAGAGGGATTGAAACGAACAACTGCGTCTGGCATGATCGTTTGCGCTTTGGTTAAGGCACATGGATAATACCCGGTAGGGATTGATCAGAGACGTCTTGTTCAGAAGGCAGAAAGCACGGAGAGTCTGAGGACATGTGGGGTGTAACCGAGTTGGAACTCGATGAGATCACGGGTTTCACATTGCCATTAGGATAGAATTTTCCTTTTGTGCGCAATTACCTCTTTTCAGGGATTGCTTCCTTTGTATTGCTCAATTTGAGCCACACTTTTCCAATCAATAAAATGCATATTCAGTCAAATAATTTTGTTTTTGTTTTTCATTACCGCTTTGATTGCAAAAACATCAAGATATTTTTGATAAAGAATCTTGCATTTTAAGACATACAGGTCCCTTCCAATGCATGTTTATAAGATTGAAAATTTGAAATCTTATTCGGAAGGTCGAGTGACCCAAGTGTTGAGATCTTGACACGCATGGGGCACGGTTTTATCTAACGATCTCTTTTGCAGGTGCTGTTAGGTACTTTCACTCACTTGCAGGCGGTGATGTGGAAGCTTTTGACAAAACAATCCCCGCGGAGTCCAGTCAGGGACGAATGGATGGAAGAACGGTGAAAAGACGGCGAGGACGTACGACGATCCTTGGAATTAATCAAGAAGACTCTTCAAAGTCTGAAAATTGAAAAGTCTGTATAAGTCCCAGGAGTTCGCTCTCCGTCGAGTACGGAGCAGTTGAGAATACAAGATGATGGAGCAGAAAGGGTCCAGACGAGTCTGGGAGCTCTTAAAGGTGGAAAGCTGACAGTGGAGTTGGATGGAGGAATGCCATGGTTCGACGAGTCGGCGGGTGTTCAGTACCAGACTTTCCTCAACTCCCTAAGCAGAGTCAGAATGACTATTCCCCAGCAGATTCAAGGTCTGTGGCTTCCCTAGCAGGGTCAAGATGGTTATCCCCAGCAGGTTTTAGATCAATGCTTCCCCAGTCGCCAGGCCTGAAGGTTGCGATTTCCCCAGCGGAAGTATCTGTGTGTGGTGGTGTCTCAAGCAGAGTTGGGATTGATATCACCCAGCAAGTCAAAGACCGTTGTTTCCCCACAGAGCGTTGGTGGACCTTTCCCCAGCAATTCCCCAAGCGGATCGGGTGCAAAGGAGGTTATCCCCAGCAAGGGTTGCCTTTTACCAGCAGCAGCGATATTCCCCAGCAGGGTGGAGTCGGAGTGTTGACGAGTTCCTCAGCAGAGTGTCTCGAGCTCCCCAGAAGAGTCCCTTGAGGGGGATACCTTTTTATGCATTCATCATGAAAAATAAGCATAGCATATTGCATAATAAATCGCATAGCATTTCCATGATTATGGAGCATTACGCTGAAAAAGTCAATCATGCATCATATTGCAAGCATAAGCTAGTCTCAGACCGTGGTTATTGTTTGAGAGGTGGTTCGCCCAAAAGGAAGATGCTACTCCGAGGAGTTTGGTACTGTATCAGCAGTATTCCCCCAGTAGTGCGGTATTAGAGGAAGAGTTTCTGTCGAGCAGAGATGGAAATGATTGTCAGAAAAGTTTCGGGGTCCAAAAAGAAAAACAAGGAAAACTAATCCCCAGCTAAACGCAAAGTGATTCGTTGGCTAGGGTTGAACAGAGAGTAGCCGGCTCAGGGCTTGTTATCCCCAGCATGGGTCGTTGTGGCACGCGTGCCGTCTCATGTGTCACTATTCCTTTTTGCCGATGCTGACAGGCATGGAAGTTTTCTGGTGTTCGGACCGAGATGGTAGTCAAACCAGTTTTTCGGGTATTCAGACCGATGAGGCACCCAGGTCAGTTTCCGATTTCCAGATCGAAGGAGTTCTCAACAATCAGGACGAAGAACTTGAGGCACCCAGGCCAGTTTCCGATTTCCAGATCGAAGGAGTTCTCAACAATCAGGACGAAGAACTTGTGGCACTCCGGCCAGTTTCTGATTTCCAGATCAAAGAAGCTCACGACGATTAGCTCGATGCAGCTTGTGGCACTCCGGCCAGTTTCCGATTTCCAGATCGAAGAAGCTCACGACGATTAGCTCGATGCAGCTTGTGGCACTCCGACCAGTTTCCGATTTCCAGATCGAAGAAGCTCACGACGATTAGCTCGATGCAGCTTGTGGCACTCCGGCCAGTTCCGATTTCCAGATCGAAGAAGCTCACGACGATTAGCTCGATGCAGCTTGCGGCAATCCAGCCAGTTTCCCGGTATCCAGACCGAAGTGGTATCCAGACCGAAGAGGTGTTCAGACCAAAGTGGCGTTCAGGCTAATTCCCCCAGGTGTCCAGGCCATGGTTATCCCTGCGTTACCATTTATTTTGGTATCCAGGTCGACATTTCTGTTTCGGCATTCCGGCCGACTTTTCTCCGTACCAGACGGGTTCTTCTTTCAAGATTGCTTCTTTGCCGATTCTGATAGACGTTGTTGATTATTTTCCATCAGAGTGAAAATTGTTCGTCTGTTCTTGGTATTCAATCACTCTTCATCCTGATCATCTGAAAGCCGAGGCTGTTCATATCGACAGGTTCACAGTGGATTGAATAGGGGCAACTGTAACACCTCAAAATTTGCCCTCCTCTCTTGGGACTAGCTTAACATATTGCATCTCATTTTGTAGGTCATTAGGCATTGCATATTGCATATCATGTGGTAACATTGTGCAAGTCATCCTCATAAGTCTTGGTCAGAAGATAAAGAGGTTAAGGTTCAAGCCCGAGGGTTTATGGACTGGTCACCAACCATCTGAGGGTTGTGGTTCAAATTAGGGTTTCATGATTCTTCAAGGGGGTTGAGCTTGATCTTGGTTGAAATGGTACATCATCATCATCATGGTCTTATCATCACCAAGAGATTCATTGTTCATGATCAGATACCTTGTGATTAGGGTTTTGACCTCTGGTCAACCCTAATCAGTTGTATTGGGCCAATCAGGGTTTGTCAAGGAGATGGGGTCTATATTGAGATTGGGGATCATCACATGATTATATTGAGCTTATGGAAGCTAGGGTTTCATGTTTGAGCCATTTCATCAGGAGTTTGAGGCTCAAGTTCAACAGTCAAGCTGCAATTCATCTATCAGCCAGAAAAGTCAACTGTGGTCAACTGTGCCTGAAATGATGGATTTGGAGGTGGGAGAGGGCAAGAGACACTTCATTCATGTCCAAAAAAGTTTCATTTGACATTTCAAACATCAAGAATGAAGAAAATAAAGTCAGATGGAAACTTTCCAAAAATTGAAAGTGACCTGTAATTGAAAACTGCCAAAAATGGAAAGTTTTTCACCTCAAAATTACATGTCCAAAAATGCTTCAAATGAAATTTTGTCCAACATGAAAGTTGAAGATCTTGTTCTCACCTTTCCAAAAAGTCTAAGAACATGAATTTCTCATGTGTGATTGGCAAGTTATGATCAAATCATTTTCAAGAAAGGTTGATTTTCAAAGTGGCATAACTTTTGAATGGAAAGGCCAAATTGGGTGATTCTTTTTTGAGCAAGTCACATTTGACATGTACTATCACATTGCATCATCACATTTCATCAAAAATCAACACATCAAAATGGCATTTTTCAAGTGAACCATTTAAAATTTGGTGGGAAAAATAGTCAATTTCAAAAATACAAGGAGTTTTCACACCAAACCAATTCCAACACATTCTAAACATCAAATATGACTTGTGTTGCATGGCATTTTTACTGTTGCATTGGCTGCATTGTGAAAAGGGCATTTTGGCCAATTGTGCATAAAACTTCATTTCATTAATCCACTTGAATTTGCCTAATCTTGATTAACACATTGATTAGCACACCATATAAAGTTCATAATCATAACTGTTTCTCCTAATCACAATCACTTTTCAGATCCAAACACAAAAAATCACAAAATTCTCTCAAATCCTCAAGAACTTTTCTTCAACTTTTTGCTTCGAACCTTGATTCTTCTGGTAGGTACTCTATTCCAATCACCAATTCAGGTGCAAGTGATGATCTGTTGAAGCATTTTTTGAGCAACATCATTGGAAATTGCAACTGTTGGAGCTTGAAGATTCACAAAACAGTTGGAGATTTCGTGGAACTGGAGCATAATTGAGTCATGATCTTCACTTCATTCATCCATTGAAGCATTAATGAACTTCTGTTTTCACCTGTGAAACTCTGAGATTGAAGATTCCATTGCTGCTGTTCTTCAAAGGTCAGATTTCGACTATTACAATTCATGCAATTAGTAGGTGCATCTTGTAGATCTCTTCATGACATGAACACTGAGCTTTGAACCTATTGATTTCATGCAATATTCAATTAGTTATGCTGTTTAGAACTTTGACCTAGGATTTTTCTTTTGCTCGATCTGTGAAGCATGAGTAGATTTAGGTTAAATGCTTGCTAGTTTGATGTTCTACATGATGTGATGATTCGATTGGTATATGGCATGATGATTTTTGTGATGAAATGTTCTTGTTGAATTTCTGGAGATGATGAATGTGATGAAGGTCTCAAGAACGCGTTCCAGAATGCGCTTAGATCCACAATGCCTGGCCTTGTGTTTGAATAGTTGTTTCCCGCGCCCTATAGCCTATCACGCGCTGACACATCACTTAGTGAAACGCAGCGTTTCACTAAGTGGCGCTCTATTTTGGTTTTGGACATGGTTCGATTCCGTGTGATGTATTTGTTTTGCATCATTTTTATTCACATGTCCATATGTTCATCACCTTTGTTTCATTTTTTTTATTTTCTCTCCATGATTAAAAATCCATAACTCCTTCAATTTTGATCCAACTTTGATGCAATTTTTTGTGCCATGCTCCTTGTGATGTGTACTATTTTTTGGTTATTTTTAATCATATTGTGCACGTGTGGAAAAATTAAATGCCTAGGGTTTGGTTGAGTGTGTCTTTTGTGCACCATGCTCACTCTTTCATTCATAAAATGATGAGACTTCATTAGAAATTTTTGAAACTTTGCAAGCATGTTCTAGACATCTTAGGGAGCACTTGGATATGTGATTTGTAATATTTGAGTTCTTGGATTAAGAGTTATGACATGATCTTTGAAGGTGTTACATTTTGTGCCATGCCATGCTTTGTGCAACTTCTTGATTTTATTTTCTATGCTTGTTGAACTTGAATTGAGCTGGATTTTTGCATGAGAATACTTGTGAATGTTGATAATACATGTGAAATTTTTCTGGAATTTTTGAGTCCATTTGCTATTTGATTGGGATTTTATTTGCTGTTTAGTCATTTCTTGACTTTTTATGAGACATGTTTCCATTTGATTTGTGAAATTCTGGTTATTAATTGGATGAATATGAAATTTGGCATGAGTATTGTAGACATCTTGAAGAGAATCTTGGCTTTGGTCTCATTCATTTATCATGTTTGATTGCTGTTTTATGATTGGTTGAAGTTGATGCTTGTTTTGATGCCATATATGAGCTTGCTTGAATTTGTGTTGACTTTCTGAATTTCATTGACCTACTTCCCTTGATCCAAATAAGCTGAAATTTGGTATGGTTGACATGTTATGGATGCTGTTTGATCATGAATTTTTTGAGGATTTATTGAAATGTTTTGGTATTGATTTGATTGTGATCATTCTGTTTGGTCCTTTGAGGTTCTAAATTGCATGTTTGATGCTTTTTCCTTCATGAAATGATAATGATGAATAATATGAATGTGGAACCACTTGGATTGGATTCTTAATTGTTTGATCTTGATTTTGGATAATTTTCACTTGCTGTTTTGAATTTTTCACCTCCTTTTGACCCTAGGCTTGTCCTAGTGGTCTTGTTTCTCATGTCTGAGTTTGCTTTTTAGGTTAAGAAGCAAATGCTTTAAGGAGATTAATGCAAGTTGATTGAGTTTGGTTGCTTGTTGTGAACTAACTTATTTGTTTTGTAGGATGCTTAGCTCACTTGCTTTGGACTTGTGCTTTGCACATGTGATTGATTGTGTTGTCTGTTGGCTCTTATGCTGTTTGTTTTGACTTTGTGGTTGGTATACTGATTATATTTGATTGATTTCAGGTACATTAGTTGCTAACAGTTATTTTTGAACTTGCATTGGCTATTGCTTGGTTGCTTAACCAATAGAGGTAGAATTCTCTAACTCCATGTAGTCTGGAAGACCTGGCCTGTTACTTGGCCAGGCAACTGTCTGAAGTCCTCCTTAAGAGGCGATGTTTGTGCTTGTTTATTTTTGTCCCCAAGCAGGAAAAGTCCTTTGAATAAGGCAATTGGCAGAACCCAAGGGATGTGCAATCCATCCCCTGCTATTCTTGTTGAGTCGTCCCTCTGCTCACACCACTGTGTTGATGCATTGGGACATTAACCCAAGATCTTGTACAGTTGTACAGTTGAGTCAGAGTCATGAGTGTAGAAGGGTTCCCACTTTCTGAACCCACACTCCTTTGTCTGAAGCTCTCCCTGGCCAGGGATAAGAGATGTGAGGCACACCCCTCACTTCCTATTTCATTAGCTTCACCCTGACTCTCAATGTCAGGGTTAAGAGCTAACTTCACCCATCACAGTTGGCTTGCTTTTGCAGCCTAACCCTTGTGTGAGCCCACTTTGTCTGGATATAGTGTGTGCTAATTGTGAATGTTTGCTTTGTTTTGATTGAGCTTGTATGCTTTGTTTGCCTGTTTAGGATTAGCTTGCAGCCTGTGCAAGTTAGCTAGAAACCTTGACTTAGGGACGATATGCATGATAACATCTAGGTTCGAGTTAGTCTCCCTAGTTGTGTCTCCCTCTGTTATCTGGTTAAGCTAGTCTTTCTCCCCTGTTCAGGGGAACTACGTTGCCCTGATCCTCATACCAGATGAGGTACGTAGGCAGGAGGTCTTCCGAGATCTCTTCGGGCACCTTTTTTTCTTTTTTGTGTGTGTTTGCTCGACAGTGGCTAGGCTCGAGTTCCCGACTCCTTAGAAACTTGTTGTTTGTTTGTTCTTGTTGTGTGCTTGGAGTCCGGTATAAGTCCATCAAGTGGCATCTGGTTTCCAGTGTGGGTCTGTTTGGTTCGGAAGCTGATGTAAGTCCAGCGATTGGCATTCGGGTTCCATGTTTGCCTGCTTGTGCGTTTGTGTTGTTTGGCGTGCGTGAGCCGAACTACGGTAGCTCTGATTCTCGTTCCAGACGAGATACGTAGGCATAGGATGCGATATCCTAGCGAGCCCTCTTCCTCTTTCCCCCACCTGTGTTGTGTTCAGTGTGTGTGTGTGATGTTTGTTTAAGCAACCTTTTTCTTTCTTTTAGAGCGTGGATCCCGTCGAGTACGACGGACGTGAGGGGTGCTAATACCTTCCCCTTGCGTAACCGACTCCCGATCCTATTCTCTTTGGTCGCGAGACCATGCTTTTTCCAGGTTTACTCTGAGCGTTTCCTTTCCCTCTTTTGGGATAAATAACGCATGGTGGCGGCTCTGTGTTGTTTTTGTTTCAGCTCACCGGTTGTTTTTCGCGGATGCGACAGCATGCAAATCCATAATCCGCAGGAAAGCTCATGAACACGTAGGAAAATCCGTAGGTACCGGTATGAAGGTCGCATGGAAATTCGCAGGTAATATGCAGCAATCTATGAACACGATGAAGATACTCATGATCTTCATCATCAATTTTCCAGAAAATTTCCAAAGTCTCCAGAAACACGAATTAAGCATGGCATCATGTAAATCTAACATCATACACTAAGAATCAACACACATTCCATCCAAAAACATTATAACATGCATGAATCGAGAAAAATAAGAATCATCAACCAAACTTCAAACTAACATTTCTCACTCAAATTGGCACGGATTCACACGATTCAAAGCTCACAATAACCAGCAATCAAAGATCTATCACATCATATCAATAAAAAGCAAAATTATGAAGGTTGAATTTATGACCTCTTGTAGAACAGTGCTGGAATTGGATGGATTCAAGGACTTGTGATGCTTGAAAACTCTTTTACAATGCTTATGAAGTTAACTGGATGAGAACTGGAGGCTTGGATGTGCACGAATCCTCAAGAATTTGGAGCTGCCATGGATGATGCAAAGCTTCCCTATGCTTTAATGTTTCTCGAATTCCACTGATTCTATGAAGGATCCTGCTCAAAATCAACTCAATAACTAGAATCAAACACGAAAATCCAATGGCAAATGAAGAAATTGGAAGAAAAGTTGAGAGAGAAAATTTGTATTCTAGATCTAGATCTTGAGAAAATGAAGTGTTGTTACAGAATTCTGTTATGTTTTAGCTTAAATACCCTCTCCTAATCCTGTTTAGATTAAGCTCTAATCAAATGCTAAGTGGATTAGGGAAATGGGAGTGTTTGGACAAATTGGCATTTTCACCTTTACATGGAAATGGTTAATGAACAGTGCACGAAATGTAAATGATTTTCACTTAAAAACACATTTTAGAAACAATGGCATTTGCAAAATATCCAAATTATTCACCAATTTTAAATTGTGAAATTTCCCTCCAATATTCAAGTGAAAATGCAAAAGTTCATGTGATGAGAAATGATGCAATGCAATGCAAGATTATGAAATTATAGGTCATGACAAGAATTTAGCAAAAAGAGCCACATGATTTGGAGCAATGGTTTGAAAGTTATGCACTTTTGAAGTTCCATCCACACTTGGCCATGTTTTGATCATATCTCTTCAACCACAAATGAGAAATTGAGGTTCTTGGATATTTTGGAAAGGGGAGAACAAGATCTTCAACTTTCTTGTTGGACAAAATTTCATTTGAAGCTTTCTTGATGATCTAATCTTGAGGAGAAAACCTTTCCATTTTTGGCAATTCCAAATTACAGGTCACTTACTATTTTTGGAAAGTTTTCATCTGACTTCAAATTCTTCATTGTTGATGTTTGAAATGTTAAATGAGGCTTGTATGGGCATGAATGAGGCCTCTCTAACCATCTCCCACTTTCAAATCCATGATTGAACGCACAGTTGACTTGTGTTGACTTTTCTAGGGTTTCAATTGACCTGGCTATGCTCAGATGAGATTCAAGCTTCTATCACTTGAGATCTTGATTCAAAATGATATCATGGTTCATATGAACTCTTGTGAATGATTATGGTGCCCTAATTCTCAAGAATGGCCACCATCTATTGCTCAATGAATGCCTTTGACTGCTTTGACCTAATATTGCTTCATCTGCAAGTAACAAGGTTAGATGACATATTTTTGTACTTTTGGTTAGTAAACAAATGAAAAGAAATGATATACATATGCCAAACATGCTTGGTGATCAAGAACCACTCTCAAAAGATAACCCACCCTTAGGGAAGAAGTCAAGGTGCACAAGGATCCTTGAGGCAATGATATGATATGATATGATGCCATGCGGGATCTTAGGGCCAAAATTAGGGTCTTACACTGTGCTCTGAGGCACACCGTAATGCCTTGTTGAAAATGCTGAATCTAGCTTACGTGCCTCAAGAGATCTCTGTCAACCAATTGGAGGGGGTTATTGCTAATGTGAGCACCAGGCATGGGTTGGGGTTCACAGATTTGGACCTAACGCTTGAAGGTCGCAACCATAACAAGGCCCTGCATATCACCATGGAGTGTAAGGGTGCGGTGTTGTCTCACGTGCTGGTAGACATTGGCTCCTCGTTGAACGTGTTGCCTAAGAAGGTGTTGACCAAGCTTGATGTTGAAGGGGTTGTCCTTACTCCGAGCGATCTGATTGTTCGTGCCTTTGACGGATCCAAACGGTCTGTTTTTGGTGATGTCACGTTGCCGGTGAATATTGGCCCGGAGGTATTTGATATCATCTTCTATGTGATGGACATCCAGCCAGCATATAGTTTCTTATTGGGGCGTCCCTGGATACACGCAGCTGGGGCAGTTTCGTCAACTCTCCACCAAAAGCTGAAGTATGTCTGGAACGGTCAGATTGTGACTGTGTGCGGTGAAGAAGATATTCTGGTGAGTCATTTATCCTCTTTCAAGTATGCGGAGGTGGATGGCGAGATCCATGAAACTCTGTGCCAAGCATTCGAGACCATGGATGTCGAGAGGGTGGCTTTTGCTGAGCAGAAGAAGCCAAGTGCCTCAATTGCATCATACAAGCAGGCTATGGAGGTTGTCAACTCGGGCAATGCAGAAGGTTGGGGCAAGATGGTTGACCTGCCCGTTAAAGAAGACAAATTTGGTATTGGTTTTCAGCCTCTTCAGGCAGAGCAGGATGTTCAGAAAGGGCCGAGTACCTTCGCCAGCGTTGGGCTGATGAATCATGGTGACGTCTTTGCAGCCAGTAGTGAAGACGGTGATAGTGACTGTGATGTGGACAACGGGGTTCGCCCGTGTGCACCAGGGGAGACGATCAACAATTGGACAACAGAAGATGTGGTCCAAGTTACTCTTCAAACAGAGTAATTTTCTTTTGTTTTTTCATTTTGTACAAAACCCTACGTTCTGCCCAAGGCGTAGTGGTTCATTATAGGGTCTCATCATGTTTTTCAGTGATATCATTAATAAAGGACGTTTTGCAAGCAATTTTGTGATCCTTGTCATTCTATTTTTGTTTTTCATTTTTCAAAAAAATAAAAATGGCAATGTTTTTGTTTTTGTGACTTTCTTGAACTCTTTTTTCTAAAATAAAGCATTAAACATGCAGAAGTGATCTTACGGAATCCACTATGAACAGTTCTGTTATGGCTCAATATGATTTCAATAATCCCATCTACCAAGCTGAAGAGGAGAGTGAGGAAGACTGTGAACTCCCTAAAGAATTGGTCAGATTGTTGAAGCAGGAGGAAAGGGTCATCCAACCTCATCAGGAGGAGTTGGAGATTGTTAATCTTGGTACTGAGGACACCAGAAGAGAGATCAAGATCGGGGCTGCTTTGAAGGAAGATGTCAAGAGAAGGTTGATTGAGATGCTGAGAGAATATGTGGAGATATTCGCCTGGTCGTATCAAGATATGCCTGGGTTGGATACCGATATTGTGGTGCATAGACTGCCTCTCAGAGAAGATTGTCCTTCAGTCAAGCAAAAGCTTCGGAGAACTAGTCCTAACATGGCTGTTAAAATCAAGGAAGAGGTCCAAAAGCAGTTTGATGCGGGCTTTCTGTCAGTGACTACTTATCTCCCGTGGGTTGCCAACATCATGCCCGTGCCGAAGAAGGACGGTAAAGTCAGGATGTGTGTCGATTACCGGGATCTGAACAGAGCGAGTCCGAAGGATGATTTCCCATTACCTCACATTGATGTATTGGTTGATAATACGGCTCAATCCTCGATTTTCTCTTTCATGGATGGTTTTTCTGGCTATAATCAGATTAAGATGGCGCCAGAGGACATGGAAAAGACGATATTCATTACACCTTGGGGCACGTTCTGCTATAAGGTGATGCCATTTAGGCTGAAGAATGCCGGTGCCACCTATCAGAGGGATATGACGACTCTTTTTCATGACATGATGCATAAAGAGATTGAAGTGTACGTAGATGACATGATTGCGAAGTCGCAGACAGAAGAGGAGCACCTGGTTAATTTGCAGAAGTTGTTTGATAGACTGAGAAAGTTCAAACTGAGGTTGAATCCAAACAAGTGTACCTTTGGGGTGAGATCCGGTAAGCTGTTAGGCTTCATTGTCAGTGAGAAAGGGATTGAGGTTGATCCAGCAAAAGTGAAAGCTATTCAAGAAATGCCTGAACCGAAAACGGAAAAGCAGGTTCGTGGGTTTTTAGGGAGATTGAACTACATTGCAAGGTTTGTATCTCACCTAACAGCCACGTGTGAACTGATATTCAAATTGCTAAGAAAGAATCAAGCAATCAGGTGGAATGATGACTGTTAGAAAGCTTTTGACAAGATAAAAGAGTATCTGCAGAAACCTCCAATCCTTATACCTCTCGTTCCTGGGAGACCTCTGATAATATACCTATCAGTGACTGAGAACTCGATGGGGTGTGTATTGGGACATCATGACGAGTCTGGTCGAAAAGAGCATGCCATATACTACCTTAGCAAAAAGTTTACCGACTGTGAAATCAAATATTCACAGCTTGAGAAAACTTGTTGTGCTTTGGTCTGGGCTGCTCGCCGACTGAGGCAGTATATGTTGAACCATACCACCTTATTGATTTCTAAGATGGATCCAGTGAAGTACATCTTTGAGAAGCCGCCTCTCACCAGACGCGTTGCCCGTTGGCAGATGATTTTAACAGAATACGATATCCAGTACACGTCGCAGAAGGCCATCAAAGGTAGTATTCTGTAAGACTACCTTGCCGAGCAACCGCTAGATGATTATCAGCCAATGATGTTTGAATTCCCTGATGAAGACATCATGTATCTGAAGATGAAAGATTGTGAAGAGCCTCTTGTCGAGGAAGGACCGGATCCTGATGACAAGTGGACATTGATGTTTGATGGGGCTGTGAATGTGAATGGTCACGGTGTTGGGGCAGTGCTTATCAATCCAAAAGGTGCTCATATACCTTTTTCTGCCAGACAGACTTTTGACGTCACCAACAACGAGGCTGAGTATGAGGCTTGTATCATGGGGATAGAAGAAGCCATAGATCTGAGGATCAAAACTCTGGATATTTATGGAGATTCCGCTCTAGTGATCAACCAGGTCAATGCAGATTGGAATACTAATCAGCCGCATTTGGTTCCTTACAGAGATTACACCAGAAGGATATTGACGTTCTTCAAGAAGGTGAAGTTGTATCATGTCCCCCGGGATGAGAATCAGATGGCTGATGCCTTGGCTACTTTGTCTTCTATGATCAAAGTTCATTGGTGGAATCATGTGCCACATGTTGTGGTGAATCGACTCGAGAGGCCTGCGTATGTGTTTGCAGCCGAGTCTGTTGTTGATGAGAAGCCGTGGTACTTTGATATCAAGAATTTCCTCAAGAGTCAGGAGTATCCTGAAGGTGCGTCGAAAAATGACAAGAAAACCCTGAGAAGGCTAGTTGGAAGCTTTTATTTGAATCAGGATGACGTGTTGTACAAGAGGAACTTCGACATGGTTATGCTCTGATGCGTGGATAAACACGAAGCAGACATGTTGATGCAGGAAGTGCACGAAGGATCTTTTGGTACCCATGCTGGTGGTCATGCAATGTCTAAGAAATTGTTGAGAGCCGGTTATTACTGGATGACTATGGAATCCGATTGTTTCAAATACGCTCGGAAGTGTCATAAATGTCAAATCTATGCTGATAAGGTGCATGTACCACCAAGCCCTCTGAATGTCATGAATTCGCATTGGTCGTTCGCGATGTGGGGCATTGATATGATTGGGAAGATTGAGCCTACTGCTTCTAATGGACATCGCTTCATCCTGGTTGCGATTGACTACTTCACCAAGTGGGTGGAAGCAACTTCCTATGCTAATGTTACCAAACAAGTGGTTGCCCGGTTCATTAAGAAGGAAATAATCTGTCGTTATGGGGTTCCTGAGAGAATCATCACTGATAATGGTTCGAATCTCAATAACAAGATGATGAAGGAGCTTTGCAGAGAGTTTAAGATTGAACATCACAATTCTTCTCCTTACAGACCGAAGATGAATGGTGCTGTAGAGGCGGCGAACAAGAATATTAAGAAGATTGTGCAGAAAATGGTCGTGACATACAAGGATTGGCATGAGATGCTGCCTTTCGCTTTGCATGGGTACCGTACCTCAGTACGTACATCGACCGGGGCAACCCCTTACTCCCTTGTGTATGGTATGGAAGTAGTCCTACCTGTTGAAGTGGAGATCCCTTCTCTGAGAGTCTTGTTGGATGTCAAGCTTGATGAAGCCGAATGGATTCAAACAAGGTTTAACGAGTTGAGCCTTATCGAAGAGAGGCGGTTAGCAGCTGTGTGCCATTGGCAGTTGTATCAGAGAAGGATGAAAAGAGCCTTTGATCAGAAAGTGCGTCCTCGAAGCTATCAGACTGGTGATCTAGTTTTAAAGAGGATCCTGCCTCCCGGTACAGATAACAGGGGTAAATGGACTCCTAATTACGAAGGTCCATATGTTATAAAGAAGGTTTTCTCCGGCGGAGCCTTGATGCTTACAACTATGGATGGTGAAGATTTTCCGTCCCCTGTTAACTCAGATGTAGTCAAAAAATACTTCGCGTAAATTGACCCGCTGGACAAAAAAAATAAAAGAGTCCAGGCAAAAAAGGGCATCCCGGCGAACAAAAAAAAAAAGAAGAGAAAAGGTTCGGGCAAAAGTTAGGGATAAAGAATGAAAAGATTGTACACCCGGTAAGTCGAAAACCCGCAAGGGTGGCTTAGGCAAAAATGGGTATCCCGGTGGATTGAAAACCCGCAAGGGCGATCCAGGCAAAAGAGGGATTAAAGCGAAGACTACAGTCTGAGTTATCTGTACTTCATCGCGCTTCATCGTCTACCATCTCCGAAGGGTATGATCGGTTCAATCATTCTTCTCAGAAAGCAAGGAACTTGGGGAGAAAGTTGATGATCTGTGAGTCATAATAGAATTGGGAAATAGTGGATGCCGTGTTCACATTGCCATTAGGATAACTTATTTTCCTTTTGTGCGCAATTACCTCTTCCTAGGAATTGCTTCCTGATGTATTTGCCTTTTCAGGCCCACTTTCAATCAATAAAAGTCGTTATTCATATAAATTGCTCTTGTTTTTATTTTTACTGTTTTGTTTGCAAAAACGTCCGAATTTTTGATAAACATTGCATGTAAAAATATGAAGGCTAGAAAATAACGTGCAGAAAGATAAAACATTTGAAAATCATTTTGAATGTTGAGGACACTTGAGCGTATCTTGTCCATGCAATCCCCTGGGGCATATTTGTCGTGCCGTTTTGCAGGTTATCATCTTTGACTCTTGGCTGAAGCAGATAAGCCACGGATGGTTCAGGGATGTTGTTAAGCACTGTCTATAGTGAGAGGATGGGGATGTTTCCCCAGCATATTCAAGATCAGAAATTCCTCAGCAGGATTGAGGATGTTTCCTCAGCAGGATTGAGGATGTTTCCCCAAGCAAGTCGGAAAGCTATTAGAACTATTTTACCCTGCAGAGGCGTCTATGGATAGTTTATCCCTCAGTAGCAGGTCAAAGGCTATTCTATCCTCAGCAGGTCTAAGGATTTTTTTACCCCCAGCTAGTCTGAAAATGGTCAGCTCCCCGTTGAGTCTGAAGAGTGTTAATCCCCACCGAGTTGGAGGGTTGTATCCCCAGTGTTAGTGAGTGGTTTATTCCGCAGCCGTCGGGTTTGAAGTACTGTTTCCCCAGCATGGTCTGGTCTTTTATTTCCCCAGCAGGGTTGTGAAGGTTTTACTCTAGCAGATCTCTCGAGCAGAGGTTTGTGTTGATGGTTTTCCCCATCAAGTTCCCCGAGTGGATCGGATTTGGTGAAAATTATCCCCAATAGAGTTTATTCTGCTTGTGGATTGGCTATCCCCAGTAAGTCGCCATTGGTTGTTTCCCTAGCGGAGTCCCCGAGTGGATTGGATTCGGTGAAGGTTGTCCCCGGTGGGATCCTTTCCCCAGCAGCAATGCTATTCCCTGAGTGAGAAGTTGGTGTTACTTCCCCGCAGAGTATTCCTCAGACGGAGTCTCCCCACAGAGTTAGAGAATCTATTCAGTTGGTGCTACTTCCCCGTAGAGCAATCAGTTTGCTCCCCAGCAGAAGTTCATCATTTGCATTTTGCATGTAGTAATCATTGCATCCTCAAAACGCGTAGCATTTCCATTCAATATGGAGCATTACGCCATAGAAAAATTCAAACATATGCATTCTTGTGTTAAACCTAATCAGACCATATCCCCGGCAGAGGCGGATCGTGTTCAACATCTGTACAGCACGCTTGCTACAGTTGCTCCTGACAGTGTTCAGGATTGATATTCCCCAGAGAAGTTCATTTCCATCACCCGTCCGTGAAAGGGAAGCTTGATCCTCCCCAGTAAGATCCCCAACAAGTGTTTAACCTTACCTTGACATATGCAGATGTCCTCCCTGTGATACCGGTAAGTGTCATGTCAGCACCCGTGTGTGTTCTTTCCTTGGTGTCAGTAAACACCATGGTTTCGGTGTCGGTAAACATCGATTTCCACCCCAGTCATCGGTAAATGTCTGGTCGTCTTTTTTTGATGTCAGTAAACATCATCTTTCGATGTTCGTAACATCTTTTCCTTCCCCAGTGAAGTGTTCACCTCCCCGTTGGTGTCGATAAACGTTGAGTTTTTCCCATTCGTCCGTTGACGTTTGGTTACATATCTTCATCCCAGTCATCGGTAAATGTCTGGTTGTTCCTTTTTGATGTCGGTAAACATCATCTTTCGATGTTCGTAACATCTTTTCCTTCCCCAGTGAAGTGTTCACCTCTCCGTTGGTATCGATAAACGTTGAGTTTTTCCTATTCGTCCGTCGACGTATAGTTATATCTCTTCCCCAGTGAAGTGTTCACCTCTCCGTTGGTGTCGATAAACGTCGAGTTTTTCCCATTCGTCCGTTGACGTCTGGTTGTATATCTTATTTCCCAGTCATCGGTAAATGTCTGGTCGTTTTTGATGTCGATAAACATCATCTTTCGATGTCGGTAAACATCGAGTCTCATACCAGTCATTGGTTAATGTCTGGTTGTTCCCCAGCCAGAGATCCCCAGTAGAGTCGTCGGTAAACGTCTTGTCTGGTTCCAATCATAAATATCTTTTTCCTCCCCAGTTGGAGCGGCCATCGGTAAATGGTCTCGTCTCGCTTCGATATCGGTAAATATCGAATCCCCAGCCAGCAACCATCGGTAAATGGTTTTGCTGAAGTTGATATCGGTAAATATCAAGTTGTTTTGAAGCCACCATCGGTAAATGGTCCTGCTTCTTTTTGAATATTGTTTCCTAGCAGCCATCGGTAAATGGTCTCGCTGAAGTTGATATCGGTAAATATCAAGTATCCAGTTCTCCGCTAAGTAACCATCGGTAAATAGTTTCGCTTTCCTGAAGATATTGCGCAGCCGCCATCGGTAAATGGTCTGGCTTTTCTTTGTATCATATCCCGCAGAGTGCAAATTTCTACGGTTCTTTGGTATTCAATCCCTGTTTACCTTGAACGTCTGGTAGCCGTTGCTCTCATCCATTCAGGTTCCCAGTTGATTGAATAGGGGCAGCTGTAGCACCTCAAATTTGCACCTCCCATTTGTATATACATTTCATGTTTAGGTCATTAACATTGCATTGTCATTGCATAGTCTATTACATGTCATCAGTCAAGACTGGTCAAGAGATTCAACAGTGCAAGGCAACAAGAGCATTTCCCATGAGATCAAAGCCCTAGGGTTGGTATAATAAACTTACATGACCCAAGGATCATTTTGAAGTGGTTTGGCCAAGCATTTAAGGCTCAGAACTCATCAGTCCATGTGCAAATCATCTGAGGCCCTGAAAAGTCAACAGAAGTCAACTGCAAAGTCAACTGTGGATTTGGAGGTGGGAAAGGGTTAGAGATGCCTCATTCATGTTAAAACAAGTCTCATTTGACATTTCAAACATCAACATTGAAGAATTTGAGGTCAGGTCAAGACTTTCCCAAAATAGCAGGTGACCTGTAATTTGAAATTTCCAAAAATGGAAAGATTTTAGACCAACTTCAACTCAAGATTACGTCATCAAGAAAGCTTCAATGAAATTTTGTCCAACATGGAATTTGAAGATCTTTCTCTCCCATTTCCAAAAAAGTCCAAGATCATGGATTTCTCATGTGTGGTTGAGGAGATATGGTCCAATCATGGCAAAGTGTGGTTCAAACTTCAAATGGGCATAACTTTCAAACCAAAACTCCAAAATGAGTGGTTCTTTTTGCACTTTGATCCTTGTAACATGTATTTTCCAAGCATACCATCACTTAACATGAATTTCATTTGCATGGCCTTTGGTTTATTCATGAAGTTTTGGGAAGAAAATTGTATAACTTCATGTTGCATGATCATGGACATACCAAACCAATTCCAATATGTGCATGAACTCATTTTTAGTGGTTTTGGGCCTTGAACATGTACTGTTCACGTGCATGGGGGTGCATGAAGTGGAAAATGCATTTTTACACTTACACCATAAAATGGATTAACCTCATTTGCATTTGGCCTAAACAGTTCCTAAACATGATTAGCATTGAGTATAAGTACTTAACCCTAACTGTTTTGGATCAAAAACACATTTTCAGATCTAGAATCACAAATTCTCCAAATTTTTCTCTCACATTTTTTCCAAAATTATTCAAGCAAGAACACTTTGCATTGATCCATTCATCATCCTGAGGTGCTGTTGAGTAGAATTGGACGTGGAAGCAGAGGAAATCGTGGCATTATTGTTCATGTTCATAGCTTGGAGCATCCATGGCAGTTGAAGATTGAACTGAATTCGTATGCATAGGAGCTTCTAATTCATCACCAATCACATCCACAAGCATCATAGAAGATTCCTGGACCTTCACAAGCATTGAAACGAGCTGATTCCAATTACTGTTCTTCAACAGGTCAGAATTCGAGTTCCTTATTTTTGCAAATCCTTGTGATATTCATGTAGAGCATGGTTTAGTGATGATGCTGATATAAAATTTGATTGAATTGGTGCTGTTTTGAGTTAGTTATGGTCGATTGAAGTTTTGGTGTTAAATCTTTTTCTCTTCGATCCGTGCTTGTATTGATGTTTTTGCATGAATTAGTTGTTGATCTTTGATGTATGTGGCATGACGAGTTGATTGGTATAGAAATTATTGATTTCTGGGCACATTGTTGAAATCTGGAAATTTCCAGATGAAGATCTTCATGATCTTCATCGTGCATGCATGAAGATTCATACGTTTCCAGAAACTGCTAGGGTTTTGCTACGGTTTAGCTAGGAAATTCATGCAATTGGCTACGAATTCTGGAATGCGCTTGTGCTTAGGGTTCACGTGCCAAAACGCCATCGTTTTGAGGGCGCGCGCTGGGAATTCAAAATTGGTGCCGGTTCGAACCTGGCTGGACACATTTCCATATTGCCTTGCATTTTCTCACTATTCCCTTCATTATTTCATGCTTGCTCCATTTCATTTTTCAAATTTTCCATGAACTTCTAAAATTCACCATAAATTGAAAAATGATCCATTTAATCTCCAATTTTTTGCATCATGATCCTTATGTTGTCTAGTTTTTTGTGATTATTAAAATGCAAATTGTGCTTGGCTGGAAAAATGTTTTGTCCTAGGGTGATTGCACATGTATACATGTTTGACCTTGCCTTGTTCTTTGCATCATAAAATGCTCAAGATTGATCCATTGCTTCTGAAATTTTGCATGCTATTTTTAGACATGTTGAGTGATGTTTTGGCTTTAGTTTGAGATTTTTACCATGATCCATCTCTGTTTTACACCTATGCTAACTTGGTGTGACAATTTGTGTCACACATGTGCTTGTCTTGACTTATGCTACGTGATTGCCATGCCTAATGATGTCCAATACCTCTGATTTTTTGTGTGATGACCATGTGATATGTCTTGTGTACTCTTGATTTTTGCCTAGAGTTTTTGAGCTATTTTTGATTTAACGTGCATTTGTTTCTTCTGATGTCTCAATTTGGTCACAATTTGCATGCCTTGCCATGTTTTGTTCATGAAATGAATTTGGTTATTGATTTTGGTATGGGACTTTTTGAGATGTGTTCTTGATTGAATGAAGATGATTCATGTTAAATTTCAAGTTCTGTTTTGAATGTTTGACCCTCTTTTGACCCTAGGCTTTGACCTAGTGGTTTGGACTCACTGTTTGGATTGTGGATTTCAGGTTCAGATGCACATTGCCATGATTGGAGTGGCTCATTCATTTGAGTTGATTAATTGATTGATGATGACTAACATTGTGTTGTTTTGTAGGCTTTGAAAACAAGTTCATTTGTGTTGGGCCTTATGGCTTGCCCATTGTTACCGGATGCTTTGCCTGTCTGTTTATTAGGGCCTGATGATTGTTGTCTATCTGTTTGTTTGAACTGTGTACTGATTGTCTGGTTGTTTGCACAGGTACTTTAGTAGCTATAACTCATTGCTTGAGTTTCCTAACTTGGCTTGTGGTTTGCTTACCACTTAGGTATAACTCTCTGACTTCATGTAGTCTGGAAGACCTGTCCTGTTATGTGGGCAGGCACCTGTCTGAAGCCCTCCTTAAGAGGCAATGCTTGTGATTGTTTATCTTTGTGCCCTGTACATATCAAAGACCTCCTAAGTGAAGAGGCATTGGCAGATACAAGGGATGTGCAATCCATCCGCTGCTATTCAGTTGAGTCATTCATCCTGCTCACACCACTGTGTTGATGCACTTTGAATCAAAACCCAAGATCCATGTTGTGTCAGTCATGTGGAGTAGAGTCCCATATTCTAGACTCCCACACTTTCATTGTCTGAAGCTCTCCCAGGCCAGGGATAAGAGCTGTGAGGTCTTACCCTCATCTCCATTTCATCTGCTTCACCCTAACTCTCAATGTTAGGGTTAAGAGCTAACACCACCCTTTTCCAGTGGCTTGTTTGTCGAGGTTGACATGAACCCTTTACTAAAGCCTAGCCTTGTATGAGCCCACCTGTTTGCATATACTGTGTGTGCTTGCTTTTGTGCTTGTGATTGTTTGTGCTGTTTAGGATAGCTTGCTCCCTGTGTAAGTTAGATAGAAACCTTAACATAGGGATCGTATGCATGACAACTTCTAGGCTCGAGTCGTAGTCTCCCTAGTAGTTTGTGTCTCCCTTTGTCTCTGGTTAGGTTAGTCCTTTTTCCCTGTTAAGGGGAACTACGTCACCCTGATCCTCATACCAGATGAGGTACGTAGGCAGGAGATGAGCTGATATCTCCGGGCAACCTTTTTGTTTTCAACCCCTTTGTGTTGAGTTGGAGTCTGACATAAGTCCAGCGATTGGCAATTGGTTTCCAGTGTGGGTTTGTGGGTTCGGAGTCTGATGTAAGTCCAATGATTGGCATTCGGTTTCCATGTTTGCCTGTTTGTGTGGAGTCTGACGTAAGTCCAACGATTGGCAGTCGGTTTCCTGTCTGTGTTTTTTTTGGCGTGTGTTAGCCGAGCTACGAGTGCTCTGATTCTTCTTTGGTCAAAGAAGATACGTATGCATAGGATGCGACATCCTAGAGAGCACGTTTCCCCTTGTCCTGAACTACGTCGACTCTGATGTCTGTGCCTGACAGACTACGTAGGCCCAGGATGCGATATCCTGCCGAGTTAGTTTCTTTGGTCTTTCTGTGTGTTCTTCCAGCCTTGTGCAGTTTGTGAGCAGTTTCTAGCAACCTTTATCCTTTCTTTTGAGCGTGGATCCCGTCGAGTACGACGGATGCGTAGGGGTGCTAATACTTTCCCTTCGCATAACCGACTCCCGATCCCATCTCTCTCTGGTCGCGAGACCATGTCTGTCCCAGGTTTACTTCGAGCGTTTCCTTTCCCTCTTTTGGGATAAATAACGTACGGTGGCGGCTCTGTTGTTTTGTTTTCCCGCCGGTTTTTCGCGTAATGCGACAACTACCAGTTAATTGTACAAGAATTTTGAAATTACTTTCGAAAATTTTGTATGCAAATTTAATTCAAATTTTGAGCAGGGGAACTTTTAAAATTATGAAATTAAGTGGGATTCCAGGTATTAAAAAATGGATGACATATTAAATCTTCCTTCCTTGGTCATAAAGGTAAGGCATAACTGCCCATTAACTCTACAACATTGACCCAAACGAGCGTCTATAAATACTTCTCTCCTAAAGAAAAATGGGACTTTAAATCATCATACATATCTTTTACAACCCTAAAGAGTATCACATTTACAACAACCATAATACACGACTGGCATAATAGTCTGATTGCTATCAAGCATCGTCGGTCACTAGTGTAGCGGTAAAATTTTTGAGTTTAAGTTATTGATTAACATAACACATAAAGCAAGAGTCGTCATCGCACATTTATTATTTCCAATATAAAAAGGGAAAAAGTACGAACAAAACCCAAAGAAAATTTAAAAAAAAACTAATAAAAAGATATAAGGGTCTGGTGGTTATGTATGCAAAGTGAATGTATGAGCACCCTAAACATCTATGGTACTCCATGGGAACCTCTTTTAAAATATTCACTTTTTAGTTTTAAAAAAGGTGTTGTTTGAAAAATATTGGAGGGATGGGAAAAGAAATAATTTTCTTAATTTCTGTGTTTGCCAAGACTTTTGAAGTCTCATGCCTACGTACCAACAAAGTGTAATGGAGGATCAAAACCTCATAGTTCGTGGTAAAAGTAACAAAGATGTTTGTTTTGATTCATTTTACTGAAAAGGTATTTTGTCATTTTAATGAGAATACTCAACTAGTCATCCACAAGTATGAGAACTTTGCATCAACATGAGAAGAGCTCTAACTTGGATAAAGATCCATAAGTATGCCACTAACTCTCTTAGATGGTGTAGCGAGGTATTCGTTACCTTTAGATTTATTGACTAAATCAAAAGTAAGCATACAATTCGAGTCTCCACCACACTTCTATTCATCCAAAGGAAAGGTTAGAAAGCGAACAAAAACCGAGTAAGAAGTTTTATCAAATCAAAAACTAATAAAAATGTCAGAGATCTGGGTAAGGGGGTTGGTGATGAAATGGGAAGGTTTTAAGCACCCAAAACATCCTTAGTACTCTAAGGGAGCCCTTTTTGCAAGTGTGTATTGTAGGTTGGTATTTGTGAAAAGATTTGTGCAAACAAGGTTGGGGAGATGAGAAAATAATATACATATTTACAATTTTTGTTGTTTGAATCGATAAACCTGTAGCGGGGTATTCGTTACCATTAGATTTATTGACTAAATCCAAGGTAAATCATACAAGTCGAGTCGCCACCGCATTTCTATTTATCCAAAGGAATGGTTAGAAAGCGAACAAAAACCTAAAAGTTTTATCGAATAAAAAACTAGTAAAAATGTCAGAGATTTGGGTAAGGGGGTTGGTTATGCAATGGGAAGGTATTAGGCACCCAAAGCATCCTAGGTACTCCTAGGGAGCTCTTTTCACATTTGTTGTAAAGGTTGTTGTTTTGTGAAAATTTATTTGTGCAAACATGATTGAAGGGATGAGAAAAGAATATACAAATTTATTTACATTTTGTGTTTGAATGGATGAACCCATTGCCTATGTACCATCTTAAAAAAGATTAGGATTAAAACCTCGTAGTTCGGGGTAGAAAAATTCAAAATAAGTGAGTGGATTGATTGGTCCAAAAGCCTTAAGGTCTTTTGTTATCCAAGGAAGAAAAATCAACCTAAAACCACAAATCCACCATGTGAGGATAGCTTCAACATGCTAGTGAGGGGTTAACCCTATAATAAGTATGGAAGACTCATTGTCCATCACTAAGGATAAAGGTGAGTATTATATCTACCTCAAGGATAACTCAAACCTAATAGCTAAAGGTTATAAATATTTGATTAAGAAAGTGGCCATTGGAACCACAAAAAGTATTTGAATGGGTTATATTTACCAATTAGAAGTATTTACAAAAATATGGTTAAAGTGGATTAAAAGGTTCAATTCAAAATAAGTGTTATGAAAAATAAGTTTGAAAATCAAAAGCATAAGGCTTAGGTTTCTATCTTGGAAAATAAGTGTTAATGTTTGCACAAAAAGTTTTGGCTTGGGTTAGAGTGTAGAGAAGAAAAAGAAGGGCTAAATTCCTAAACATACAAAGAGGTAAGGGATAAGAGAATAAAACCAAATTAGGAGTTCCTCCCTTGAGATCATATTGATGATCCAAGTAGCTCCCATCCTTTGGAATAAGTCACAAGCAAATATCTCAAGAAATTAAGCACAGGTAATCGGAATTAACCTCCAGACGGTATCCCACAAATAAAGTGGAATACCACACGAACTATCCCTTCAGGAGTCATATGATCCCTCACACAAATTCAACAAACAGGTTAGCAATAACAGGTAAACAATGCATGGATGTGGTGTAAAATATATCATAATCAAACACGAAAACGGATCTGAGAACAAACAGAAAAAACTAGCTACTGTTACGCTCGCTACTGCTTCGCTTAGCGAGGTGCTAGCGAAGCTTCGCTACATGTTCGCCTAGCGAAGGTGCTAGCGAACGACTGCGAATTCTGGATTTTTCTTTGATAACAGTGCGATTTCAGAAACCCCAATCCCTATGGTCCTCATTTCAGAAATCATGTGATTAAACATTCAAGGCATAGGTTTCACCCATTCATGCATATGCGAAACCTAACGATATCCACACTTCCAAATTCAAACATAATACATCACACATTTAGAACATTCAAATTGAAGGCGTAAAATAATGGGAATAGGGAAAACTTGATTGGAGAGCTTGATTGAAAGTGAGTTGCACTCGTGAGGTTTACAAAACAATCTTTAGGGTTTATGTGAGGCAGAGGTGATTCTGTGCAGTTGAATTCCCTTCAGGGTTTGGAGGTTGCTCTGAGTTCTCTGTCAGGTAGTCTCTCTCTGATCTTCTGATGAATCCCTGAATGATTGAATTCTGCCTCCGAATTCCTGAATGATTGAATTCTGCCTCCGAATTCCTGAATGATTGAATTCTGCCACCGAATTCCTGAATGATTGAATTTTGCCTCCGAATTCCTGAATGATTGAATTCTGCCTCCGAGTTCCTGAATGATTGGATTATGCCTCCGAATTCCTGAATGATTGAATTATGCCTCCGAATTCCTAAATGATTGAATTCTGCCTCCGAATTCCTAAATGATTGAATTCTGCCTCCGAATTCCTGAATGATTGAATTCTACCTCCGAATTCCTGAATGATTGAATTCTTCCTCCGAATTCCTGAATGATTGAATTTTACCTTCGAATTCCTGAATGATTGAATTTTTCCTCCGATTTCCTGAATGATTGAATTCTGCCTCCGAATTCCTGAATGATTGAATTCTGCCTCCGAATTCCTAAATGATTGAATTCTGCCTCCTCTTTTTTCTCAAGTGAAGCCTTGGTATTTATAGACTGAATTTCGTGGCTTTGTGGGCTTGAACTGGATGCCACCTAGGCCCAAAATTCTGCTGTTATATTTTTAACGTGTGGTCTTCGCTTAGCGAAGGATTTGCTCGCCTAGCGAGCATGGCAGGTCAGATTCGCTTAGCGAAGGATTTGCTCGCCTAGCGAGCATGACAGATCAGACCTTCGCCTAGCGAAGAATTGGCTCGCCTAGAGAGTATGACAACTGAGGAATAGACTTTTACTTCTTCCAGATTAGCGCTTTGACTGATGAATAAACCTCATTTGGTCATGTTGGAAGTAACTCACGTCATTCTCTTATGTTGATTGATCACCCAAACAGAACCCACAAAGCGTCTTGGATGATACTCGAACTTCAAACAAGATTTTACTGACATATTTTTGTGCTTTTGGTTAGTAAACAAAATGAAAAGCAATGATATACAATTCAAGCATGCTTGGTGATCTCAAACCAATCACAAGAAGTCCCATCCAAAGGCAAAGGGAACCAAGATGCTCATGATCCTTGAGGCTGTGCAAATGCAATGTTATGATGCCATGAGGGATCTTAGGGTCAAAATTGGGGTCTTACAGATGCCCCTGTTTAAGGTCATTCTATCCGGAGAAGGGAAGGTTAAAATCTTCGTCTCGACGAGGTAGAATGGGCTTAAATAATAACAAAGAGACGAATTTTGGTCCCTAAGAGACCTCATGATGCAAATATATATATGAAAAAGGAATAACATTCTGTGGCGATATGTGTCCAAAAAAAAAAAATTTGGAGAGACTGACAATCCATATGAGTAATTCACTCCATGGGATAGAGACTCTGGGACTCTCATGGGGATAGAAAAAAGGTAAAATGCATGAGCAGGTCACGACTCAAAGCTTGGGGAAAAGATCCAAAAGGAACAAATCCAATGGAGAGACCCTACCTGATTCAAAGATGCATGTATTGGGGAATATACCAATACAGCAGGAATTAAACACAACAGGTACTTCGGATAAAAATCTGGACTCAGGTTGGGGAAAGATTTGAACAAAATATCCCTGCCGGGGAAATGCATATATTGGGGAATATGCCAACACATCAGAAATTATCCATGATGGATACTTCAGATAAAAATCCGGACTAGGATGGGGACAATCCACTAAGGGACTGCGCTGGGGATGTCCAAAAGACTCTCCTGGGGAAGCAGCAATGACGAGGTATTACCGGTTACTGGGTAATAAACTCAAAGAGGCATGTGATCTGAAACACCGGCATAAGGGTGACAGATATCAAAACTCCAAAACATCTGAGGAAGACCTAAAAACGTATATTTCAAACTCAGGGATTCTGACTCCACAGGGGGACCAAAAGTCATAATTGGGAGCAGAAAGGAAGGAACACCAGAGATACCGGTTACTGGGCATATAATAGGTGACCAACCAAGGCGTGAATTGGGATCTGAGAAAGACCTAAAAGGTATATTTCAACTCAGGGGTTCTGACTCCACAGGGGGACCAAAAGTCATAATAGGGAGCAGAAAGGAAGGAACACCAGAGATACCGGTTACTAGGCATATAATAGGTGACCAACCAAGGCGTGAATTGGGGAATATTTCCAAGACACTCATCATCCAAAAGAGGGCTAAAAGCATACTCGATTATAGGATGGTTATTTGAATCCGTAAAGGGGACACGGATCTTACTCAACTGGGGAAGAACAAAAGACTTCGACCAAAGAGCGCATGAGATACATTATCTATTACCGTCAGAAAGTAGATAATATACTCGCATGGACGATTATCCACAACCGGTTACTGGGTTAATAAAGGATAAATCGGCCGAAAAGAAAAGGTATCGGGATACCAAGACTAGGTACATAATGATGACCAAATCAGGAGAGAGGAAGGAACACCAGGGATACCGGTTACTGGGCATATAATAGGTGACCACCCAAGGCGTGAATTGGGGAATGTTTCCAAGACACTCATCATCCAAAAGAGGGCTAAAAGCAAACTCGATTATAGGATGGTTATTCGATTCTGCAAAGGGGACACGAATCTTACTTAACTGGGGAAGAACAAAAGCTTCGACCAAAGAGTGCATGAGATATATTATCTATTACCGTCAGAACATAGATAATATACTCGCATGGGCGATTATCCACAACCGGTTACTGGGTTCATAAAGGATAAATCGACCGAGAAGAAAAGGCATCGGGATACCAAGACTAGGTATATAATGATGACCAATTCAGGAGAGAAACAATCGTTACCAACAACAGGGTAGACGAGAGATGACTCGCCGGGGATAAATCGCGTAATCAGGGCAATTATCCCAGCAAATAAGGGTATATTAACACCGAATATTGGATGAAGACAATTGTCAAGGAGGGGATTACACCTACCGGATACTGGGTAGGAAACCACGGAAAAGTAACCATCATCAATTACGATGAACAAAAGGTTAACTCTGCAGGGGAAAGTGAGTAGGGTTTACAACTGCCGGTATAAGGGTAGAAAACCACAGACTCTAACGGGGATACAAATAGGGTTTACAACTACCGGTATAAGGGTAGAAAACCGCAGACTCCGCCGGGGATAATATGAATAATTACTAATTACTGAGCAATTATTCATTTACCACGGGGAAGAAAAGGAAACAGTCATAAGACGCCAATCTAGGATCAAACCAGATAGGCACACTGAATCAAGAATTGTCCTAGTGAGGATATAACTCAATAGGGCAACCCATCCCAATATATGTGTTGGGAAGGAACAGAAACGAACATCATCCACGAGGATATATCTCGGTGGGGAATATGGAAGAAAGGATAACGCTTTCTTCCTATGGAGCTGACTCTATATGGAGAGATCAGACACACTCATCTGCTTGGGGAAATATATCGCCAAATAGCAGGAGACAACAAACAACGATATATGGCAAAAATGCAACATGATTATATAAACGTTTTAATTATGCATGTATATGCGTGATTTATGTATGATGAATGCTGACAAACAGATATATCTAACACAAACAGGTCTAGGGATCAACCACCCGGTACTACATCTCAAAATAAAGAGCCAGGATCACTGGAGAGTATCCAATTTGCAGAGGATCAGAGATACCAGGAAACAACAATATCTCTGCAGGGGATGAATCATCAGTCATTCCAGTTGGGGACAGGGAGTTATCACAGGCAAAGTCCACTACACCAATAACTCTACTGGGGAATCTATCCGAGGAGATAAAGGAGTTCTGGGGACCAACCACCAAATATCGAATCTTCCAAAAAGATCACATCTGCTGAGGAGGAAAGATCACTACTCTGCTGAAGGGAGGAGAGGTGAATCTCATCAAGCACTCCACTCGGTAGGATAATCCACAAAAGGTTCCGGAGGGAGAAGATACAGTCATGCCAGGAATATGAACAAATGTCTTACCCTGTTGGAGATCATACCACCCTTGGGAGAGCACTGGGGATCTCCTAATTATCTTTCTATCATTGTGAATGTTCACTTTGTTTAAAAACAAGTTATGAAATTTTTTATTGTTTAAAGCAATGATATTTTCTGAATCAAAACATGTAAAACATTTGTTGAATAGAAACAAATAAGAGTGCAAATAATTGGATAAAGGCTCAAAATTATTTAATGGAATGGTGGTCTGCAAATGGCAAGACTCCATAGATATTTTCAAATTTGAAATTGGTGATATATATTAGAAGAGGGCTACATTGAACATAATGACCATTTCTCCACCAATTATGAATCCGATGTATTTGGAGCTTCAGTTGATAATGAGCAAGGATCTCTGACGGACGACAGTTGTAGAACAAAGTCTTGTCAGGATGCAGTTACTTGCCAAATCCCCTAATTTTTGCCTAGATTGCCCCAGGATGAGGTACTCAATCTAGCGGGATACATATATCATTATTATATATTTTTTGTGTCTCTAACTTTTTTAGGCGAAGTATTTCTTGACTGCATCTGAATTCACAGGACGAGTGAAATCTTCCCCATCCATAGTTGTAAGTATCAAAGCACCGTCTGAAAAGGCTCTCTTAACAACATACAGACCCTCATAGTTCGGAGTCCACTTGCCCCTGGAATCGGGCGCGAAAGACAAAACTTTCTTGAGCACAAGGTCACCTTCTCGGAACACACGAGGCTTGACCTTCTTATCAAAAGCTTTCTTCATCCTCTGCTAATATAACTGACCGTGGCACATGGCAGTCAATCTCTTTTCTTCTATCAAGTTCAGCTGGTCATAACGACTCTGAACCCATTCAGCATCAGTCAACTTGGCCTCCATCAAGACTCTCATTGATGGGATCTCCACCTCTACTGGGAGTACCGCCTCCATGCCATAAACAAGAGAGAAAAGGGTTGCCCCTGTTGAAGTGCGGACAGATGTACAATAGCCATGCAAAGCGAATGGCAACATCTCATGCCAATCTTTGTACGTAACAACCATCTTCTGGATAATTTTCTTGATATTCTTGTTAGCAACTTCAACATCCTCATTCATCTTGGGTCTGTACGGAGAAGAATTATGATGTGCAATCTAGAATTCACTACACAACTCTTTCAACATCTTGTTATTCAAGTTAGATCCATTATCAGTAATGATTTTATCTGGCACACCATAACGGCATATGAGTTGATTCTTGATAAACTTCACGACCACCTGCCTGGTCACATTTGCATACGACGCCGCTTCAACCCACTTGGTGAAGTAATCAATTGCTACGAGAATAAATTTGTGTCCATTGGACGCTTTCGGCTCTATCATGCCAATCATGTCAATTCCCCACATGGAGAAAGGCCATGGTGATGAGATCACATTCAAAAGTGTCTGGGGAATATGAATCTTATCAGCATAAATCTGACACTTGTGGCATTTCTTCACAAATTTGCAGCAGTCAGACTCCATTGTCAGCCAATAGTAGCCTGCTCTCAACATCTTTCTAGCCATGGCATGTCCATTGGAATGAGTACCAAATGAACCCTCATGGACCTCAGTCATCAACAGGTCTGCTTCGTGTCTATCCACGCATCTGAGAAGAACCATGTCAAAATTTCTTTTGTAAAGCACTTCGCCATTGAGGTAGAAACTGCCTGACAATCTCCTCAAAGTCTTCCTATCTTTTACAAATGCCCCAGGCGGGTAAATCTGGCTCTGAAGGAAACACTTGATATCATAATACCACGGCTTATCATCTTTTACTTCTTCAACTGCAAATACATGTGCTGGTATGTCCAAGCGCATCATGGTGATATTGGGGACTTCATTCCATAATTTAACCATAATCATTGAAGCAAGCGTAGCAAGAGCATCTGCCATCCGATTCTCATCTCGAGAAATATGATGGAAGTCAACCTCAGTAAAGAACGTTGAAATCCTCCTCGCATAATCTCTGTATGGAATGAGGCCATGCTGATTCGTTTCCCATTCACCCTTAATCTGATTAACAACGAGGGCTGAATCACCATATACATCAAGATGCTTGATCCTTGGATCAATACATTCCTCCAATCCCATAATACAGGCCTCATACTCAGCCATATTATTCGTGCATTTGAAAGTTAGCCTTGCTGTGAAAGGAATATGTGCGCCCTGAGGAGTAATAATCACGGCCCCAATACCATTTCCATACTGATTTACAGCGCCATCAAACACCATACTCCATCTGGAACCAGGCTCTGGCCCTTCATCAAGTGTAGGCTCATCGCGATCTTTCACTTTCAAATACAGAATTTCCTCATCCGGAAAGTCATACTGAACTGACTGATAATCTTCAATAGGCTGATGTGCCAAATGGTCAGCCAAGATACTACCTTTAATAGCCTTCTGAACTCGATACTCAATATCATACTCAGATAACAACATCTGCCAACGGGTAATTCTCCCTGTTAAAGCAGGCTTCTCGAAGATGTACTTGATTGGATCCATTCTGGATATCAACCAAGTCGTATGATTTATCATATACTAGCGTAAGCGCTTAGCAGCCCAAGCCAAAGCACAACATGTCTTTTCAAGCATTGAGTATCGAGACTCACAATCAGTGAACTTCTTACTCAGGTAGTAAATAGCATACTCCTTCTTCCCTGATTCGTCTTGCTGCCCAAGGACACAACCCATCGAGTCTTCAAGAACAGTCAGATACATGATCAAAGGTCTTCCCTCTATAGGCGGAGACAGAATCGGAAGCATACTCCTTTCTTTAATATTGTCGAAAGCTTACTGGCAATCCTCGGTCCAATCATGGGACTGATCTTTCCGGAGGAGCTTGAATATAGGCGCATATGTGGTAGTCATGTGGGATATGAATCTGGAGATATAATTCAAGTGGCCAAGAAAACCTCGGACTTGCTTCTCAGTTTTGGGCGCAGGCATCTCTTGTATTGCTTTGACCTTTGCAGGATCAACCTCAATACCTCTTTCACTAACAATGAAGCCCGATAACTTGCCAGAACGGACTCCAAATGTACACTTGTTGGGATTCAGATGAAGCTTATATTTCCTCAAACGCTGGAAAAGCTTCAACAAATGCTCTACATGTTCAACTTCCGTTCTTGACTTAGCAATCATATCGTCAACATATACCTCAATCTCCTTGTGCATCATATCATGAAACAAGGTGGTCATAGCTCATTGATACGTGGCTCCGGCGTTCTTCAAACCGAAGGGCATCACTCGATAACAGAATGTTCCCCAAGGTGTGATGAATGTTGTCTTCTCCATATCCTCGGGTGCCATCTTATCTGATTATATCCGGAAAATCCGTCCATAAACGAGAAGACATTGAATTTAGTTGTATTGTCGACCAACATATCAATATGTGGTAGAGGGAAATCATCTTTCGGACTAGCTTTATTCAAGTCTCTATAGTCCACACACATCCTGACTTTTCCATCTTTCTTAGGCACGGGCACAATATTGGCCACCCATTAAGGATATATAGAAGTCATCAGGAACCCCGTATCAATTTGCTTCTGAACTTCCTCTTTGATCTTCACTGCCGTATCAAGATGAGTTCTTCTGAGCTTCTGCTTTACAGGCATGCACTCAGGCTTTAGAGGTAGGAAATGTTGCACAATATCAGTATCTAGACCAGGCATGTCTTCATACGACCAAGCAAAGATGTCAACATATTCTTGTAGCAACTTAATCAACCCCTTCTTAACAGATTCTTCCAGAAGTGCCCCAATCTTTACCTTTCGCACACAATCTTCAGACCCCAAGTTAACTGTTTCCAGATTCTCAAGATGCGACTGAATGATCTTCTCTTCATGCTCAAGTATCCGGGTGATCTCATCAGGAATCTCTTCAACATCATCTTCCTCTGCCTCAAATACAGGGAATTCAAAATTGGGAGATGGTGTTGGGTCATTATGTTCAATGGGTTTAGGAATCACCCTGCATAATGATTTTTGGATATGAAAAGCTTTAGAATTCAAACAAGGCAAATCATTATGCATATGAAAAGATCGATTTTATTTTATTTTTTAGGGTTTTATGTGATCACCAATTTCATGCAAAACAAAAAGGGAAAAAATGGGAAAAACAAACATTTAGCATGAATTTATTGAATGAAAATATCATTTCTTTATGTTGCCAACAATGTCATCACTCCTCCTTTTGGCATGGGAGAAGGGTTTTTAAACAAAGTGATCATTATGTTGACTTATGGACAACTGTTGGAATATCCACAGCGACCCAATTGTTGCAGACCCCTCCAGGGATGATGAAATTGCCAGAATCCTCTACATCTTCTTCTAAAACGGCAGCAGCCTCCTCATCTAGACCGTTGTGGATGAAACCTCCACTATTGAATAACCCTTGCTTGTTGAAAGTAACAGAAGAAAAACCTATGCCAACCCGGGATTTATTGTCTTCTATCTTGATCATTTGCCCCAAACCAGCAGTTGCACCACGCTCAATGGCTAACTTTGCATCTTTGTAGGAAGCAAATGAAGGATTTCTCTTCTCAATAGGCTCAGCAATAGATAAAGCTTGGAAAGGAGTTCCAACTTCAACCTCAGCATCTATATAAGAGAAGGAAGACAAATGGCTAACCAGGAGAGCCCTTTCTCCTTCAGCTCGCGGTTCTCTTGCCCTAAGTGCTCCATCAGTCTTGAAGTGTTGGCTCTAGTGTAGTACCGGTGAGTCAGCTTGTCTTCAAAATAAATGAAGAGCACAGAGTTAGACCACAGGGCAAGGGACCGGAACAAAACCTGCTTATGCGTATGATGCATGCAATGTTTGTGCATATGATTTGTTTTTTATTTCAAAGGAACTTTAGAGTTTTATTTGCAAATTATGGAAATATTAAGCATTTTATCACATATGGAGATTGTCGCATTACGCGAAAAACCGGCGGGAAAACAAAACAACAGAGCCGCCACCGTGCGTTATTTATCCCAAAAGAGGGAAAGGAAACGCTCGAAGTAAACCTGGAAAAGACATGGTCTCGCGACCAAAGAGAGATGGGATCGGGAGTCGGTTATGCGAAGGGAAGGTATGAGCACCCCTACGCATCCTTCGTACTCGACGGGATCCATGCTCAAAAGAAAGGATAAAGGTTGCTAAAACACTGAACACAAACTGCATACACTGGCTGAAGAGAGACACAGAAAACAAAAGAAACTAACTCGGCAGGATATCGCATCCTGGGCCTACGTAGTCTGTCAGGCACAGACATCAGAGTCGACGTAGTTCGGGACAGGGGGAAACGTGCTCGCTAGGATGTCGGATCCTATGCATACGTATCTTCTTTGACTGAAGAAGAATCAGAGCACTCGTAGCTCGGCTAACACACGCCAAACAAAACACACACAGGAAACCGACTGCCAATCGCTGGACTTATGTCAGACTCCACACGAACGGGCAAACATGGAAACCGAATGCCAATCGCTGGACTTACATCAGACTCCGAACCAACAAACCCACACTGGAAACCAAATGCCAATCGCTGGACTTATATCGGACTCCAAGCACACAACAATAGGATACGGAATGCCAATCGCTGGTCTTACATCCATCTCCTAACACACACGAGAAGGAACACACACAAAAAGGAAAAGGATGCCCGGAGAGATCAGCTCATCTCCTGCCTACGTACCTCGTCTGGTATGACGATCAGGGCGACGTAGTTCCCCTACGCAGGGAAAAAGGACTAGCCTAACCAGATACAAAGGGAGACACAAACTACTAGGGAGACTACGACTCGAGCCTAGAAGTTGTCATGCATACGATCCCTAAGTTAAGGTTGCTATCTAACTTGCATAGGGAGCAAGCTATCCTAAATAGCACAGGCAAAGCAATCATTCACACAAATAACACACACTATATACAAACAAAAGTGGGCTCACACAAGGCTAGGCTTTAGTCAAGGGGTCATGTCAACCTCGACAAACAAGCCACTGTATCATAGCTCTTATCCCTGGCCTGGGAGAGCTTCAGACAAATGAAAGCGTGGGAGTCCAGAACGTGGGACTCTACTCCACATGACTGACACAATGTACAAGGATCTTGGGTTAATATCCACAATGCCTCAACATAGTGGTGTGAGCAAAGTGGATGACACACTGACTAGCAGGGGATGGATTGCACATCCCTTGTATCTGCCGATGCCTCTTCACTTAGGAGGTCTTTTGATATGTACAAGGACAAAGATAAACAAACACAAGCATTGCCTCTTAAGGAGGACTTCAGACAGGTGCCTGCCCACATAACAGGACAGGTCTTCCAGACTACATGAAGTCAGTGAGTTATACCTCAAATGGTTAAGCAACCAAGCAAAGTTCAAAGAACTATAAGCAACTTATGTACCTGAAAATAATCTAACACAATCAGTTTACAACTCAAAAGAATCAAACAGACAGACTAATGGTCAATAGTCAACAGACATAGTCAAACAGACAAACAAGCAATGCTTCAAGATGCAAGGCACAAGCTCAACTCAAAGGAGCTAAAAGCCACCTACAAAACATGTCAAGATTAGTCAACATCAACCAAATAAACCCACTCAAGCAATGTGAATCAATCCTCTCATGGCCATATGCTTCTTATCCTGAAAACAAAGCTCAAACATAAGCACAAACCACTAGGACAAGGCCTAGGGTCAAAGATAGAGAAATAATTCAAAACAGAACATGAAAATTGGCATGAATCAATCTCAATCAATTAATAACACCATCCAAAAGGTCTCATGTCAATAGCATCAACCAAATTCATTTCACAAATCAATCATGGCAAGGCATGCAAGTTGAAAGCTCATTGAGTCAACAGAATGAACAAATCCACATCAATTCAAAAATGGTTCAATAAATCTCAAGAAAAATCATGGCTAAACAGAACACACAATATGAGCAACACACCAAAAATCAAGGCATTTGGACAAGTTTAAGCATGGCAATCAAATTCCATAAGGCATGGCAAGCACAAACAAGTTCAAATAGGGCACCAAATGCTACATCAACTTAGTCCAAGCCTAAAATAGAATTCAAACATGATAAAGACCTCCAATCAAAGCCACAACAAACTTCAATATGTCTAGAATCAATGTGCAAACGTTTAAGTTCATATGATAAATCATAAGCATTTCCCAAATCATTGAAGTTCAAGACTATCCAAAAGCTCACAAATGACAATCCAGAAAAGAAAATCCCAAACAAATCAAAAATGAATCCAAAAATTCCACAAAAAATCATGACCAATCACAACACCCGCAAAAAGCATCATACAAAAAATCACATCATTTGGCATTTATTTGGCATGGCAAAGAAATTCATCAAGTTGAGCAAGCAAAGGTGTGACACACATTGTCACACCTACCTTAACATGAGCATATCTCAACAACCACAAATGAGAAAAAACGCAACACCACAATGTCCATCAAGCTGTCTAGTTTAAGCATACAAAATTTCAAAGGCATTGGATTAAAACTCATCATTTCACAAAGCATATTGCAAGAAAGGTACAAAATAGCACATGCATACAAAAACCCTAGGTCCAAATTAATTCCAGCCAGGCACAATTTGTGAAAAAATGCTCAAAAAATAGTAGACACAATAAGGAGCAAGATGCAAAAATACACACATTATTTGGATGAGTATTTATTGAGTTATGAATTTTCAAAGTGAAGAAAAAATTAAAAAAATCATGAAATAGCATGGCATGAATGGCATATGGATGAATGAAATAAAATGTAAAATGCATATTGGAATTGTCCTCGGCCAGAATCGAAGAGAGTACACATTTGAATTGAGCGCTAGTTAAGTGAAACGCACCGTTTCACTTAACTGAGGTGGCAAGGCTGTGCGCTCGGGACCAATCAATACGCCACACATACATTACGTGGACCAATACATGTTCATTAACACAAAACCGCATGCAACACACGCTGAAACGGATCAAATGGAATTCTGGAAACAAAAACCCTAGCATCTTCATACACCTTCATCGTGTTCATACCAGCCAAGAACAAAAGTGTCCAGAAATTCAAAATACGCACATCATTGGACTCATCTTCCATCATACATTAAGGATCAAGGCTTGATTTGTTCTAATTCATCTTATGCTCAAAGATCCGAAGTATTCAAGCTTCATGTGTCAAACTTAGATCTAGCATATCTAACTCGTTTCTTCATGAAAATTGATGATTTAAAGCTCAGTGTACTCAGTGATGAAGGATCTACAACATGCATATAACAATTTCATGAATTATGAGAGTCGAATTCTGACCTTCAAGAAGATGCAGAAGTGGAACCAGTGGATTTAGGTCTTGAAAAGCATAAACAGATGATCCTTAGCTCTTATATGATGGAATGGATGAAGAATGATAGCTCAATCTTTCACGACCTAGCCAGAATTTCCAACTGCCATGGATGAGTGTGAACTTCAACAGCTTCAAATCTGCACGAAACTTGATGGATCTTGCTTCCAAAATACTCAATTATGCTTGTGGATGATGAATCAATCAAGAACAAAGCAAGATGTTTGAAGAAAATTGCAAAAGTTTGAGAGAAAAAGTGTGAAGAAAAATTTCAGAACTGAAAATGTGATGATGTTAATGCCATTTTCTGTTAGGATTAGCTATATATATACTCTGTTAATCATGTTGCTAATCATAATTATGCCAATGCAAGTGTTATTAGTGAGATCAAGGTGTAAAAGCAAATTTGCAAATGCACCTTATGCATGAGATTGCAATGTAACAGTACATGAATGCCTTTGGAAATCACTTGAAAAACCTGTTTTGAACCAAATGCAAATGTTGCCATGTGAAAACAATGAGCCAAATTCAAATTATAACTTTCCCTCCAAAATTCAAATGAAAAGTCAAATATTTTTGTGATATAAATGCATGGCTTATGATGCATGAATTGGATAGTACATGTCAAGAGAGAAATGTTGCAAAAAGAACCACTTCATTTGGCCTTATGGTTTAAAAGTTATGCACTCTTGAAGTTCAAATTCCTTTGGCCATGATTGATCCATATCTTTTCAACCATACATGAGAAATTCATGTTCTTGGACTTTTTGGAAAGGGGAGAACAAGATCTTCAACTTTCATGTTGGACAAAATTTCATTTCAAGCTTTCTTGGTTATGTAATCTTGAAGAGAAAACCTTTCCATTTTTGGCAATTTCCAATTACAGGTCACTTACTATTTTTGTAAAGTTTTCATCTGACCTCAAATTCTTCAATGTTGATGTTTGAAATGTCAAATGAGACTTGTATGGACATGAATGAGGCCTCTCTAACCATCTCTCACCTTCAAATCCATGATTGAATTGACAATTGACTTTGATTGACTTTCTAGGGTTTTAGATGAATTGCATCTTGACTGATGATCTCTGAACATCCAACCTTTGGCAAAATCACTTCAAAATGATCCCTAGGTCATATGAACTCAATGAACCAACCCTAGGGCTTTGCTTCCATGGAAAAATGCACTTGCTTGCTTGCACAACTGGATCTCCTGACCAGCTGACTGATGACTTGCACTAGGCAATGGACAATGCAATGCTATGCAGTGGACAATGCAATGCTAATGACCTAAAATGAAAATGTATGTACAAAATGGGAGGTGCAAATTTGAGGTGCTACAGCTGCCCCTATTCAATCAACTGGGAACCCGAACGGATGAGAGCAACGGCTGTCAGACTTTCAGGGTAAACAGGGATTGAATACCAAAGAACCGTAGAAATTTGCACACTGTGAGGATCCAACGGTAACTTCAACCGGGATCTGATGTTTATTACTGGGGATTTTGGTTTTTTTCTCTCAAAGGTACAACTAGACGTCAACGGACGACTAGGAAAAACTCGACGTTTATCGAAACCAACGGAGAGGTAACCAATCATTAACGAATGAATGGAAAGAGATACAACCATACGTCAACGGACAACATGGGAAAAACTCGACGTTTATCGAAACCAACGGAGAGGTAACCAGACATCAACGGATGAATGGGAAGACTTGACCAGACGTCAACGGACGAACGGGAGAAGCTCGACGTTTATCGACACCAACGGAGAAGGAGAAGCTCGACGTTTATCGACACCAACGGAGAAGGAGAAGCTCGACGTTTATCGACACCAACGGAGAAGGAGAAGCTCGACGTTTATCGACACCAACGGAGAGAGGTGACCAGACATCAACGGATGAATGGGAAGACTCGACCAGACGTCAACGGACGAACGGGAGAAGCTCGATGTTTATCGACACCAACGGAGAAGGAGAACCTCGACGTTTACCGACGACTCTACTGGGGAACGACCAGACATTAATGAATGACTGGGGAATATGATATATAATCAGACGTCAACGGACGACTGAGAAAAACTCAACGTTTATCGAAACCAACGGAGAGGTAAGAAGACATCAACGAGTGACCTGCGGGGAAACAACCATACGTCAACGGACGACATGGGAAAAACTCAACGTTTATCGAAACCAACGGAGAGGTAAATTCTACTGAGGAAGATGCAACCAGACGCCAACGGACGACTAGGAAAAACTCGACGTTTATCGAAACCAACGGAGAGGTAACCAGACATTAACGAATGACTGGAGAAAGACAGAGGGTGTTATGAAGATCGAAAGATGATGTTTACCGACATCAAAAGAAGACCAGACATTTACCGATGACTGGGGTGAGACTCGATGTTTACCGACACTGAAAGAATGGTGTTTACCGACACCAAGGAAAGACGACCAGACATTAACGAATGACTGGGGAAAATATTCGATGTTTACCGACACCGAAAGAATGGTGTTTACCGACACCAAAGAAAGACACACGCGGGTGCTGACATGACACTTACCAGTATCACAAGATGACATCTATATCAGGGCAAGGCTAAACCAACGGATGAGGAAATAAACCTCTCTAGGGGGTATCAATCCTGAATGCTGTCAGGAGCAACTGTAGCAAACGTGTCATACAGACGTTGAACAATGATCCGCCTCTGCCGGGGATATGGTTTGACTAGGTTAACACATGAATGCATATGTTTGAATTTTTCTATGGCGTAATGCTCCATATTGAATGGAAATGCAACGCGATTTGCGGATGCAATGATCATTATATGCCAAATGCAAAGGATGAACACTCCGTTGGGGAGCCAAGAGATCAGATACTCCAACTCTGTGGGGAGACTCTTTTGAGGAATACTCTGCAGGGAGTAACACCGACTTCTCACTCATGCTGGAGAATAGCACCGCTGCTGGGGAAAGGATAGACTCCGCTGGGGACATCCTTCATAAGATCTAATCCGCTCGGGGACTCTGCTTGGGAAATAACCCATAGCGACTTCGCTGGGGAAAGCTGCTAGTCCACAGGGAGGATAAACAATGCTGGAGATAACTTTCCGAACCTGATCCACTCGGGGACCTGCTGAGGAAAATCATCAACACAAATTTCGACTCGGGAGATCTGCCAGGGGAATATCTTCACAATCCTGATGACAAGCACACATGACCCTACTAGGGAAAGGCCCATACCACTCTGCTGAGGAGAGCATAACTCTGTTGGGGAAAATATCACACCAGACCCTACTGGGGACAAACATCCACGACCCTGCTGGGAAACAGCGCTCACGACCACGCTGGGGTTAACAGCGCTTCAACTCAGGCTGCTGGGGACTAGGACCACTTCACTGATACCTCCGCAGGGGAACATAGCTCTGATAGCTTCCATACTTGCTTGGGGAAAAATCTGCTGGGGAATAGAAGGCACTATCCACAGACGTCTCTGCAGGGGAACATAGCTCTGATAGCCTCCATACTTGCTTGGGGAAATATCTGCTGGGAACTCGTCCTCACAGATGACGACCTGCAAAACAGCATAACAAACATGCCTCAGGGGATGCGTGGACAAGATATACTCAAGTCTCCTCAACATTCAAAATGATTTTCAAATGTTTTATCTTTCTGCACGTTATTGTTTAGCCTTCATGTTTTTATATGCAATGTTTATCAAAAATTCGGACGTTTTTGCAAACCAAACAGTAAAATAAAAACAAGAGAACTATTTATCTGAATAACGACTTTTATTGATTGAAAATGGGCCTGAAAAGGCGAATACATCGGGAAGCAATTCCTAGAAAGAGGTAATTGCGCACAAAAGGAAAAACCTATCCTAATGGCAATGTGAACACGGCATCCACTATTTCCCAATTCTGTTATAACTCACAGATCATCAGTTTTCCTCCCAACTTCCTTGCTTTCTGAGAAGAATGACTAGACCGATCACATCTTTCGAGATGGTAGACGAATGAAGCGCGATGAAGTAAAGATAACTCAGACTGTAGTCTTCGCTTTAATTCCTCTTTTGCCTGGATCGCCCTTTCGGGTTTTCAATCCACCGGGATACCCATTTTTGCCTAAGTCGCCCTTACGGGTTTTCGACTTACCGGGTGTACAAATTCTTTTTCATTTTTATCCCTAATTTTTGCCCGAACCTTTTCTTTCTGTTTTTTGGTTCGCCGGGATGCCCTTTTTTGCCTGGACTCTTTTATTCGTTTTTGTCCAGCGGGTCAATTCATGCGAAGTATTTTTTGACTACATCTGAGTTAACAGGGGACGAAAAATCTTCACCATCCATAGTTGTAAGCATCAAGGCTCCACCGGAGAAGACCTTCTTCACAACATATGGACCTTCATAATTAGGAGTCCACTTGCCCCTGTTGTCTGTACCGGGAGGAAGGATCCTCTTCAAAACTAGATCACCAGTTTGATAGCTCCGAGGACGCACTTTCTGATCAAAGGCTCTTTTCATCCTTCTCTGATACAACTTCCCGTGGCACACAGCTGCTAGCCGTCTCTCTTCGATAAGGCTCAACTCGTTAAACCTTGTTCGAATCCATTCGGCTTCATCAAGCTTGACATCTAACAAGACCCTCAGAGAAGGGATCTCCACTTCAACTGGTAGGACTGCTTCCATACCATACACAAGGGAGTACGGGGTTGCCCCGGTCGACATACGTACTGAGGTACGGTACCCATGCAAAGAGAAAGGCAGCATTTCATGCCAATCCTTGTACGTCACGACCATCTTCTGCACAATCTTCTTGATATTCTTGTTAGCCGCCTCTACAGCACCATTCATCTTTGGTCTGTAAGGAGAAGAATTGTGATGTTCAATCTTAAAATCTTTGCAAAGCTCTTTCATCATCTTGTTATTGAGATTCGAACCATTGTCAGTGATGATTCTCTCAGGAATCCCATAACGACAGATGATTTCTTTCTTGATGAACCGGGCAACCACTTGTTTGGTAACATTAGCATAAGAAGCTGCTTCCACCCACTTGGTGAAGTAATCAATCGTAACCAGGATGAAGCGATGTCCATTCGAAGCAGTGGGTTCAATCTTCCCAATCATATCAATGCCCCATATTGCGAACGGCCAAGGCGAGTTCATGACATTCAGCGGGCTTGGTGGTACATGCACCTTATCGGCATAAATTTGACACTTATGGAACTTCCGAGCGTATTTGAAACAATCGGACTCCATAGTCATCCAGTAATAACCGGCTCTCAACAGTTTCTTTGACATTGCATGACCACCAGCATGAGTACCAAACGAACCTTCGTGCACTTCTTGCATCAACATGTCTGCTTCGTGTCTATCCACGCATCTGAGCAAGACCATGTCAAAGTTTCTCTTATACAACACATCATCCTGATTCAAATAAAAGCTTCCAGCTAGCCTTCTCAGGGTTTTCTTGTCATTCTTCGACGCACCTTCAGGATACTCCTGACTCTTGAGGAAGTTCTTGATATCATAATACCACGGCTTCTCATCAACAACAGACTCGGCTGCAAACACATACGCATGCCTCTCGAGTCGATTCACTGCGACATGTGGCACATGATTCCACCAATGAACTTTGATCATAGAAGACAAAGTAGCCAAAGCATCAGCCATCTGATTCTCATCCCGGGGGACATGATACAGCTTCACCTTCTTGAAGAACGTCAGTATTCTTCTAGTGTAATCTCTATAAGGAATCAAATGCGGCTGGTTCGTATTCCAATCTCCATGGACCTGATTGATCACTAGAGCAGAATCTCCAAATATGTCAAGCGTTTTGATCCTTAAATCAATGGCTTCTTCTATCCCAATGATGCAAGCCTCATACTCAGCCTCATTGTTGGTGACATCAAAAGTCAATCTGGCAGAGAAAGGTATATGAGCACCTTTTGGATTGATAAGCACTGCAATAACACCGTTACCATTCACATTCACCGCCCCATCAAACATCAATGTCCACTTGTCATCAGGATCCGGTCCTTCCTCGACAAGAGGCTCTTCACAATCTTTCATCTTAAGATACATGATGTCTTCATCAGGGAATTCAAACATCATCGGCTGATAGTCATCGATTGGTTGCTGGGCGAGGTAGTCTGACAGAATACTACCTTTGATGGCATGCTGCGACGTGTACTGGATATCATATTCTGTTAGAATCATCTACCAACGGGCAACACGTCCGGTGAGAGCCGGCTTCTCAAAGATGTACTTCACTGGATCCATCTTAGAAATCAACAAGGTAGTATGGTTCAACATATACTGCCTCAGTCGGCGAGCAGCCCAGGCCAAAGCACAGCAAGTTTTCTCAAGCTGTGAATATTTGATTTCACAGTCGATAAACTTTTTGCTAAGGTAGTATATGGCATGCTCTTTTCGACCAGACTCGTCATGTTGTCCCAATACACACCCCATCGAGTTCTCAGTCACTGACAGGTACAAGGATTGGAGGTTTCTGTAAATACTCTTTTATCTTGTCAAAAGCTTTCTGACAGTCATCATTCCACCTGATTGCTTGATTCTTTCTCAGCAATTTGAATATCGGTTCACACGTGGCAGTTAGGTGAGATACAAACCTTGCAATGTAGTTCAATCTCCCTAAGAACCCACGAACCTGCTTTTTTGTTTTCGGTTCAGGCATTTCTTGAATAGCTTTGACTTTTGCTGGATCAAACTCAATCCCTTTCTCACTGACAATGAAGCCCAACAGCTTCCCAGATCTCACTCCAAACGTACACTTGTTTGGATTCAGCCTCAGTTTGAACTTTACCAATCTGTCAAACAATTTCTGCAAATTAACCAGGTGCTCCTCTTCTGTCTGCGACTTCGCAATCATATTATCCATGTACACTTCAATCTCTTTGTGCATCATGTCATGAAAGAGAGTCATCATAGCCCTCTGATAGGTAGCACCGGCATTCTTCAGCCCAAATGGCATCACCTTATAGCAGAACATGCCCCAAGGTGTAATGAATGTCATCTTTTCCATGTCCTCTGGCGCCATCTTAATCTGATTATAACCAGAAAAACCATCCATGAAAGAGAATACCGAGGATTGAGCCGTATTATCAACCAATACATCAATGTGAGGTAACGGGAAATCATCTTTCGGACTCGCTCTGTTCAAATCCCGGTAATCGACACACATTTTGACTTTGCCATCCTTCTTCGGCACGGGAACGATGTTGGCCACCCACGGGGGATAGGTCGTTACTGACAAGAAACCAGCATCGAACTGCTTCTGAACCTCTTCCTTGATCTTAGCAGCCATATCAGGACTCGTTCTCCGAAGCTTCTGCTTGACCGAAGGACAATCTTCTTTGAGAGGTAGTCTATGCACCACAATATCAGTATTCAACCCAGGCATATCTTGATAAGACCAGGCGAATATCTCCACATACTCTCTCAGCATCTCAATCAACCTTCTCTTGACCTCTGTCTTCAAAGCAGCCCCGATCTTAATATCTCTTCTGGCGTCCTCAGTACCAAGATTAACAATCTCCAACTCCTCCTGATGAGGTTGGATGACCCTCTCCTCTTGCATCAACAATCTAACCAATTCTTTAGGGAGTTCACAGTCTTCCTCACTCTCCTCTTCAGCTTGGTAGATGGGATTGTCGAAATCATACTGAGCCATAACAGAACTGTTCATAGTGGATGCCATAAGATCACTTCTGCATGTTTAATGCTTTATTTTAGAAAAAGAATTCAAGCAAGTCACAAAAAGAAAAACATTACCATTTTTATTTTTTTGAAAATGAAAAACAAAAATAGAAAGACAGGGATCACAAAATTGTTTGCAAAACGTCCTTTATTAATAATAACCATTGAAAACATGATGAGGCCCTATAATGAACCACTACGTCTTGGGCAGAACGTAGGGTTTTGTGCAGAATGAAAAAACAAAAGAAAATTACTCTGTTTGAAGAGTAACTTGGACCACATCTTCTGTCGTCCAGTTGTTGACCAACTCCCCTGGTGCACGCGGGCGAACCCAGTTGTCGAGATCACAATCACTGTCACCATCTTCACTGCCAACCGTAAAGACGTCACCGTGATTCATCAGCCCAACGCTGGTAAAGGTACTCGGACCTGTCTGTACACCCTGCTCCGCTTGCAAGGGTTGATAGCCAATACCAAACTTATCCTCTTTGATAGGCAAATCCACCATCTTGCCCCAGCCTTCAGACTTTCCAGAGTCAACAACCTCCTTGGCCTGCTTGTAAGACGCGATTGAGGCACCCGGCTTTTTCTGATCAGCAAACGCCACCCTCTCGAGAGCAACAGTCTCAAATGCCTGGCACAAGGTTTCATGGATCTCGCCATCCACCTCTACATATTTGAAAGAGGATAGGTGACTCACCAGAATATCTTCTTCACCGCACACGGTCACAATCTGACCGTTCCAGACATACTTCAGCTTCTGACGGAGAGTTGACGAAACTGCCCCAGCTGCGTGAATCCAAGGACGCCCCAGTAGGCAACTATAAGCTGGCTGAATGTCCATAACATAGAAGATAATGTCAAACACCTCCGGACCTATCTTCACAGGCAAGGTGACTTCACCAAAAACAGACCGTTTGGATCCGTCAAATGAATGCACAATCAGGTCACTAGAAGTGAGCACAACCCCTTCCACATCAATCTTGGACAGGATCTTCTTGGGCAACACGTTCAGCGACGAGCCCGTGTCTACCAGCACATGAGACAAAACAGCCCTCTTGCACTCCATGGTGATATGCAAGGCCTTATTATGATTTCGCCCTTCAGGCGTCAGGTCCAAATCAGTAAACCCCAAACCATGCCTGGTGCTCACATTTGCAATAACACCCTCGAGCTGGTTGACAGAAATCTCCTGAGACACGTAAGCCAGATTCAGCATCTTCAACAAGGCGTTACGGTGTGCCTCAGAGCACATAAGCAATGAGAGGATAGAAATTTTGGACGGAGTCTGATTCAGCTGATCTACATACTTGTAGTCACTCTTCTTGATTATTTTCATGAACTCCTCCACATCCTTCTCAAACGAGCCACCAGGCACCTCCGTCTGAGCGGGTTCTTCATCAGCCACAGCCTGCTTGCCCTTAGCCTTGGCAAGAGCCTCGGCATTGTTGTCTCTTAAAGGTTGTAGAGCAAACAAACGTCCACTTCGAGTAAAACCTCCTGGTCCACCAACATTGTCCACAACTGGACTTGCAATCACCACAGGAGTTCTACTAGGTACACCAATAGTCATAGGCGCTTGATTGGTTGGCCTGACCCGATTCTCATCCCTTCTGTTGCTGCGATAAGCGTTGTCATATTTCCAAGGCACGACCCTACTATCCACAACAAGTCCTCTACCTGACACAGCAATAGTAGTTGGAGTATTGACGGTTACTGGTGCAGAAATAGTGACAGGAGTACCACTCGTCGCAGGCGCACTAACTCTCTGGCCACGTCCTTCAGACAGTGTGAAATAGATAGTGACGGTTGACATACCCCACGATCTCTGACAGCCCGACTGAATTGCAAACAGCCCTCATCCATCAAACCCTGGATACCAGCCCTTAACCACTCACAACCGTTTTCTGATTCAGCACAATCAACACAGCCCTGATCACAGCCCGGGTAAACACCCCCACTCAAAAAACGGCCCTTCACGACCAACAAAGAGGTCTGAACATCATCAATACTGATCACCAGGTCCTCAGCTTGACCATCTTCAATATTATTCACTCGGTGCGCACCATGCGGCGGCATAGGGTTATTTACAACATTCGGCACAGGAGCAAAATTGATAGTTTTGGCGTCAATTAGGTCCTGGACTTTATGATGAAAAGCCCGGCAGTTTTCAATGTGGTGCCCCGGAGCACCAGAGTGAAAGTCACAACGCACGTTGGCATCATACCCAGGCGGTATTTTTGTCAATGGTGCCATTGTACGCAACTCAATAAACCCTAACTTGAGCAGTTCGGGTAGCAATTCAGCGTAAGTCATCGGTAAAGGGTCAAAACGTCGATCAGGCATCCTCTGCCTCGGCTGATACGGACGTTGCTGTTGTTGTTGTTGTGGCGGTTGTTGTTAAACCCTCTGTTGTTGCGGTTGTTGACGTTGTTGAGGTGCCGGAATGGTCACAGCAGCAACCTGGCGGTACTGATTTCTGTTCGGAGTTCGGCGGTGTTGCACAGCATTAGTCTCACCCTCTCTTCGGCGAGGTGCCCCAGCAAAAGGATTCTTGGACGACGAGGAACCAACATCATGAATCTTACCAGCCTTAATCAAGCTCTCTGTCCTCTCTCCGCATATCACTACATCAGAAAAACTACCGAATGGGCAGCTTCCCATCCGGTCCATAAAAACACCCTACAGCGTGCCAATAAACATATCAGTTAACTCCCTCTCCAGCATAGGGGGTTGTACTCTAGCAGCCAGTTCACGCCACCTCTGGGCGTACTCCTTGAAGCTCTCACCGGATTTCTGACAAAGACTCTGCAGCTGAGTCCGGCTAGGCGCCATGTCCATGTTATGTTTATACTGCCTCAAGAAGGCCTCACCCAGGTCCCTCCAGCAACGGATAGAATCTCTCTTGAGTTCTATGTACCAGTCCAAGGAAGCTCCAGATAAGCTGTCCTGGAAAAAATACATCCACATCTTCTCGTCATCGGTGTAAGCAGAGATTTTCCGATAATAGGCCTGCACGTGGGTGCGAGGGCAAGAAGTACCATTGTACTTATCAAACGAGGGTGCTTTGAATTTGTGGGGGATCCTTAACCCTTCCACCAACCCCATGTTGGTCACATCGAAACCCAGGGAATTCTGGCATTCCATGGCTCTTATCTTCTCAGCCAGGGCATCCACTCTCTGATCCCTTTCCTCAACTCTGACAACATCATCATCCTCGCTCAGCAGTGTGAACATATCCTCTTGTCAATCAACGATAGGAGCAGGATGACGAATAGGAGCCCGGGTAGCTCTGGCATTGACAGTCTCTGCAGCAAGAGGCTGTCCGTTGATTCTGATCCCCCTTAACTCATCACCTACAGCATAGTCATTGGCGGGAGCAACAACATTAACATTCTCATGAACAGGGACACCCACTGGCGAGGCAAGGTTGGACGTCTGAACCACAGTCTCTTGTCTTTGGGCTAAGGCACGCAGCTCCTCTTGCCCTTGGACAACACCTTGCATCATCGTCATAAATTGGGCCATGTTCGCCCTCATCTCAGCTAGTTCTGCCTGAACTTGGTCCATGTTCCTCTGATGGTTGAGTCTGGTTGAATACCGATGCGGTCTTTGATCAGCTATCCTGCCTAACACAGGAACCAGAGTGAGAAGTCACGAGCAAGAACACCTGTTATGCAAAATGATATGAGTATGATGCTAATGCATATGATGCCAATGATATGATCATTTCTCAGGCATTGAAAGAGCCTGATTCATCTTCGAAAGATGGCAACCTGCAACAAGAAAGCATAGAAACAACATACACAAGAGTGATGAGTACAAGGTAAAACCAACAGTCTCCTCTATAAATGAGCAACAGGATCATACAACAATGTCAACAAAGATCCGAGTAAAACAAATTACAACAATGAATCCCATCCAACAGGCCTGGGGTGATTCTCAACATAAAGATCAGAAATACAAGCTAAGATAAATGACTTCCAGGAATGAGCGTCTTCAAGTAGTGACACTGGTCTATCAACAGGTCACACTCTGAACATTCTGGTAAGGGAGTGATCTTCTCCTTCAACTGTCTTCTAAGCTCCACAAGTTCTGCTCCAAGTTGAGTCTCTGATGCATGTCTCAAGTCAACTTCCTTCTTCAACTGGATATCTTTGTCTCTGAGTTGCTTCTCCAAGTCTCTGATCTTCTTCTGATAGCTGGCTTCAGCTCTCTGCAACCTCAAACACTCTCGGTGTTCTGCATTCAGAAAATTCTCCATCTCTTCATAAGATCTCTTCTTGCTCCTTACTCCACCAACATCTACACTCTGGATGTCTCTGAGTTGATGAGTCAGGTTCAACCTATCAGCTTTGGCTTGATACAACTCCATCTGGGCATCTTGTTCTCTCTCCTTCAACCTGCGATTCTCCATCAGGGCTTGCTTGTACTGCTCAGCGGGTACACTCTCAGCGAGGATCAAAGGTGGTTGCACTTGCAAAGGATTCATCCTATCATAGGGCAATAACAAAGTCTCCACTCTCTTCTTCACCCAATCAGTGTAGTCATGCATAGCAATGGCAAACTTCTTCCCTAAGACAGCTCCATCCTTAACACCAATAGACTTCCAAGCTCTTCCTACCTGCTCCAATCTAGCAGGGTCACTCCGCTTCTCAAAATACACACTCTCGACTATCTCAGCATCAAATGGTCTTCCATTCATCACGAACCCCAACTGGCGAAGAGAGAGAACTGGATTGTAATTGATGCAACCCTTAGTTCCTATAAGTGGCACATTCCGGTAAGACTGCCATCTGATATCATATGAGGTAAGAGACATAACCCTCTGAGTCCACTTGTGAGTGCTCTGAGCATCCACAAAAGGTCCACTGACTGGCAGGAGAGACATGAACCATCTGAGCAAAAGTGGGAGACAACATCTGATAGCTCCACCCTTACCATGCCTACTGTGAATAGCATAGTAAGTGTCAGCTAACAGAGTTGGAACCGGGTTTCCTCCAAGAAATATAATGACTGCAGCATAGTCCACAAAGTTGGGCATACTCGGAAACAAAACAATCCCATAGATCATGATGGCCAACTGAGCATGAAAAGCTTCCCAATTCCCCTTCTCTGCTTCCTATCTAGCTACCCTCAACAGAAACTTCAAAGGCAAACCCACAACATCCCCATTGGACTTCCAAATATCACTGACTTCTTTGATACCCAAATGGAGAGCTCTAGCAACAACTCTGAAATCAACCTCCTTAGGCACATCTAAGAAAGGAACCTGATACCGGATAGGAACATTCAACAAGATGGAGTACTCCTCGAGAGTAGGCGCCAACTGATAATCCTGAAAGGTGAAACAACGAAGCTCTGGGTCGTAGAACTGAAGAAGAGTCTGCAACGACACTGGATCAACTACCATCTTCAACAGTGTCAGAATATCCCCATACTGATCAACAAACCCCTTCTGATTACCACCAGTCACAAGATTGCTCAACTCTATCAGAGGCGTCAAAGGCTCACGGTGAAAGCTGTAGGAACAAGTCTTTCGCTTCAACTCTGGGACTGTTGCCATCTCTATCAGTGAATAGGCTCTGGAATGTACCTGAGCAATGATATGCATGCAGAGATTAGCTTTTTTCTTTTTCTTTTTTCCCTTTTTTTTCAATCTTTTTTTATTGCGTATTTTTTTTGAAAATAAACATGCTATGATGCAAATGATGCAGACAAGACTGGCAGGCTGTGCATCTCAGAACACAGGATCAAAGCTCCGGCTTGAACGCGGAACCACAATTCATCTGAAACCCAAAGTCATCTGAACCCAATCTGAGGAACCAAGTCACCAACAGGATCACAAGTCACCAACAAGTCACCGATAAGTCACCAACTGTACCTGTTATAATGATCATTCCCTCCCCACTCACGGGTGTCATCTAGGCCAAGGTAAGGTCGAGAGAAATGCAGCATAAATAACCCTTTCATAGAATATCATCATGTACACACCCGAAGTATGTAACGATAATACCCCATCAGAGTATGAACTGCTCGTGATATCAATGTTCCGCTAAGTGGCGCAATACCACCCGCTTCCCATGAATCACTATATTCCTAGGTGTCCTAGATTTCACTCATAGCCTGGGTATTAGGCCTTTTACCTCATGTAACTCCTGTAACACCCTTCTAAAATACCCCAATAATTAATTAAACAACAAAATATGAATCAGAGTAGATATGCAATTTCAGGGTGTCACACTTGACACTTCACACCAATCACCCAAATAACTTGTCATGCTCATTTATTAATCAAAATAAAACATTGCACAATTCGCAGCGGATAAAGATCTAACAACATGCAAACCATGTAACACATTACATGTAAAATTGTTCAACAACCAAAAATGAAAACAAAGTAAAACATCCCGTCCCGATGTTACATATACCAGAGCATGACCCACTAAGGAACTACACTAGACTCCAAGCACTAGCTTCTACTCAATCACTGCTCGTTACCTGAAACATAGTTGTAAGGGTGAGTTCCTCAATCGATATAATAAGCATTATAAAATATCATGTAATGCTAAGTAAATTAACACATTCATCACCCTAATCAGATCACACATTCAGCAACGGCAACATCAACTCAAAATCATACTCAACACAAACACAAAACACACGTATAATATTGGAATACATCCATTCATATTATACGCCATACATACATTATGCAATGAGACTCCATGCATGCGGTACCGAATATTCGTGAACACATAGTTCAACCTCACCGATCAAACCCAGATACGGCTACCAAGCTCACTAGTCCCACTCATTTGAGACCTAGTGACTCACTCACTAATTCCTCACCATGGGAATTAGCTACCACCACAAAGGCTATGCCATGCACGCTAAATCACCTAGCATGCAAACACCAACAACAATCCATAATAACTCACTCACTAATTCCTCACCATGGGAATTAGCTACCACCATAAAGGTTATGCTATGCACGCTAAATCACCTAGCATGCAAACATCAACAACAATCCACAATGGACATATGCTCACACTCTAAGCCATAAACAGTCCATCATACATCATACATACATCACACTCCAATCCACAATAGATATATTCACAGCATTATGCATACCATCATACATCATCAGCATATTTATCACAGAATCATATCATGTCATGTCAAATAGTAAATCACAGCATTAGCACACTCTACTAATACCTATACTGCTCAAAACAACGGGAAATGATCCCTACTATATCATACACCAATATAGGCCAATCGTCAAATATGTACACAATATTTGAATATCAATTTTCCACTTTTCAAATAGTGCTAACCGGTTAACGCCCTGGGTTAACCGGTTAACGCAAAACAGAAAGCGCTTCCTGGCAAATTTTAACAGTGTTAACCGGTTAACGCCCTGGGTTAACCGGTTAACGCAAGACAAAAATTAATTCTTTTAATTATCATAACACTGTTAACCGGTTAACGCCCTGGGTTAACCGGTTAACGCAAAACAGAAAGCTGTTCCTGCGCTAACACGAAACAGAATGCAGATTTCCCCGCATTTTTCGTCGTTGGAGGACTTCTGGACCTCCGATTTCGATTCCGTAAAAAGCTACACGTCCAGAAAATTACGACTCACCCAAATATAGATTCAATTACAGTTTTAACATAATTTGTTCATCACAATTTGCAGCATTCATCATCCCAATTAGGGTCAATTCAATGGCTTATTACTACCCATTACATGTTAACCCATAATACCCATTAAACGACGATAAATCCCCCTTACCTGAGTTAATCCGGCAAATCCTTTAACCTCAAGCTTTTCCCTTCTTCAACCCTTGTTCTCTTGCTCTTCCTCTTTGCCCTTTTCCATTTTTCAATCGCTTCTCTGTTTCCACGTAAAAACCCTTTTTACCAAATGGGACTCTTTATATGAATTCCAACATCGCTCCAAATCCAACTTTATTATTCCAATAATAATAATCCAAAAATATTCCAATTATTTAATTAAATTAATAAATATACTAATAATAATATATATGAATGGTTTATCTTTTATTTTGAAAAATAATACCCTCTCATTCATATTATCATCATAATATACTATTAAACTTAAATTAAATAATTATCATATTTTATCGGGGTGTTACAACTCTCCCCCACTAAAAGAGTTTTCGTCCTCAAAAACAGACCTCAAGCGAATAACTCTGGATAAGACTCCTTCATCTGACTCTCCAGTTCCCAAGTCACATTGCCACCTGCTGGTCCTCCCCAAGCTACCTTTACCAAAGCAATCTCTTTACCCCGCAACTGCTTCAACTCTCGATCCTCGATCCTCATAGGTGATGTTTCAACAGTCAGGTTATCTCTCACCTGTACATCATCTACTTGGACCACATGCGACGGATCAGGAATGTACCTCCTCAACTGAGACACATGAAAAACCTCATGCAAATTCGCAAGTGACGGCGGTAAAGCGATACGATAGGCTACCTCCCCTATCCTCTCCAAAATCTGATAAGGACCAATAAATCGAGGTGTCAATTTCTTCGACTTCAAAGCTCGACCAACCCCAGTTATCGGAGTAACACGAAGAAACACATGATCTCCCTCTTGAAACTCAAGTGACTTCCTCCTCTTGTCGTGATAACTCTTCTGACGACTCTGAGCAATCCTCATCTTCTCCTGAATCATCTTAATCTTTTCCGTAGTTTGTTGAACAATATCCGGTCCAACCACAGCACTCTCACCGGACTCATACCAACATAAAGGTGTCCGACATCTCCTACCATACAAAGCTTCAAACGGTGCCATACCAATGCTCGAATGAAAACTATTGTTGTAGGTAAACTCAATCAAAGGTAAATAACAATCCCAAGCACCTCCCTTTTCCAAAACACAAGCCCTCAAAAGATCCTCCAGTGACTGAATCGTCCTCTCAGTCTGACCATCAGTCTGCGGATGATATGCAGAACTCAATCTCAGCTTAGTTCCCAAAGCCCTCTGCAAACCTTCCCAGAACTTCGATGTAAATCTAGGATCTCTGTCTGAAACAATACTCGACGGAATACCATGCAAACTTACAATTTTCTCAATATACAACTCAGCTAATCTCTCTAACGGATAATCCATTCTGATCGGAATGAAATGAGCCGATTTTGTCAATCTGTCAACAATCACCCAAATAGCTTCAAAATTCTTAATTGTCCTCGGTAAAACAGAAACAAAATCCATACTGATACTATCCCACTTCCACTCTAGAATAGCCAACGGTTGCATTAGCCCGGACGGCTTCTGATGCTCAATCTTTGACTTCTAACAAGTCAAACAGGAATAAACAAAACTCGCAATTTCTCTTTTCATTCCCGGCCACCAAAATAACTTTTTCAAATCATGATACATCTTCGTAGCCCCAGGATGAATACTCAGGCCACTACGATGTCCTTCCTCAAGAATACTCTTCTTAAGCTCGGTAACATCCGGAATACACACCCGATTACCAAATTTCAAAACACCATTCTCATCAACTCTGAATTCACCATCTTGACCTTGATTCACTAGAGTTAACTGATCAACCAAAAGAGCATCGGATTTCTGGCCCTCTCTAATCTCATCCAGAATACCACTCGTTAACTTCAACATTCCCAATTTAACACTATTGTGAGTACTCTCACACACCAAACTCAAGTCTCTAAACTGCTCAATTAAATCCAATTCCTTAACCATTAACATAGATATCTGCAATGATTTCCGACTCAATGCATCAGCCACTACGTTTGCTTTACCCGGATGGTAATTCAAACCAAAGTCATAATCCTTCAGAAACTCTAACCATCTCCTCTGTCTCATATTCAGCTCTTTCTGATCAAACAAATACTTTAAACTTTTATGGTCACTGAAAACCTCAAATCTTGACCCGTACAAGTAATGCCTCCATAACTTCAGAACAAACACCACAGCTGCCAACTCTAAATCGTGTGTCGGATAGTTCCTCTCATGAACCTTCAGTTGTCTCGAAGCATAAGCTACAACCTGTTTATTCTGCATCAAAACACCACCCAAACCCAACAATGAAGCATCACAGTAAACCTCAAATGGTTCCGACGGACTTGGTAATATCAGAATAGGAGCAGTAGTTAACCTTCTCTTTAACTCTTGGAAACCTTCTTCACATTTTGAGTCCCAAACAAACGCTTGCCCCTTTCTAGTCAACATCTTCAACGGTAACGCCAACTTAGAAAGTCCCTCAATGAATTTCCTATAATAACCTGCAAGTCCAAGAAAACTCCTTATCTCAGAAACTGACTTCGGAGCTTCCCACTTAGATACCGCTTCTATCTTAGAAGGATCAACAGCAACACCACCTCTTGAAACCACATGACCAAGAAAACTAACCTCTTCTAACCAAAATTCACACTTGGACAGTTTAGCAAATAACTTCTTTTCTCGTAGAACTCTTAAAACCACTCTCAAATGTTCACCATGTTCTTCTTCAGATTTCGAATACACCAAAATATCGTCAATAAACACCACAACAAACTTGTCTAGGTACGGATGGAAAATCCTATTCATATACTCCATAAATACCCCAGGCGCATTAGTCACACCAAAAGGCATTACAGAATACTCATAATGTCCATACCTTGTTCTGAAAGCAGTCTTCTGAATATCCTCAGTTTTCACACGTATCTGATGATACCCCGATCTCAAATCTATTTTGCTGAACACACTCGCACCAACCAACTGATCCATCAAAACATCAATCCTCGGCAAAGGATACCGATTCTTGATCGTCACTTTATTCAGTTGCCTGTAGTCCACACACAACCTCATAGGACCTTCTTTCTTCTTAACCAATAACACTAGTGCGCCCCACGGTGACACACTCGGACGAATAAATTTCTTATCCAACAGATCTTCCAGCTGACTCTTCAATTCAGTTAACTCAACAGCAGACATACGGTACGGAGCCATCGATATCGGCCTAGCACCAGGTACCAAATCAATCGAGAACTCAACTTCACGCTCTGGCGGTAATTCATTCACTTCTTCAGGAAACACATCAGGAAAATCACACACCACGGCTAGATCGCAAATCACCAGTTTATCTTTAGCCTCCAAAGTCGCTAACAGCATAAACAACTCTGCCCCATCTGCTACTACCTCATTCACCTGCCTTGCTGATAGAAACAAACTCTTTCCTTCCTCAATCTCAGGAAAAATCACAGTCTTATCAAAACAGTTGATATAAACTCGGTTAAACACCAACCAGTTCATACCCAGGATAACATCAATCTGCACTAGTGGAAGACACACGAGGTCCATCCCAAAGTCTCTACCAAAAATACTCAAAGGACAATTTAAACAAACTGAAGTAGTAGTCACTGAACCCTTCGCAGGAGTATCAATCACCATACTCCCATGCATCTCAGATATCTCTAATTTAAGTTTCACAGCACAATCCAAAGATATAAAGGAATGAGTCGCACCTGTGTCAATAATAGCTACAAGAGGAAAGCCATTAATATAACACGTACCTCGGATCAAACGATCATCTGCAGAAGTCTCAGAACCCGATAAAGCAAAGACCTTGCCTCCCGACTGGTTCTCTTTCTTCGGCTTAGGACACTGTGGACTGATATGACCCACCTCTCCACAGTTGAAACAAGTCATAGTCTTCAACCGGCACTCTGCAGCCAAGTGACCACCTTTTCCACACTTGAAACACTTCTTCTCAGTACTGGTACACTCATGGATACGATGTCCAGCCTGACCACATCTGTAACACTTAGCAGGGGCACTGGAGTCTCCCCCACTAGGTCTCTTCATCCCACTCTGTCTCTGGAAACCTTTGCCAGCTGCATACGGTTTTCCACGATCGTTCTGATTCTTGCCTTTCCTATCAACCCTCTGCTGATAGCTCTCCGCTCTGGCCTTGGTATCCTGTTCAAAGATCCTGCAACAGTCAACCAGGTCAGAAAACACTCTGATCCGCTGATACCCAATAGCCTGCTTGATCTCGGGACGTAACCCGTTCTCAAACTTCACACATTTTGAAAATTCCCCAGTAGCCTCATCATAGGGAGTGTAATACTTCGACAACTCTATGAACTTAGCAGCATACTCAGTAACAGACCGGTTGCCCTGCTTCAATTCTAAGAACTCTATCTCTTTCTTTCCTCTGACATCCTCTGGAAAGTACTTCCTTAGGAATCTCTCTCTGAACACCGCCCAAGTGATCTCAACACTCCCAGCAGCTTCCAACTCAGTGCGGGCAGCAACCCACCAATCATCTGCTTCCTCTGACAGCATATGCGTACCGAACCTGACCTTCTGGTTATCGGCACACTCAGTCACTCGGAAGATCCTCTCGATCTCCTTCAACCACTTCTGAGCACCATCTGGATCGTATGCTCCCTTGAACATTGGAGGATTGTTCTTCTGGAACTCACTCAGTTGACGAGCAGCTCCCAATCCCACAACATTCGGATTCCCTCCAAGTACTCCAGCTAGCATACCCAGAGCCTCAGCAATCGCAGCATCGTCTCTACCTCTTCCAGCCATTTCTATTCAGAAAACCCAACAAGCTAAAACAATAAGTACTGATAGGGTTACACAACACCTATCACATACAGGGAAACAGAATAATTACGACTCGACTCGACCGACTATGCTCTGATACCACTAATGTAACACCCTTCTAAAATACCCCAATAATTAATTAAACAACAAAATATGAATCAGAGTAGATATGCAATTTCAGGGTGTCACACTCGACACTTCACACCAATCACCCAAATAACTTGTCATGCTCATTTATTAATCAAAATAAAACATTGCACAATTCGCAGCGGATAAAGATCTAACAACATGCAAACCATGTAACACATTACATGTAAAATTGTTCAACAACCAAAAATGAAAACAAAGTAAAACATCCCGTCCCGATGTTACATAGACCAGAGCATGACCCACTAAGGAACTACACTAGACTCCAAGCACTAACTTCTACTCAATCACTGCTCGTTACCTGAAACATAGTTGTAAGGGTGAGTTCCTCAATCGATATAATAAGCATTATAAAATATCATGTAATGCTAAGTAATTTACCACATTCATCACCCTAATCATATCACACATTCAGCAACGGCAACACCAACTCATAATCATACTCAACACAAACACAAAACACACGTATAATATTGGAATACATCCATTCATATTATACGCCATACATACATTATGCAATGAGACTCCATGCATGCGGTACCGACTATTCGTGAACACATAGTTCAACCTCACCGATCAAACCCAGATACGGCTACCAAGCTCACTAGTCCCACTCATTTGAGACCTAGTGACTCACTCACTAATTCCTCACCATGGGAATTAGCTACCACCACAAAGGCTATGCCATGCACGCTAAATCACCTAGCATGCAAACATCAACAACAATCCACAATAACTCACTCACTAATTCCTCACCATGGGAATTAGCTACCACCATAAAGGCTATGCTATGCACGCTAAATCACCTAGCATGCAAACATCAACAACAATCCACAATGGACATATGCTCACACTCTAAGCCATAAACAGTCCATCATACATCATACATACATCACACTCCAATCCACAATAGATAGATTCACAGCATTATGCATACCATCATACATCATCAGCATATTTATCACAGAATCATATCATGTCATGTCAAATAATAAATCACAGCATTAGCACACTCTACTAATACCTATACTGCTCAAAACAACGGGAAATGATCCCTACTATATCATACACCAATATAGGTTAATCGTCAAATATGTACACAATATTTGAATATCAATTTTCCACTTTTCAAACAGTGTTAACCGGTTAACGCCCTGGGTTAACCGGTTAACGCAAAACAGAACGCGCTTCCTGGCAAATTTTAACAGTGTTAACCGGTTAACGCCCTGGGTTAACCGATTAACGCAAGACAGAAATTAATTCTTTTAATTATCATAACAGTGTTAACCGGTTAACGCCCTGGGTTAACCAGTTAACGCAAAACAGAAAGCTGTTCCTGCGCTAACACGAAACAGAATGCAGATTTCCCCGCATTTTTCGCCGTTGGAGGACTTCCGGACCACCGATTTCGATTCCGTAAAAAGCTACATGTAACACCCTTCTAAAATACCCCAATAATTATTTAAAACAACAAAATATAAATCAGAGTAGATATGCAATTTATGGGTGTCACACTTGACACTTCACACCATTCACCAAAATAACTTATCATGCTCATTTATTAATCAAAATAAAACATTGCACAATACGCAGCGGATAGAAATCTCACAACATGCAAACCATGTAACACATTACATGTAAAATTGTTCAACAACCAAAAATGAAAACAAAGTAAAACATCCCGTCCCGATGTTACATAGACCAGAGCATGACCCACTAAGGAACTACACTAGACTCCAAGCACTAACTTCTACTCAATCACTGCTCGTTACCTGAAACATAGTTGTAAGGGTGAGTTCCTCAATCGATATAATAAGCATTATAAAATATCATGTAATGCTAAGTAATTTACCACATTCATCACCCTAATCATATCACACATTCAGCAACGGCAACACCAACTCATAATCATACTCAACACAAACACAAAACACACGTATAATATTGGAATACATCCATTCATATTATACGCCATACATACATTATGCAATGAGACTCCATGCATGCGGTACCGACTATTCGTGAACACATAGTTCAACCTCACCGATCAAACCCAGATACGGCTACCAAGCTCACTAGTCCCACTCATTTGAGACCTAGTGACTCACTCACTAATTCCTCACCATGGGAATTAGCTACCACCACAAAGGCTATGCCATGCACGCTAAATCACCTAGCATGCAAACATCAACAACAATCCACAATAACTCACTCACTAATTCCTCACCATGAGAATTAGCTACCACCATAAAGGCTATGCTATGCACGCTAAATCACCTAGCATGCAAACATCAACAACAATCCACAATGGACATATGCTCACACTCTAAGCCATAAACAGTCCATCATACATCATACATACATCACACTCCAATCCACAATAGATAGATTCACAGCATTATGCATACCATCATACATCATCAGCATATTTATCACAGAATCATATCATGTCATGTCAAATAATAAATCACAGCATTAGCACACTCTACTAATACCTATACTGCTCAAAACAACGGGAAATGATCCCTACTATATCATACACCAATATAGGCTAATCGTCAAATATGTACACAATATTTGAATATCAATTTTCCACTTTTCAAACAGTGTTAACCGGTTAACGCCCTGGGTTAACCGGTTAACGCAAAACAGAACGCGCTTCCTGGCAAATTTTAACAGTGTTAACCGGTTAACGCCCTGGGTTAACCGATTAACGCAAGACAGAAATTAATTCTTTTAATTATCATAACAGTGTTAACCGGTTAACGCCCTGGGTTAACCGGTTAACGCAAAACAGAAAGCTGTTCCTGCGCTAACACGAAACAGAATGCAGATTTCCCCGCATTTTTCGCCGTTGGAGGACTTCCGGACCTCCGATTTCGATTCCGTAAAAAGCTACATGTAACACCCTTCTAAAATACCCCAATAATTATTTAAAACAACAAAATATAAATCAGAGTAGATATGCAATTTATGGGTGTCACACTTGACACTTCACACCATTCACCAAAATAACTTATCATGCTCATTTATTAATCAAAATAAAACATTGCACAATACGCAGCGGATAGAAATCTCACAACATGCAATCCATGTAACACATTACATGTAAAATTGTTCAAAAACCAAAAATGAAAACAAAGTAAAACATCTCGTCCCGATGTTACATAGACCAGAGCATGACCCACTAAGGAACTACACTAGACTCCAAACACTAGCTTCTACTCAATCACTGCTCGTTACCTGAAACATAGTTGTAAGGGTGAGTTCCTCAATCGATATAATAAGCATTATAAAATATCATGTAATGCTAAGTAATTTACCACATTCATCACCCTAATCATATCACACATTCAGCAACGGCAACACCAACTCATAATCATACTCAACACAAACACAAAACACACGTATAATATTGGAATACATCCATTCATATTATACGCCATACATACATTATGCAATGAGACTCCATGCATGCGGTACCGACTATTCGTGAACACATAGTTCAACCTCACCTATCAAACCCAGATACGGCTACCAAGCTCACTAGTCCCACTCATTTGAGACCTAGTGACTCACTCACTAATTCCTCACCATGGGAATTAGCTACCACCATAAAGGCCATGCTATGCACGCTAAATCACCTAGCATGCAAACATCAACAACAATCCACAACAACTCACTCACTAATTCCTCACCATGGGAATTAGCTACCACCATAAAGGCCATGCTTTACACGCTAAATCACCTAGCATGCATACATCAACAACAATCCAAGATAGACATATGCTCACACTCTAAGCCATAAACAGTCCATTCACAATTGCATACATAACAGATACATTCACAGCATTATGCATACCATCATACATCATCAGCATGTTTATCACAGAATCATATCATATCATGCCAAATAATAAATCACAGTATTAGCACACTCTACTAATACCTATACTGCTCAAAACAACGGGAAATGATCCCTACTATATCATGCACCAATATAGGCCAATCGTCAAATATGTACATAATATTTGAATATCAATTTTCCACTTTTCAAACAGTGTTAACCGGTTAACGCCCTGGGTTAACCGGTTAACGCAAAACAGAACACGCTTCCTGGCAAATTTTAACAGTGTTAACCGGTTAACGCCCTGGGTTAACCGGTTAACGCAAGACAAACAGCAATTTTTCATAATTCATAACAGTGTTAACCGGTTAACACCCTGGGTTAACCGGTTAACGCAGAACAGAAAGTTGTTCCTGCGCTAACAACGAACAGAATGCAGAATTACCCGCATTTTTCGCCGTTGGAGGACTTCCGGACCTCCGATTCCGATTCCGTAAAAAGCTACACGTCCAGCAATTTACGACTCACCCAATTATAGATTCAATTACAGTTTTAACATAACTTATTCATCACAATTTGCAGCATTCATCATCCTAATTAGGGTCAATTCAATGGCTTATTACTACCCATTACATGTTAACCCATAATACCCATTAAACGACGATAAACCCCCCTTACCTGAGTTAATCCGGCAATTGATTCTTTGACCTTCAACAATCGTGAATTCTCCTCTTGAGCCCTAGCCTCTTCTTCTCCCTTTCTCAGTTTCTTCTCTTTCTCCCAATGTTACGTGTTCTATGCTTTCACGTGAAAACCCTTTTTACCAAATGGGACTCTTTACTGATTCCAACTTTATATTCCAATAATAATAATCCAATAATATTCCAATTATTTAATTAAATTAATAAATATACTATTAACTTAAATTAAATAATTATCATATTTTATCGGGGTGTTACAACTCTCCCCCACTAAAAGAGTTTTCGTCCTCGAAAACATACCTCAAGCGAATAACTCTGGATAAGACTCCTTCATCTGACTCTCAAGTTCCCAAGTCACATTGCCACCTGCTGGTCCTCCCCAAGCTACCTTTACCAAAACAATCTCTTTACCCCGCAACTGCTTCAACTCTCGATCCTCGATCCTCATAGGTGATGTTTCAACAGTCAGGTTATCTCTCACCTGTACATCATCTACTTGGACTACATGCGACGGATCAGGAATGTACCTCCTCAACTAAGACACATGAAAAAACTCATGCAAATTCGCAAGTGACGGCGGTAAAGCGATACGATAGGCTACCTCCCTTATCCTTTCCAAAATCTGACAAGGACCAATAAATCGAGGTGTCAACTTCTTCGACTTCAAAGCTCGACCAACCCCAGTTATCGGAGTAACACGAAGAAACACATGATCTCCCTCTTGAATCTCAAGTGACTTCCTCTTCTTGTCGTGATAACTCTTCTAACGACTCTGAGCAATCCTCATCTTCTCCTGAATCATCTTAATCTTTTCCGTAGTTTGTTGAACAATCTCCGGTCCAACCACAACACTCTCACCGGACTCATACCAACATAAAGGTGTCCGACATCTCCTACCATACAAAGCTTCAAACGGTGCCATACCAATGCTCGAATGAAAACTATTGTTGTAGGTAAACTCAATCAAAGGTAAATAACAATCCCAAGCACCTCCCTTTTCCAAAACACAAGCCCTCAAAAGATCCTCCAGTGACTGAATCGTCCTCTCAGTCTGACCATCAGTCTGCGGATGATATGCAGAACTCAATCTCAGCTTAGTTCCCAAAGCCCTCTGCAAACCTTCCCAGAACTTCGATGTAAATCTAGGATCTCTGTCTGAAACAATACTCGACGGAATACCATGCAAACTTACAATTTTCTCAATATACAACTCAGCTAATCTCTCTAACGGATAATCCATTCTGATCGGAATGAAATGAGCCGATTTTGTCAATCTGTCAACAATCACCCAAATAGCTTCAAAATTCTTAATTGTCCTCGGTAAACCAGAAACAAAATCCATACTGATACTATCCCACTTCCACTCTGGAATAGCCAACGGTTGCATTAGCCCAGACGGCTTCTGATGCTCAATCTTTGACTTCTGATAAGTCAAACAAGAATAAACAAAACTCGCAATTTCTCTTTTCATTCCCGGCCACCAAAATAACTTTTTCAAATCATAATACATCTTCGTAGCCCCAGGATGAATACTCAGGCCACTACGATGTCCTTCCTCAAGAATACTCTTCTTAAGTTCGGTAACATCCGGGATACACACCCGATTACCAAATTTCAAAACACCATTCTCATCAACTCTGAATTCACCACCTTGACCTTGATTCACTAGAGTCAACCTATCGACCAAAAGCACATCGGATTTCTGACCCTCCCTAATCTCATCCAGAATACCACTCGTTAACTTCAACATTCCCAATTTAACACTATTGTGAGTACTCTCACACACCAAACTCAAGTCTCTAAACTGCTCAATTAAATCCAATTCCTTAACCATTAACATAGACATATGCAATGATTTCCGACTCAATGCATCAGCCACTACGTTTGCTTTACCCGGATGGTAATTCAAACCAAAGTCATAATCCTTCAGAAACTCTAACCATCTCCTCTGTCTCATATTCAGCTCTTTCTGATCAAACAAATACTTTAAACTTTTATGGTCACTGAAAACCTCAAATCTTGACCCGTACAAGTAATGCCTCCATAACTTCAGAACAAATACCACAGCTGCCAACTCTAAATCGTGTGTCGGATAGTTCCTCTCATGAACCTTCAGTTGTCTCGAAGCATAAGCTACAACCTGTTTATTCTGCATCAAAACACCACCCAAACCCAACAATGAAGCATCACAGTAAACCTCAAATGGTTCCGACGGACATGGTAATATCAGAATAGGAGCAGTAGTTAACCTTCTCTTTAACTCTTGGAAACCTTCTTCACATTTTGAGTCCCAAACAAACGCTTGCCCCTTTCTAGTCAACATCGTCAACGGTATCGCCAACTTAGAAAATCCTTCAATGAATTTCCTATAATAACCTGCAAGTCCAAGGAAACTTCTTATCTCAGAAACTGACTTCGGAGCTTCCCACTTAGATACCGCTTCTATCTTAGAAGGATCAACAGCAACACCACCTCTTGAAACCACATGACCAAGAAAACTAACCTCTTCTAACCAAAATTCGCACTTGGACAGTTTAGCAAATAACTTCTTTCCTCGTAAAACTCCTAAAACCAATCTCAAATGTTCAGCATGCTCTTCTTCAGATTTCGAATACACCAAAATATCGTCAATAAACACCACAACAAACTTGTCTAGGTACGGATGGAAAATCATATTCATATACTCCATAAATACTCCAGGCGCATTAGTCACACCAAAAGGCATTACAAAATACTCATAATGTCCATACCTTGTTCTGAAAGCAGTCTTCCGAATATCCTCAGTTTTCACACGTATCTGATGATACCCCGATCTCAAATCTATTTTGCTGAACACACTCGCACCAACCAACTGATCCATCAAATCATCAATCCTCGGCAAAGGATACCGATTCTTGATCGTCACTTTATTCAGTTGCCTGTAGTCCACACACAACCTCATAGTACCTTCTTTCTTCTTAACCAATAACACTGGTGCACCCCACGGTGACACACTCGGACGAATAAATTTCTTATCCAACAGATCTTCCAACTGACTCTTCAATTCAGTTAACTCAACAGCAGACATACGGTACGGAGCCGTCGATATCGGCCTAGTACCAGGTACTAAATCAATCGAGAACTCAACTTCACGCTCTGGCGGTAATTCATTCACTTCTTCAGGAAACACATCAGGAAAATCACACACCACGGCTAGATCGCAAATTACCAGTTTATCTTTAGCCTCCAAAGTCGCTAACAGCATAAACAACTCAGCCCCATCTGCTACTGCCTCATTCACCTGCCTTGCTGATAGAAACAAACTCTTTCCTTCCTCAATCTCAGGAAAGATCACAGTCTTATCAAAACAGTTGATATGAACTCGGTTAAACACCAACCAGTTCATACCCAGGATAACATCAATCTGCACTAGTGGAAGACACACGAGGTCCATCCCAAAGTCTCTACCAAAAATACTCAAAGGACAATTTAAACAAACTGAAGTAGTAGTCACTGAACCCTTCGCAGGTGTATCAATCACCATACTCCCATACATCTCAGATATCTCTAATTTAAGTTTCACAACACAATCCAAAGATATAAAGGAATGAGTCGCACCTGTGTCAATAATAGCTACAAGAGGAAAGCCATTAATATAACACGTACCTCGGATCAAACGATCATCTGCAGAAGTCTCAGAACCCGATAAAGCAAAGACCTTGCCTCCCGACTGGTTCTCTTTCTTCGGCTTAGGACATTGTGGACTGATATGACCCACCTCTCCACAGTTGAAACAAGTCATAGTCTTCAACTGGCACTCTGCAGCCAAGTGACCACCTTTTCCACACTTGAAACACTTCTTCTCAGTACTGGTACACTCATGGATACGATGTCCAGCCTGACCACATCTGTAACACTTAGCAGGGGCACTGGAGTCTCCCCCACTAGGTCTCTTCATCCCACTCTGTCTCTGGAAACCTTTGCCAGCTGCATACGGTTTCCCACGATCATTCTGATTCTTGCCTTTCCTATCAACCCTCTGCTGATAGCTCTCCGCTCTGGCCTTGGTATCCTGTTCAAAGATCCTGCAACAGTCAACCAGGTCAGAAAACACTCTGATCCGCTGATACCCAATAGCCAGCTTGATTTCGGGACGTAACCCGTTCTCAAACTTCACACATTTTGAAAATTCCCCAGTAGCCTCATCATAGGGAGTGTAATACTTCGACAACTCTGTGAACTTAGCAGCATACTCAGTAACAGACCGGTTGCCCTGCTTCAATTCTAAAAACTCTATCTCTTTCTTTCCTCTGACATCCTCTGGAAAGTACTTCCTCAGGAATCTCTCCCTGAACACCGCCCAAGTGATCTCAGCACCCCCAGCAGCTTCCAACTCAGTGCGGGTAGCAACCCACCAATCATCTGCTTCCTCTGACAGCATATGCGTACCGAACCTGACCTTCTGGTTATCGGCACACTCAGTCACTCGGAAGATCCTCTCGATCTCCTTCAACCACTTCTGAGCACCATCTGGATCGTATGCTCCCTTGAACATTGGAGGATTGTTCTTCTGGAACTCACTCAGTTGACGAGCAACTCCCAATCCCACAACATTCGGATTCCCTCCAAGTACTCCAGCTAGCATACCCAGAGCCTCAGCAATCGCAGCATCGTCTCTACCTCTTCCAGCCATCTCTATTCTGAAAGCCCAACAAGCTAAAACAATAAGTACTAATAGGGTTACACAACACCTATCCCGTACAGGGAAACAGAATAATTACGACTCGACTCGACCGACTATGCTCTGATACCACTAATGTAACACCCTTCTAAAATACCCCAATAATTATTTAAAACAACAAAATATAAATCATAGTAGATATGCAATTTAAGGGTGTCACACTTGACACTTCACACCATTCACCAAAATAACTTATCATGCTCATTTATTAATCAAAATAAAACATTGCACAATACGCAGCGGATAGAAATCTCACAACATGCAAACCATGTAACACATTACATGTAAAATTGTTCAACAACCAAAAATGAAAACAAAGTAAAACATCCCGTCCCGATGTTACATAGACCAGAGCATGACCCACTAAGGAACTACACTAGACTCCAAGCACTAGCTTCTACTCAATCACTGCTCGTTACCTGAAACATAGTTGTAAGGGTGAGTTCCTCAATCGATATAATAAGCATTATAAAATATCATGTAATGCTAAGTAATTTACCACATTCATCACCCTAATCATATCACACATTCAGCAACGGCAACATCAACTCATAATCATACTCAACACAAACACAAAACACACGTATAATATTGGAATACATCCATTCATATTATACGCCATACATACATTATGCAATGAGACTCCATGCATGCGGTACCGACTATTCGTGAACACATAGTTCAACCTCACCGATCAAACCCAAATACGGCTACCAAGCTCACTAGTCCCACTCATTTGAGACCTAGTGACTCACTCACTAATTCCTCACCATGGGAATTAGCTACCACCATAAAGGCCATGCTATGCACGCTAAATCACCTAGCATGCAAACATCAACAACAATCCACAACAACTCACTCACTAATTCCTCACCATGGGAATTAGCTACCACCATAAAGGCCATGCTTTACACGCTAAATCACCTAGCATGCAAACATCAACAACAATCCAAGATAGACATATGCTCACACTCTAAGCCATAAACAGTCCATTCACAATTGCATACATAACAGATACATTCACAGCATTATGCATACCATCATACATCATCAGCATGTTTATCACAGAATCATATCATATCATGCCAAATAATAAATCATAGTATTAGCACACTCTACTAATACCTATACTGCTCAAAACAACGGGAAATGATCCCTACTATATCATACACCAATATAGGTCAATCGTCAAATATGTACACAATATTTGAATATCAATTTTCCACTTTTCAAACAGTGTTAACCGGTTAACGCCCTGGGTTAACCGGTTAACGCAAAACAGAACACGCTTCCTGGCAAATTTTAACAGTGTTAACCGGTTAACGCCCTGGGTTAACCAGTTAACGCAAGACAAACAACAATTTTTCATAATTCATAACAGTGTTAACCGGTTAACACCCTGGGTTAACCGGTTAACACAGAACAGAAAGCTGTTCCTGCGCTAACAACGAACAGAATGCAGAATTACCCGCATTTTTCGCCGTTGGAGGACTTCCGGACCTCCGATTCCGATTCCGTAAAAAGCTACACGTCCAGCAATTTACGACTCACCCAATTATAGATTCAATTACAGTTTTAACATAACTTATTCATCACAATTTGCAGCATTCATCATCCTAATTAGGGTCAATTCAATGGCTTATTACTACCCATTACATGTTAACCCATAATACCCATTAAACGACGATAAACCCCCCTTACCTGAGTTAATCCGGCAATTGATTCTTTGACCTTCTACAATCGTGAATTCTCCTCTTGAGCCCTAGCCTCTTCTTCTCCCTTTCTCAGTTTCTTCTCTTTCTCCCAATGTTACGTGTTCTATGCTTTCACGTGAAAACCCTTTTTACCAAATGGGACTCTTTACTGATTCCAACTTTATATTCCAATAATAATAATCCAATAATATTCCAATTATTTAATTAAATTAATAAATATACTATTAACTTAAATTAAATAATTATCATATTTTATCGGGGTGTTACACTACACGTCCAGAAAATTACGACTCACCCAAATATAGATTCAATTACAGTTTTAACATAATTTGTTCATCACAATTTGCAGCATTCATCATCCCAATTAGGGTCAATTCAATGGCTTATTACTACCCATTACATGTTAACCCATAATACCCATTAAACGACGATAAACCCCCCTTACCTGAGTTAATCCGGCAAATCCTTTAACCTCAAGCTTTTCCCTTCTTCAACCCTTGTTCTCTTGCTCTTCCTCTTTGCCCTTTTCCACTTTTCAGTCGCTTCTCTGTTTCCACGTAAAAACCCTTTTTACCAAATGGGACTCTTTATATGAATTCCAACATCGCTCCAAATCCAACTTTATTATTCCAATAATAATAATCCAATAATATTCCAATTATTTAATTAAATTAATAAATATACTAATAATAATATATATGAATGGTTTATCTTTTATTTTGAAAAATAATACCCTCTCATTCATATTATCATCATAATATACTATTAAACTTAAATTAAATAATTATCATATTTTATCGGGGTGTTACAACTCTCACCCCAACAGAGAGACAACACAACACAGCCAACACAGATGAATATGAATGAATGCAAACATAAATGCAAACAATAAATGCAAACAATAAATACATGAATGCAATAAATGAAACAGCAAAAGCAACCAAACCCTAACCTAGAGAGCGCTAGGAGAGACTCGCTTAGAGAAGATGGACCAGCAAGAGGTCAACTTCTCTATATCCCCAGCAGAGTCGCCAGCTGTCGCATTACGCGAAAAACCGGCGGGAAAACAAAACATAAGAGCTGCCACCGTGCGTTATTTATCCCAAAAGAGGGAAAGGAAACGCTCGAAGTAAACCTGGAAAAGACATGGTCTCGTGACCAAAGAGAGATGGGATCGGGAGTCGGTTATGCGAAGGGAAGGTATTAGCACCCCTACGCATCCGTCGTACTCGACAGGATCCACGCTCAAAAGAAAGGATAAAGGTTTCTAAAACACTGAACACAAACTGCACAAGCTGGCTGAAGAGAGACACAGAAAATAAAAGAAACTAACTCGGCAGGATATCGCATCCTGGGCCTACGTAGTCTGTCAGGCACAAACATCAGAGTCGACGTAGTTCGGGACAGGGGGAAACGTGCTCGCTAGGATGTCGCATTCTATGCATATGTATCTTCTTTGACTGAAGAAGAATCAGAGCACTCGTAGCTCGACTAACACACGCCAAACAAAACACACACAGGAAACCGACTGCCAATCGCTGGACTTATGTCAGACTCCACACGAAAGGGCAAACATGGAAACCGAATGCCAATCGCTGGACTTACATCAGACTCCGAACCAACAAACCCATACTGGAAACCAAATGCCAATCGCTAGACTTATATCGAACTCCAAGCACACAACAATAGGATACGGAATGCCAATCGCTGGTCTTACATCCATCTCCTAACACACACAAGAAGGAACACACACAAAAAGGAAAATGGTGCCCGGAGAGATCAGCTCATCTCCTGCCTACGTACCTCGTCTGGTATGAGGATCAGGGCGACGTAGTTCCCCTACGCAGGGAAAAAGGACTAGCCTAACCAGATACAAAGGGAGACACAAACTACTAGGGAGACTACGACTCGAGCCTAGAAGTTGTCATGCATACGATCCCTAAGTTAAGGTTGCTATCTAACTTGCACAGGGAGCAAGCTATCCTAAACACCACAGGTAAAGCAATCATTCACACAAATAGCACACACTATATACAAACAAAAGTGGGCTCACACAAGGCTAGGCTTTAGTCAAGGGGTCATGTCAACCTCGACAAACAAGCCACTGTATCAGGGTGATGTTAGCTCTTAACCCTAAGATTGAGAGTTAGGGTGAAGCAGATGAAATGGGAAGTGAGGGGTGTGCCTCACAGCTCTTATCCCTGTCCTGGGAGAGCTTCAGACAAATGAAAGCGTGGGAGTCCAGAACGTGGGACTCTACTCCACATGACTGACACAATGTACAAGGATCTTGGGTTAATATCCACAATGCCTCAACACAGTGGTGTGAGCAAAGTGGATGACACACTGACTAGCAGGGGATGGATTGCACATCCCTTGTATCTGCCGATGCCTCTTCACTTAGGAGGTCTTTTGATATGTACAAGGACAAAGGTAAACAAACACAAGCATTGCCTCTTAAGGAGGACTTCAGACAGGTGCCTGCCCACATAACAGGACAGGTCTTCTAGACTACATGAAGTCAGTGAGTTATACCTCAAATGGTTAAGCAACCAAGCAAAGTTCAAAGAACTATAAGCAACTTATGTACCTGAAAACAATCTAACACAATCAGTTTACAACTCAAAAGAATCAAACAGACAGACTAATGGTCAACAGTCAACAGACATAGTCAAACAGACAAACAAGCAATGCATCAAGATGCAAGGCACAAGCCCAACTCAAAGGAGCTAAAAGCCACCTACAAAACATGTCAAGATTAGTCAACATCAACCAAATAAACCCACTCAAGCAATGTGAATCAATCCTCTCATGGCCATATGCTTCTTATCCTGAAAACAAAGCTCAAACATAAGCACAAACCACTAGGACAAGGCCTAGGGTCAAAGATAGAGAAATAATTCAAAACAGAACATGAAAATTGGCATGAATCAAGCTCAATCAATTAAGAACACCATCCAAAAGGTCTCATGTCAATAGCATCAACCAAATTCATTTCACAAATCAATCATGGCAAGGCATGCAAGTTGAAAGCTCATTGAGTCAACAGAATGAACAAATCCACATCAATTCAAAAATGGTTCAATAAATCTCAAGAAAAATCATGGCTAAACAGAACACACAATATGAGCAACACACCAAAAATCAAGGCATTTGGACAAGTTTAAGCATGGCAATCAAATTCCATCAAGAATGGCAAGCACAAACAAGTTCAAATAGGGCACCAAATGCTACATCAACTTAGTCCAAGCCTAAAACAAAATTCAAACATGATAAAGACCTCCAATCAAAGCCACAACAAACTTAAATATGTCTAGAATCAATGTGCAAACGTTCAAGTTCATATGATAAATCATAAGCATTTCCCAAATCATTGAAGTTCAAGACTATCCAAAAGCTCACAAATGACAATCCAGAAAAGAAAATCCCAAACAAATCAAAAATGAAACCAAAAATTCCACAAATATCATGACCAATCACAACATCTACAAGAAGCATCATACAAAAAATCACATCATTTGTCATTTATTTGGCATGGCAAAGAAATTCATCAAATTGAGCAAGCAAAGGTGTGACACACATTGTCACACCTACCTTAACATGAGCATATCTCAACAACCACAAATGAGAAAAATGCAAACTCAACACCATAATGTCCATCAAGCTATCTAGTTTAAGCATACCAAATTTCAAAGGCATTGGATTAAAACTCATCATTTCACAAAGCATATAGCAAGAAAGGTACAAAATAGCACATGCATACAAAAACCCTAGGTCCAAATTAATTCCAGCCAGGCACAATTTGTGAAAAAATGCTCAAAAAATAGTAGACACAATAAGGAGCAAGATGCAAAAATACACACATTATTTGGATGAGTGTTTATTGAGTTATGAATTTTCAAAGTGAAGAAAAAATTAAAAAATCATGAAATAGCATGGCATGAATGGCATATGGATGAATGAAATAAAATGTAAAATGCATATTGGAATTGTCCTCGGCCAGAATCGAAGAGAGTACACATTTGAATTGAGCGCTAGTTAAGTGAAACGCACCGTTTCACTTAACTGAGGTGGCAAGGCTGTGCGCTCGGGACCAATCAATACGCCACTCATACATTACGTGGACCAATACATGTTCATTAACACAAAACCGCATGCAACACACGCTGAAACGGATCAAATGGAATTCTGGAAACAAAAACCCTAGCATCTTCATACACCTTCATCGTGTTCATACCAGCCAAGAACAAAAGTGTCCAGAAATTCAAAATACGCACATCATTGGACTCATCTTCCATCATACATTAAGGATCAAGGCTTGATTTGTTCTAATTCATCTTATGCTCAAAGATCCGAAGTATTCAAGCTTCATGTGTCAAACTTAGATCTAGCATATCTAACTCGTTTCTTCATGAAAATTGATGATTTAAAGCTCAGTGTACTCAGTGATGAAGGATCTACAACATGCATATAACAATTTCATGAATTATGAGAGTCGAATTCTGACCTTCAAGAAGATGCAGAAGTGGAACCAGTGGATTTAGGTCTTGAAAAGCATAAACAGGTGATCCTTAGCTCTTATATGATGGAATGGATGAAGAATGGTAGCTCAATCTTTCACGACCTAGCCAGAATTTCCAACTGCCATGGATGAGTGTGAACTTCAACAACTTCAAATCTGCACGAAACTTGATGGATCTTGCTTCCAAAATACTCAATTATGCTTGTGGATGATGAATCAATCAAGAACAAAGCAAGATGTTTGAAGAAAATTGCAAAAGTTTGAGAGAAAAAGTGTGAAGAAAAATTTCAGATCTGAAAATGTGATGATGTTAATTCCATTTTCTGTTAGGATTAGCTATATATATGCTCTGTTAATCATGTTGTTAATCACAATTATGCCAATGCAAGTGTTATTAGTGAGATCAAGGTGTAAAAGCAAATTTGCAAATGCACCTTATGCATGAGATTGCAATGTAACAGTACACGAATTCCTTTGGAAATCACTTGAAAAACCTGTTTTGAACCAAGTGCAAATGTTGCCATGTGAAAACAATGAGCCAAATTCAAATTATAACTTTCCCTCCAAAATTCAAATGAAAAGTCAAATATTTTTGTGATAAAAATTCATGGCTTATGATGCATGAATTGGATAGTACATGTCAAGAGAGAAATGTTGCAAAAAGAACCACTTCATTTGGCCTTATGGTTTAAAAGTTATGCACTCTTGAAGTTCAAATTCCTTTGGCCATGATTGATCCATATCTTTTCAACCATACATGAGAAATTCATGTTCTTGGACTTTTTGGAAAGGGGAGAACAATATCTTCAACTTTCATGTTGGACAACATTTCATTTGAAGCTTTCTTGGTTAAGTAATCTTGAAGAGAAAACCTTTCCATTTTTGGCAATTTCCAATTACAGGTCACTTACTATTTTTGGAAAGTTTTCATTTGACCTCAAATTCTTCAATGTTGATGTTTGAAATGTCAAATGAGACTTGTATGGACATGAATGAGGCCTCTCTAACCATCTCCCACCTTCAAATCCATGATTGAATTGACAGTTGACTTTGATTGACTTTCTAGGGTTTCAGATGAATTGCATCTTCACTGATGATCTCTGAACATCCAACCTTTGGCTAAATCACTTCAAAATGATCCCTAGGTCATATGAACTCAATGAACCAACCCTAGGGCTTTGCTTCCATGGAAAAATGCACTTGCTTGCTTGCACAACTGGATCTCCTGACCAACTGACTGATGACTTGCACTAGGCAATGGACAATGCAATGCTATGCAGTGGACAATGCAATGATAATGACCTAAAATGAAAATGTATGTACAAAATGGGAGGTGCAAATTTGAGGTGCTACAGAGATATCTCATCAAATAATATCTGGGAAAAGAAGTGCAGCATCGTCAATCATATACAAGGAAAATAATCATCTTAAGGATCCCTAGAAATAATCATCTAAAGCTCGGGACACAAGAAGATAAGATGCGCGAAGCCTCTTCACCTCCCTCTCGTAGGCTACCTCCATATCGGCCTTCTCTTTGGCGAGTCGATCATACCTCCTCTTCCAGAACTTAGAAGACTGAGGAAGTAGAGAAGTCCATACATCATCAGGGTCATCAATAACCTGATGCTCAAGAAACTCAATCAACGCATCCTTCTCCTTAATCTGCTGAAGCAACTCTTCACGTTCACGGATCCAGGCACGTGAACGGTCTTCGTGTCTCAACTCCTCTACTCCTTGATTATGGAGGGTTGAAGGCCTAGCCATAATCATAGGTGTAGGTCTCGGATACTCGTAAGGCATGAGATACTCAGACGCTCTCTTCCTAACCCAAACAGTGTAAGGCTCCAAAGCGATGCAATTCTTAGGACCCAACTCTTTTCTTCCTTTCTTATGAATCTTGCGCCAAGCGCGGACCATCCTAACTTTCAAACCTTGGGGATCTTTACCCTCCTGAAAGAATACGCCTTCTAACAGAATGTTATTAGGTTTATCCTTTAGGGAGAACCCAAGCTGACGACGTGCCAAAACAGGGTTGTAGTTAATCCCACCACATGTACCAAGAAGAGGTACATTGGAGAATTCGCCACAAGAGTCAATAATCTGCACACCCTCATACACGCGATTGTACCAAGAGATATCATCATTAGTGAGATACATAAGTCTCGTGGACCACCGTAGACATTCCTTGTTCTCCTTGAAAGTGACCGTATGAGGTAAGTGAGAAATAAACCACTTATACAACAGAGGAAAACAACACACAATGGTGCCACCACCCTTTGCATTCCTCATATGCAAAGAGAAGTAGGTATCGCCCAACAGAGTCGGAATGGGATTAAGAGTAGAGAAGATCCTAATAGCGTTCACATCCACAAACTTGTCGATGTTGGGGAATAATACTAGCCCATAGATGAGAAGTACAAATATGGCCTCAAAGGCGTCCTCACTCATGGCCTTCCCATACATAGTAGCTTGAGCAATGAAGAGCTCAGAAGGGAGATCTTGAATTCCTCCTTTGGTAGTCATATGAGCACCAACTAGATATTCATCTATGTGTAACATGTCAGCTATCTCTTGAGAAGTAGGAATACTCTCCAAGCCACTGAACAACAACTGGTCTAGAATAGGTATACCCACAAGGTAAGCATACTCCTCAAGGGTAGGCAAAAACTGGAAATCCGGAAACGTGAAGCAACGATACAAGGGGTCATAAAACTGCACCAATACACTCACCAATCCTTCATCCACCTGAGTAGTCAGAAGAGGAAGAAGCTTCCCAAAACGAGCCTTGAAACCCAAAGGATCTAATACATAGGATGTCAGATTCCTTAGCTCTTTCAAATCTGGTTGCCTGAAGTTGTACTTCTTTGTATTCATTCTTTGTCTTTCCATGTCTGAAAATTTTGCAAATAAACCCCTTAAGTTCCTTGAAAATTTTCTTATTTATTGATGATATGGATGCAAATGGGTGCATGAATGCATGAATGCAACAATCACACTCAAGGATCAAGCAAAGCACACTAAACAAAGGCCATGGGATGGATCATGTTATCCTTAATATCAATCATCCATTTTGGTGGATTATGGTTTACACCTTATCAACACCCAAGTTCCATTGATATTAAGGATTCATGAACGGATCAACCATGAATCAAGGGTTTGTTGTAAGTCACGAGCATGGAGTTTATGTTAAGAACCACCCAAAGGGAATGTACTAAGGTTTAAACCTGCCAAACATGTTCTACAAGAGGTTCCCATAGTCATCATCCCATCTTTTGGATATTATTGGAGAAACGACTACTCGTATTCCAAAAATATTCTCAAGAGAGACTCTTATGAGTGTAGTATCGCGTAACAATCGTATCAAATCTTACACTTGAACGACCTTCGCACTACATCCTAAGAATAGGCCAAGATGGGTTTGGTAAACTAAGGTCCTTGGCTTCTAAGGTCTATATTGGAAAGAGTAATGTCTAACCACAACTTACTTGTGTGACATTATTGATCCCAACATGACCTCCACCAAGTGAATGGACTTGCAATTCAACTTGCTAAGGAATAACTCCACACAAGTCGACAAGACTATGCCATTCTCCTATCATAAGTGCACTCGAGTCCGGGTATAGAACTCATCTCACGAAGATCACCAAGCACACAAGGAATTAATATTCAAACAATTCAATCATTACATACAATACAATAATCCCAAATTGCACAAAAATATGTCACAAAAAAAAATATACAATACAATACAACAAATATGAAAAGTAGGCAAAACCCACTAGGGTGGTACGATCCCCAGCAGAGTCGCCACTTTTCTGTAGCAGGGTATTCGTTACCATTAGATTTATTGACTAAATCCAAGGTAAATCATACAAGTCGAGTCGGCACCGCACTTCTATTTATCCAAAGGAATGGTTAGAAAGCGAACAAAAACCTAAAAGTTTTATCGAATCAAAAACTAGTAAAAGTGTCAGAGATCTGGGTAAGGGGGTTGGTTATGCAATGGGAAGGTATTAGGCACCCAAAGCATCCTAGGTACTCCTAGGGAGCCCTTTTCACATTTGTTGTAAAGCTTGTTGTTTTGTGAAAATTTATTTGTGCAAACATGATTGAAGGCATGAGAAAAGAATATACAAATTTATTTACATTTTGTGTTTGAATGGATGAACACATTGCCTACGTACCATCTTAAAAAAGATTAGGATCAAAACCTCGTAGTTCGGGGTAGAAAAATTCAAAATAAGAGAGTGGATTGATTGGTCCAAAAGCCTTAAGGTCTTTTGTTATCCAAGGGAGAAAACTCAACCTAAAACCACAAATCCACCATGTGAGGATAGCTTCAACATGCTAGTGAGGGGTTAACCCTATAATAAGCATGGAAGACTCATTGTCCATCACTAAGGATAAAGGTGAGTATTATATCTACCTCAAGGATAACTCAAACCTAATAGCTAAAGGTTATAAAAATTTGATTAAGAAAGTGGCCATTGGAACCACAAAAAGTATTTGAATGGGTTATATTTACCAATTAGAAGTATTTACAAAAATATGTTTAAAGTGGATTAAAAGGTTCAATTCAAAATAAGTGTTATGAAAAATAAGTTTGAAAATCAAAAGCATAAGGCTTAGGTTTCTAATTTGGAAAACAAGTGTTAATGTTTGCACAAAAAGTTTTGGCTTGGGTTAGAGTGTAGAGAAGAAAAAGAAGGGCTAAATTCCTAAACATACAAAGAGGTAAGGGATAGGAGAATAAAACCATATTAGGAGTTCCTCCCTTGAGATCATATTGATGATCCAAGTAGCTCCCATCCTTTGGAATAAGTCACAAGCAAATATTTCAAGAAATTAAGCACAGGTAATCGAAATTAACCTCCAGACGGTATCCCACAAATAAAGTGGAATACCACACGAACTATCCCTTCAGGAGTCATATGATCCCTCACACAAATTCAAAAAACAGGTTAGCAATAACAGGTAAACAATGCATGGATGAGGTGTAAAATATATCATAATCAAACACGAAAACGGATCTGAGAACAAACAGAAAAAACTAGCTACTGTTACGCTCGCTACTGCTTCGCTTAGCGAGGTGCTAGCGAAGCTTCGCTACATGTTCGCCTAGCGAAGGTGCTAGCGAAAGACTGCGAATTCTGGATTTTTCTTTGGTAACAGTGCGATTTCAGAAACCGCAATCCCTATGGTCCTCATTTCATAAATCATGTGATTAAACATTCAAGGCAGAGGTTTCACCCATTCATGCATATGCGAAACCTAACGATATCCACACTTCCAAATTCAAACATAATACATCACACATTTAGAACATTCAAATTGAAGGCGTAAAATAATGGGAATAGGGCAAACCAGATTGGAGAGCTTGATTGAAATTGAGTTGCACCCGTGAGGTTTACAAAACAATCTTTAGGGTTTATGTGAGGCAGAGGTGATTCTGTGCAGTTGAGTTCCCTTCAGGGTTTGGAGGCTGCTCTGAGTTCTCTGTTAGGTAGTCTCTCTCTGATCTTCTGATGAATCCCTGAATGATTGAATTCTGCCTTCGAATTCCTGAATGATTGAATTCTGCCTCCGAATTCCTGAATGATTGAATTCTGCCTCTGAATTCCTGAATGATTGAATTCTGCCTCCGAATTCCTGAATGATTGAATTCTGCCTCCGAATTCCTGAATGATTGAATTCTGCCTCCGAATTCTTGAATGATTGAATTCTGCCTCCGAATTCCTGAATGATTGAATTCTGCCTCCGAATTCCTAAATGATTAAATTTTGCCTCCAAATTCCTGAATGATTGAATTTTGCCTCCGAATTCCTGAATGATTGAATTCTGCCTCCGAATTCCTGAATGATTGAATTCTGCCTCCTCTTTTTTCTCAAGTGATGCCTTGGTATTTATAGACTGAATTTCGTGGCTTTGTGGGCTTGAATTGGATGCAACCTAGGCCCAAAATTCTGCTGGTATATTTTTAATGCGTGGTCTTCGCTTAGCGAAGGATTTGCTCGCCTAGCGAGCATGGCAGGTCAGATTCGCTTAGCGAAGAATTGGCTCGCCTAGCGAGCATGACAGATCAGACCTTCGTCTAGCGAAGAATTGGCTCGCCTAGCGAGTATGACAGCTCAGGAATAGACTTTTACTTCTTCCAGATTAGCGCTTTGACTGATGAATATACCTCACTTGGTTATGTTGGAAGTAACTCACGTCATTCTCTTGTGTTGATTGATCACCCAAACAGAACCCACAAAGCGTCTTGGATGATACTCGAGCTTCAAGCAAAATATGTTACTGACATATTTTTGTGCTTTTGGTTAGTAAACAAAATGAAAAGCAATGATATACAATTCAAGCATGCTTGGTGATCTCAAACCAATCACAAGAAGTCCCACCCAAAAGCAAAGGGAACCAAGATGCTCATGATCCTTGAGGTTGTGCAAATGCAATGTTATGATGCCATGAGGGATCTTAGGGTCAAAATTGGGGTCTTACAAAACCCATTACCTACGTACCATCACAAAGGTAGGATCAAAACCTCGTAGTTCGGGGTAAAAATCTCAAAGATTGGTGAATTGATTTGTCAAAAGCCTTAAGGTCTTTTGTTATCAAAGTGAGAAAACTCAACCTAAACCCACAATCCACCATGTGAGGAGAGCTTCAACATACTAGTGAGGGATCCACCCTATAATAAGTATGGGAGACTTATAGTCCAATCACAAAGGATAAGGTGAGGTTTTCATCAACCACTATGATAACTCAAATCAATGACTAATGTTTATGAAAAAGTTTTAACAAAGGTGGCCATTGGTGTTGGTGTAAGCCCTAGAGGCCAATACTTTTGGTACTTGTATCGAATTATTTATTAATAATAAAAGGCTTTTTCTTTAATATGTTTGTTTAATAAAGTCCCTGGAATAGATAGTCCGTTTAATGTATCAAGTGTGACTTGGTCATGAGGTCACATTAAACATAAGGACACTATTCTTAAAGTATCCGTAGTCGAGCTTTATTGTGAAGTGGGATAACATTAAATCATGAAGACTATTATGTTTGTAGATTGATGATCACAACTCATGGATCATGGATAAGGAGTAATCAAGTCTTAAGCATATGTATGAATATTAAGAGTAATATTTATACCGGATTGACCCGCTATGAGAATACTATATAGAAAGTTATGCAAAGTGTCATAAGTTATTCTCATGGTGATAATGGTGTATACCACTCTTCGACCTGAAATCACTATGGACCCTATATGTAGAATCAAGTGCTTTATTACTGATCCAACGTTGTCCGTAATTGGATAACCATAAAGACAGTTCATGGGTACTCCACGAAGCATGCTGAGGGACATGAGTGACCTAGATGGAATTTTCCCATCCTGCGTAACAGGATAAATGTCTATGGGCCCAATATTGAACTGGACAAGGATGACATGGTCTATGCCTTGTGTTCAATATAGGCATAAGGGCAAAAGGGTAATTATACACATAATTATTATCACAGAAGGACTTGCCAGATCACATGACATTTTCGTGTCTTGGGTAGCAGTGATGTGTTGCTAGATACCGCTCACTGTTTATTATGTTAAATACGTGATTTAATATAATTGCCAACGCCGCAAAAACATATAGGGTCACACACAAAGGAAGGATTAATGAGAGATAGAGTAATTAAGGGATATTGTAATGTACGGTTCCCTTAAGTAGAATACAAAATATGGTCAGGTACCAAATACTTAAGTGATTTTGGCATATTATGAGATATGGGCCATATACACTTGAGTGGGTTTTTTAGCTTGCAGCCCACACAAGTGGTTCTATAAATAGAACCCTTGTGTAGAAGCATTGTAAGCAAGAAAGAAGTTTTGCAATTTCGTTTCTCTCTCTCTCTCTCTCTCTCTCACTCAAAGCTTTCATTCGTAGCAGGTAGCACTGAGATTGAAGGAATCCGTTCGTGTGGACTGAGTAGAGACGTTGTCATCGTTCAACGTTCGTGGTCGCCATAAGAGGTAACGATTTTATCACTAATCATGCCCATTCGTAAGGATCACTAAATGGAGAAATTTTTTAATTCCGCTGCACCTTGGATGGCAATTCTCCTTGAGTGGTATCAGAGCCTGGTTACGAAACCATGAATCTGATAACTGTTTATTTTCTGTATTAATACGATTAAAGACAGAATGAATCAAAGATTAAATTGAGATCGATCAAGTTATATATAAGATATAAGTAATCCTGATGCAAAATACATTATAGATGATATAGTGTTCTTGTTTCGTTCATTCAAACACTCAATGGTTGTTTTCCTTTGAGAGATCAATGACCGTTTGCTTCTTGATCCGATATTAGTATGGTGAAGCAATGACGTGTTGATCAATCATACTGAATCAACAATCGAGATGTGTTTGACGGTCTGAAATTGGTGCATCAGGGTTAGTGACGGCACAAGGGTTGTGTTGTCAGAGAGTTATGCGATTGGGGTTGTGACTGCACAAGAGTTGTGCTTTCTAAACACTTTTCGAACAGTGTTAACCGGTTAACGCATATGGTTAACCGGTTAACGCGAAATGGAATACAACTTTCTAACTGATTTTCAAACAGTATTAACCGGTTAACGCATATGGTTAACCGGTTAACGCAATACGAAATATATTTTTTTCAAACAGTCTTAACCGGTTAACGCATTTGGTTAACCGGTTAACGAAAGACAGAAAGCAAATTTTGAACAGATTTCAAACAGTGTTAACCGGTTAACGCATATGGTTAACCGGTTAACGCAAGGCAAAATTCATCCGTTCGGCTAACTCTGTGTAATGTGATCGGTCGTCGAGATTTAATTTGGTTTTAATTGATTAAAAGAATTAAAATTGATAATTATAATAATATGTTTATTATTGTTTTGTGGTGATCGGTTATGGCCTTAGTTTTCCTTTATTTTGTTTTGGGTTTTAAAATACGACATGCGTGTCGTGCCTCTCTTTTAATCTCTCAATGTAACTTCTTTTCTCATCTCACTCCCTCGTATGTAAAACGAGTTTCTTTTATGTAATGTAATGTTATGAAGAAAGCAAAGAAGTCAATGCCAAAGGAGGACAACCTTGTAGATCTTGCTTGGAGAAGCTTAGATCGTTATTAGGTTAGCTTAGGTTCTCTCATTGGCTTGGGAGAACAACTACGCTAGGGGCCATAACTGTTTCATTATGTATGTATGTATGTTGATGCATGTGAATGTATGTTGATGCATGTGAGAAACAATTTATATGATAAATAAGTTGGTGAGATCAGAAAAATTGCAATTCCCTCAAATTAAATATTAAGTTTATGCTTTCCAAGTTTTAACACTCATCAAGACTAGTATCGGATAATGTAGGTTTCGCCTACGCGAGGTGCATGTTCTATATTAGTAAGGTGCGATGGGATAATTGTAATATCCAACTGCTAAAACGATGAGTCAAACTTAATTATAATAATATTATATATGTTTAGAAGCAAGAGTTGGGAATGATCCATATGATGGATTGGAATAAGGAGTTATTCACCCAACTGAAATTTTTGAGAGTTGTATGAGATACAATTGGAAGGAGTTCCTACCTAAATAACCTAGTTTTGTGTAATCCGCCTACGCGGACTTAGAACGAAGTGAAATATGGATCTCAACCCACTAGAAAATCTTCCAACAGGATTTTCCGAATCAAATGACGAGGGTAATTTATTTTGAGTAAAATAGTGGGACATATTTAATTAAAGGCCTAATTAAATATGTCAATGATACTTATATTTTCATTAATCCTTATATAGATTACCATGACAACAAACACCTCTAACAAAATCTTGCGATCTACCCTTGACAAGGAAAGATTGTCTGGGACAAATTTTCTAGATTGGTACCGAAAGCTGAGGATTGTCCTAGAACATGATAAAGGGAAAGGCAAGGAAGTTGCCAAACCAAAACCCACTATTGCTGCTTTGAAGCCTAGTGGAGGCATAGCAAAAGAAGGCACCTGCTTCGATTGCGGTAAGACCGCACACTGGAAGAGAAACTGCCCAAAGTACCTAGAAGATAGGAAGAATGAAGTAGAGACTTCAACTTCAGGTATTTTTGTTATAGAAATTAATTTATCTACTTCTTCATCATGGGTATTAGATACTGGATGCGGTTCTCACATTTGTACAAATGTGCATGGACTAAAAAGGAGTAGAGATTTGGCAAAAGGTGAGTTGACCTACGAGTTGGCAATGGAGCAAAGGTTGCTGGCTTAGCCGTAGGAACTTATGAATTGACTTTACCTAGTGGTTTAATAATTCAGTTAGAGAACTGTTATTATGTACCTGCAATTAGCATGAGTATTATTTCCGTTTCTTGTTTGAAGAAGTTTGGTTTTTCATTTATAATAAAGAGCAACTATTGCTCAATTTATTTGAATGATATATTCTATGCTACTACACAAATGAACAATGGACTATATGTCCTTGATCTTGAAATTCCTATTTATAACATTAATACTAAAAGGATGAAACCTAATGAGTTAAATCCAACTTACCTTTGGCATTGTCGATTAGGCCACATAAATGAAAAACGCATTTCCAAACTCCATAAAGATGGACTCTTGGACTCTTTTGATTATGAATCATATGAGACATGAAGATCTTGTTTAATTGGAAAGATGACAAAGTCTCCATTCACAGGAAAAGGTGAAAGAGCTAATGATCTTTTGGCCCTCATACATACTGATGTATGTGGACCACTGAACATACCAGCCAGAGGAGGTTTTCAATACTTCATCACATTTACTGATGATTTCAGTAGATATGGTTATGTGTATTTAATGAAACACAAATCAGAGTCCTTTGAAAAGTTCAAGGAATTCAAGAATGAAGTACAAAACCAACTAGGTAAGAATATTAAAACTCTTCGATCAGATCGAGGTGGTGAGTATTTAAGCCTAGAGTTTGATGACCATCTGAAAGAGTGTGGGATCCTATCCCAACTTACTCCTCCTAGAATACCCCAATGGAATGGTGTATCTAAGAGGAGAAATCGAATCCTGTTAGACATGGTCCGATCCATGATGAGTCACGCCGATCTTCCAAGCTCCTTTTGGGGACATGCACTATTGACAACAGCTTACACACTTAACCGTGTTCCATCCAAAAAGGTTGAGAAGACACCATATGAGATATGGAGTGGTAAGAAACCACATATGTCTTACATGAAGATTTGGGGTTGTGAAGTTTATGTAAAACGACAAATTTCAACTAAGCTTGAGCCCAAATCTGACAAATGCTTCTTTGTGGGGTGTCCTAAAGAAACAAGACGATATTACTTCTACAATCCTTCTGAGGGCAAAGTGTTTGTCGCTCGAACTGGAGTTTTCCTAGAAAAGGATTTTATTTCCAAAGGAATAAGTGGGAGGAAAGTAGAGCTTAAAGAAATTCAAGAATCACAAAGCATCGATACACCTATGGAGGAATTAGAGCAGGAAACACAAGTAGTTATGGAAGAGCAACCTGCTCAAGTAGAACAAGACAAGCGTAGGTCAACCAGGATACGTCACCTACCTGAGAGATATGGATATCTCATAACAGATCAAGGTGATGTATTACTCATGGATCAAGATGAGCCTGTGACCTACCAAGAGGCCATAACTGGTCCTGAGTCTGGGAAGTGGCTAGAAGCCATGAAATCTGAAATGGATTCCATGTACACAAACCAAGTTTGGACCTTGGTAGAGCCTCCTGTAGGAGTTAACCCTATAGGATGCAAGTGGGTCTTTAAAAAGAAGACTGACATGAATGGTAAGGTACATACCTATAAGGCAAGACTGGTTACAAAAGGATATAAACAAATTCATGGTGTTGACTATGATGAAACCTTTTCACCAGTTGCAATGCTTAACTCTGTTTGGATTTTACTTGCTATTGATGCATATCATGATTATGAAATATGGCAGATGGATGTCAAAACAACTTTCCTTAATGGGAGTCTTCTTAAGGATGTGTACATGACACAGCCTGAAGGATTTGACATACCAGGAGAAGCCCAAAAGATATGTAAGTTACAAAGATCAATCTATGGATTGAAGCAAGCTTCCAGAAGCTGGAATCTTCGTTTTGATGAAACGGTAAAACAATATGGATTCATCAAGAACGAAGATGAGCCTTGTGTCTACAATAAGGTTAGTGGGAGCATGATCGTTTTCCTGGTATTATATGTAGATGACATATTACTCATTGGAAACGATGTCCCTACCCTGCAACAAGTAAAATCTTGGTTGGGGAAATGCTTTTCTATGAAGGACCTAGATGAAGCAGCCTATATATTAGGAATCAGAATCTATAGAGATAGATCACAAAAACTGCTTGGCTTAAGTCAGAGTACATACATAGACAAAGTGCTGAGACGCTTTAATATGCATGATTCCAAGAAAGGGATCGCATGAATAAGATTCCATATGCATCTGCAATAGGATCTATCATGTATGCCATGTTATGTACTCGACCAGATGTCTCGTATGCTTTAAGTGCAACGAGTAGGTACCAATCTGATCCTGGTGATGCCCATTGGTTAGCTGTTAAGAATATCCTTAAGTACTTGAGAAGGACTAAGAAATTATTCTTAATATATGGAGGTCAGGAAGAGTTGGCTGTAATTGGTTACACCAATGCTAGCTTCCAGACATATAAGGATGACTTTATATCGCAATCTGGTTATACGTTTTGCTTAAACAATGGCGCTGTGAGCTGGAAAAGTTCAAAGCAAGATACAGTTGTTGATTCTACAACCGAGGCCGAGTATATTGCTGCCTCAAGTGCAGCAAAGGAAGCTGTTTGGATCAAAAAGTTCATTAGTGAACTTGGCATAGTCCCTAGCATTGTGGATCCCATTGGTCTCTAGTGTGATAACAATGGTGCTATCGCACAAGCTAAGGATCCTTGATCTCACCAACGATCCAAACATATACTTAGGCGTTATCACCTCATTCGAGAGATAATAGATAGAGGAGATGTGAAAATATGTAGAGTACCTACACTTGACAATATTGCTGACCCACTAACAAAGCCTCTTGCACAACAGAAGCATGATGGCCATACTAGATCAATGGGCATTAGGGGTATGCCTGATTGGCTCTAGTGCTAGTGGGAGATTGTTGGTGTAAGCCCTAAAGGCCAATACTTTTGGTACTTGTATCGAATTATTTATTAATAATAAAAGGCTTTTTCTTTATTATGTTTGTTTAATAAAGTCCCTCGAATAGATAGTCTGTTTAATGTATCAAGTGTGACTTGGTCATGACGTCACATTAAACATAAGGACACTATTCTTAAAGTATCCGTAGTCGAGCTTTATTGTGAAGTGGGATAACATTAAAGCATGAAGACTATTATGTTTGTAGACTGATGATCACATCTCATGGATCATGGATAAGGAGTTATCAAGTCTTAAGCATAGGTATGAATATTAAGAGTAATATTTATACCGGATTGACCCGCTATGAGAATACTATATAGAAAGTTATGCAAAGTGTCATAAGTTATTCTCATGGTGATAATCGTGTATACCACTCTTCGACCTGAAATCACTATGGACCCTATATGTAGAGTCAAGTGCTTTATTACTGATCCAACGTTGTCCGTAACTGGATAACCATAAAGACAGTTCATGGGTACTCCACGAAGAATGCTAAGGGACATGAGTGACCTAGATGGAATTTTCCCATCCTGCGTAACAGGATAAATGTCTATGGGCCCAATATTGAACTGGACAAGGATGACATGGTTTATGCCTTGTGTTCAATATAGGCATAAGGGCAAAAGGGTAATTATACACATAATTATTATCACAGAAGGACTTGTCAGATCACATGACATTTTCGTGTCTTGGGTAGCAGTGATGTGTTGCTAGATACCGCTCACTGTTTATTATGTTAAATACGTGATTTAATATAATTGTCAACACCGCGAAAACCTATAGGGTCACACACAAAGGACGGATTGATGAGAGATAGAGTAATTAAGGGATACTATAATGTACGTTTCCCTTAAGTAGAATACGAAATATGGTAAGGTACCAAATACTTAAGTGATTTTGGCATATTATGAGATATGGGCCATATACACTTGAGTGGGCTTTTTAGCTTGCAGCCCACACAAGTGGTTCTATAAATAGAACCCTTGTGTAAAAGCAATGTAAGCAAGAAAGAAGTTTTGAAATTTCGTTTTTCTCTCTCTCTCTCACTTAAAGCCTTCATTCGTAGCAGCTAGCACTGAGATTTAAGAAATCCGTTCGTGTGGACTGAGTAGAGATATTGTCATCGTTCAACGTTCGTGGTCGCCACAAAAGGTAACGATTCTATCACTGATCATGCCCATTCGTAAGGATCACTAAATGGAGAAATTTTTTAATTCCGCTGCGCCTTGGATGGTAATTCTCCTTCAATTGGAACCACAAAAACAACTTGAAGTGAGTTGTATTTACAAGTTAGAAGTATTCACAAAATGAGGTCAAAGTATGGTTAAGATTCATTTACGGTGAGTATTAATGAAAAGAGTTTGAAAAATCAAAGGCATAAGGCCTAGGTTTCTAATTTGAAAACAATGTCAAAGTTTGCACAAAGTGAGTTTTACTTGGGTTAGAGTGGAGAGAAGAAGAGAAGGGCTAGTCCTAAACATGAAAAGATAAGAGAAGAGATAAAACCCTTGGAGTTCCTTTTCTTGAGATTATAAAGATGATTCAAGATGCTCCTTTCCTTTGGACTTAGTAATCAACTCAAGCAATCAAAGCAAATATTATATTCAAGCTCCTAGGATCTCCATTTGGCTTGTCTCTCTTAACTTGGCTATTCATGACAATGGTCCTTCTTACTATATCAAGATGGAATCCCTATCACACAAGAACAAACATCAAAAAGTTCACAACACAATAAGAGAAATGGACAAAGAATGAGTTTAGATTAGGGGTCCTTTGAAGTCAACTTTTAAGATTTAGCATTCTAAAGACATGAAGCCTAGTTGCTCTTCAACAAGTTTAGCATTCTAAAGGCATGAGGCCTAGTTCCTCTTGAACTCCTTTAAGCATAGGTAAGGTCCTAATTCTAAGTCCTTTCTCCTTTTTGCATTGGGTTTACACAAACAAAGACATAACAATCACAAAGCCACAATATATTTATATACAATAATGAGCTCAAATGAGCAAAAGGAAAATGACATAAACATAAAATATGAGCTCAAGTGAGTAAAGGGAAAAGCAATATGAATAAATGAGCAAGAATTAAAGTGCATTAAAGTAAATTGCAAGAAATTAAATGCTCAAATTAAAGTTAGTAGTTAATGGTTATGTTAGTGTGTCATAAGACAATTTAGCGCTATGTTAAGCAATCGTAAGTGGACTAGTGTAGTAGTCACACCTATCTGAGGCCGGTCAATAAAACTATAGGCAAATAAACACAAGTTAGAGATCATGACTAGTAAGCCAAGCTCCTACAACTTGCCATGCCCAAAGAAAAGAAGAAAACCTTGTACGGATCTTAGGTTTTTTGCTTGACCAAGAAGCAACCTATCTTGGACACAAGGCAACTCACTTGATCTTTGGTCAAATTGAGTTTGATTTGGATCAATGAAGTTTAAGCCTCTCATATGTCAAGACTAACCACAAATCGTTAACTCATTGGCCAAAAGAAAAAGAAGAAGAAAAGAGATGAAGATGAAATGAACAAAATGAGAATTCAAATGGCATAATCAAAACACAATGATCAAATGTGAATGAAATCATCATCAACCAATGTAAAACAGAAGAGAAATGAAGATTAGAAGTCAACAAAGTCAAACATATTTTTGGTATTTTTTGGAATTAAAATAAATGCAAAATTAAAATGGTTAAAATATGGTCAAACCTCAAATTCAATTCAAATCAACTTCAACAAGTCCAATTGAATCATCATAGATCTAACATGGTCAAACAATATTCGACAATTTTTTTCAATATTTTTTGAAAATAGAAACTATTTTAAAATAATTAAAAACCAAAGAGAAATAACACAAATGAATTAAAATCTCAAATAAATCTCAAATCAATTAAGAAATTGATGAGAATATTTTTCATAGACTTATCATGATCCATATGTGTTAAGAAAATATTTTTGGAATTTTTGAATATAAAAAAGTATTTAAAATGAATTAAAAACTATTAAAAACAAAATACTTCACAATTTTTTTAAAATTGAATCACAAAAATATTTAAAAATCATATTATGAAACTAGATTTTTCAAGAAAATTTTTAGTATTGGTCTCATATTTTTGTGATTCCAAATAAAATAGTTATGAATTTTTGAAATAAAAAGGAATAAAAGAAAATAAAATAGAAATTAGAAAATGCCAAAAATCCAGGAGCGTTGGAAGGAGATCCAAGGGATCAGACTCAACCACGTGGGGATGGTGGTGGAAACCACCATCTTCTCCGGTGGACCAACCATCTCCGACCACCAGTTGAAGGTTTTTGAACCTCAACCAAAATACACGAGCCAGGTACGAAAATGAAGTTGAGGTGATGTACATCACCCCTGTAACCTTGGATTGTCCTCAAGATCTCTATCAAGTGAGAAATCTGAGCTTGGACATCCAGGTATGCAAACTGAAAAGCTTCAAAACATGAAATCAAGACCACCACTAGCCTGACATTTGCTTGAGGACTTCAGAAAACCATTTGAACACAAGCAATTCACATTGTATGATGAGATTCAGATCAAAACAGTTAAATGATAAACCTTTGAAGTGCAGCTTTAAACAACACGATCTGCTCCAATTCTTACTTCCACTTTGATCAGGAGATGATGATGATGCAAGGCTTAGGAATTGGAACTTGAAGATTAACTGATTGTGTTGAAATTCAAGTTTGAATTTGAGAAATAAAAAATCAGAATTCCTTTAGTGAGGTTGGGTTTTGATTTCAGCAGAGCTTCAGATTGTCTTAAGGTTGAATTTTGAATGAGGGAGGCATTGTATTTATAGCTAAAGCTGATGCCAAGAGGGAAAATACTCGTGTGCATGAAGCTTTGGGTCCTCCATGCATGGGCCTGTACAGGCGCATGTGAGGCCCAAAATCAAGTGGAATAACATGGTGATATCATACCAAGTTGAAATGGACGTGCATTCTGAACTGCATTGGCTTGTGCATGAAAATTCAAAGTGAATTGCATAATTGGGCATAGATGTTCACCTCTTCGAAAGTCACACATAGAAAATCCAAACATAGGCCTGTGAGTAATGGTTGGAAAGGTCTTGACATAAGGACCAAAATCTATGTTGGGCAAAAATCCATTTGGAGTTTGGAAATTTGTGAAAACTGGCCTTGAAGTTTGAGGTATAAAACATGTATAAGTTCTCTTAGAATTTTTTTCCAAAAGTGACCAATTTCAAGCTCTTATGTTTTAATTTACATTTCATCAACCCCAAAAATCCAATAGTATTGGTCAAATAAAAGTCAAATCAACCATGACCAAGCCCAAACAGAAAGTCAAACATCACAAGATCAATTCAATGTCTCAACAGTATTTTTAAACAATTAAACAATTAAAAATCAATTTTAAAATGAATTAAAATGCATTTTTAAATGGACAAAACCTCAAATCCCTTCAAAACACCAAATAAATGGGAAAGGGATTTATCCTAGGTCAAAAAAGGGCAAAGGACCTTAGACAAAAAAATTCACAATTTTTGGAAAGTCAGAAGTATTTTAAAATATTTAAAAATAAGTCAAAAATCAATTAATTTAAAAAAATATCAAAATTAATCCAAAAAATGATTTTAATTCAAAATGTGGAAGGGGAAAATATTTAAAGATTTTTGGTGAAAGTCCCATATTTTTTGGATTAAGAATGAATTTAATATCAATTAATCAAAATAATTGGTAATCAGAAGCGAAGGCCAAAAATATCTGAAGGCCACAAGCACGCGCTCCATCATGCACCACAGTCAACGCGTGTACACGCTTGGTAATCAAAAGTGAAGGCCAAGATTAAAACATTTGGACATGATGAAATGGTTGAGAAGGCACCAAAAATTGGATGACCTTCATATCACAAAAATTGAGCAAGTTATGATTCATGGAAGTTGACCTTCTAACTAGGGCATAAATAAAATGATCTATAATCGTTCACCATAAAAAATGACTTTCCAAGACAAATTAAATCTTTATGACAACATGAAAGTTGTTTGGAATTTCATAAAGAGTAAAGTTTCTCTTGGAATCATTTTCATATGATAAAAATTGTAGGAGATAGGGTCTAGAGAGCCCCAATTTTGACTAGTTGACTTTCTCTGGTCAACCTCTTTGAACCAACTTGCAAACTTGAAGTTATTTTGATCTTTGGGGCTCATGGAGAATCATATATTCTTGAGGTGATGTATAATGAAGTATCCTATAATATCTTTGATCAATTGATGATAAAAACTTGTTGAGGAAGTCATACAAGATACCCAGATGAATTAGGGCTTCCAAGGCAAACAAGCTTCAAACTTTTGAGGAATTATTGATCAAATTGGAAAATGAAGAACATGTAGATCCATATATGATTATTATAACCATTTGAACCTTTCCCTTATTGATCTCTTAAATTGAGGGTCTCAAACCCTAGTTGTGAACTTGGTGGGGGCACAAATGGACACACACCTACAAAGGTACACATAGACATATTTTTGGTATTTTGGTTAGTAAACAATGAAAAATAAAGTATGATACATCAAAATTACTTGGTGATCTATCCCAATACAAACCCAATAAATGAGGGGTGAGGAGGATACCAAAGTGTGATCTCAAAGCCAATGCAGATGATGAGATAACATGAGGGATCTTAGGGACAAAATTGAGGTCTTACAATCACGACTAGTGGATAAAGGTTACACTCAGTCTTATGGTGTAGATTATCAAGAGACAATTACGCCAGTAACCAAGCTCAACACTTGAAGGATACTTTTGTTACTAGAAGCAAACCAATGTTGACCTCTATTAGAATTTTATGTGAAAATGATTTCCTACATGGAGAGGTTTTAGAAGAAATTTAGTCCTCGGGAGCTTCTATTAACTGATGGTAAAAATTAGTCTGCCCTTTGCCGAAGGATTCGTGTCTGAGGGATTGTGTAGTGTTATATTTGCAAATACCCATTCCTAGGGAGATAGCTTAGGATCACCTTAGAAAATGGGAGACGGTGAAAGGTCTCCTGAAGGGAGGCATCACCACGCCCTTACACTTTCCTTGCCCCTGGGAGAAGAAACATTGGATAAGACATGTCTTGGATAATGGAAAAGTCAAGATAGTTACTGACCCATGTATCCCTTGGGAATAGGAATTCAACTTTCTACCTTTTGACTGGGTGGGCGATGACCTTTTCCAAGAAAGCCATAGGAATCAAGAAATCCTATAAATACCCCATCTTTCAAGTGGGGAGAGGAACTCATACATGCTTACTACTATCCATTATTACTCTGAGATCACTTCGCTCCTAGTAACCTTAATGACATTCATAGATAACATACATTTTAGTAAATATTGCTCTATTTACGTCTCGGGCTCTACGTTAGTCACTATTGCTCAAACCAGGACTATGAGTTGATGTTCAGGCCATAGATTGTTCGATGTGGGACTGTTAACACCCCTTCCCAGGCCCAAGATTTACGTATGGGCCCTAGAACTCAATGGTGGGTGGTCCAATGGATCTTAAACCAGACCGTATACCATCTTTAGAACTTGTGGTTGGGACTAACTCATCCCTACAAAACCGAGTTGTAAGGTGAGGATTGTCCCTACTTGAAAACACTTGTAAAATGAGACTCTTAATATTAAAAAATACTTGTAAAGCACAAAAATACATGTAAAGCATAGTAGCAGTATCACTCTAGTAAGTTATTATAGTTATTAATAAGTTTGATGTAAACATAGCAAAATGGGTGAATAGAAGGTCCTAAACTTAAGGAATGCAACAAACATGCAAAGAAGTTACCACACAGGGACATGTTTGGACACTACACCAACGAGAACAGTTACATGCTGGCTGAAAGTAATGTCTACTCGTTCATCTTCATCTTCATACATGTTGCTCATGTACCTTCCCTCCTTAGGTGAAACAATTTAGATTATCAAATGGAAAAAACTATCGCTCTACTCACGGAATTATGCACAATTCATACTACTTGAATTCCATTTGCTACCTGTGGACTGTGATAGTTTCCTTCCATAATCTGTAATGGTTTTATGTTATCTTCTATCCAAAGATCGGATGATTCTCGAAATTGTTCACAAATTCCAAGAACTAGGCTGTTTAGAAGAGATTTATAAGTGCTTTTCACTAAAAATGAATTGTTTAAGTACATTTTTGTTGTAAGATAATTCAATCGTATTTTATGAACTAAACCATATTATTTATTTAGATTAGGCCTTGTCGTGTTGACCTCTAACATGAATCCTTTCAACTAAGAATATGAATTGGCACATGATGATGTGGATGGTGAATGTTGCTTGTTGTGTCACAGGTCTGCACTAATTTTTAAGTGAATGAAGCTATGCAAATGATTTAAGCATAATTTCAAAACTCTTGAGAATCTAACTTAACACGTTGCTATCTTCTTTTTCTAGGTTAGAGAAATGTTTTCTTCTTGTATATATATATATATATATATATATATATATATATATATATATATATATATATATATATATATATATATATATATATATATATATATATATATATATATATATATATATATATATATATATATATATATATATATATATATATATTTTTTCAAAAAATTCTTAAAAGCCAATTTTTTTTAGTAATTTGCTTTTGAATACAATTATTTTTATGTTTAATGGTACTATGAATTCAACAACTCTTTTTTTTTGAAAATTTGGAGCCCGGTTAATTTAACTTTTAAAAATTATTATTATAATAAAAAAAAAATTATGGAAAAATAATTAAAAAACAATTCATAAAAGATTTAAATGTAAATTAAGTTCAAATAATTTTTAAAATGCTAATTTAAATATTTTCTTATTTTATTAAAACTTATTTTGGATTTTAATATTTTTTTTAAATTATTTAATTTTGAAGTCATTTCAAATCATTTTTCATAAATATCATTTTTGAGATACAATTTTAGTCTAAATTATAATTACGATTATATTTTAATTTTTAATAACGTACGTCTATATTATAATATATCAAAACTAGTCTTTAAATTTAGAAAAAATAAATATAAATAAAATTTATAATATTTTGAAAACCAATTTTATAAATTTTATTTTTGACAAATACAAAAAAAAAAAATTAAAGCTAAAACAGACCCTTCATTTGATTTAGATTTTCTGAAAAATCATTCTAAAATGTAAATCAAACTGAATATTATTCATTGATTCTGAATTTTTATCTTTAAATTTAATTTAAATGAATTAATATTCAAACTAAATAAACTCATTGTACCTCTATTATAGTAAGTATATATTTAAATTAATTTTGGTGAAAACAGATCAAACAACCTGATTATAAAAATTATTTTTAAGGAAAAAAAGCAAATATTTTTTAATAAAAGATAATGAGTTTAGTGGATGTCCAAGGTCATTGTTATTTTTAATATAAACTTTCTATATGTGAATTTCTTAACTTGTACCTCAAGAACACAAGTTAGCATTAATTTTTTTTATATAATCTCTCAATAAAAAATCACTAATTTATTAAATTATTTAATTTTGTTTTAAATAATAACATAATTTGATGAGATTCACACCTCGTCATTGAATAACGGTATAAAATTATTTTTTATTATGAATATATATATATATATATATATATATATATATATATATATATATATATATATATATATATATATATATATTATATATATATATATATATATATATATATATATATATATATATATATATATATATAAAGAGTTTGAAAAATCAAAGGCATAAGACCTAGGTTTCTAATTTGAAAACAATGTCAAAGTTTGCACAAAATGAGTTTGACTTGGGTTAGAGTGGAGAGAAGAAGAGAAGAGCTAGTCCTAAACATGAAAAGATAAGAGAAGAGATACAACCCTTGGAGTTCCTTTTCTTGAGATTATAAAGATGATTCAAGATGCACCTTTCCTTTGGACTTAGCAATCAACTCAAGCAATCAAAGAAAATATTATATTCAAGCTCCTAGGATCTCCATTTGGCTTGTCTCTCTTAACTTGGTTATTCATGACAATGGTCCTTCTTACTATCTCAAGATGGAATCCCTATCACACAAGAACAAACATAAAGAAGTTCACAACACATTGCACTACTCTGGGCTTTTAAGCAGAGTATGATGTTTGAATCGAGGACCATATTGTTTCCAAACTACCGAGTTTGATCAAGTCATTGCTTTTTATATGCAAAAACAGTTGAATGAGCGTGCAACATGTCTGGTTGATTTTTTGCGCCGCGACAATGTAGTATTTGATTCAATACCCCAAATTCTTCAAAGTAACGGTTCATTCCTAGTTTATTTTGCAAAGCATCAATATGTTGACTACTTCTAAATCATCATAATCGCTATCATCATCATTACTTTTATCAATGACGAAGATTTTTATAATGACAGCGATGGAGATGATTTAATTTCTCAACAAATTTGATGTTTTGCAATATAAATTAATAGAGAACGAACAATTGCTTTGAAGAATTTGGGGCAATAAACCAAGTTCTATGTTTTAAAGAGCGATATAGATGAATTATGAGATGGATGCAATTCGAAAATCAGGTATGATCTAAGTTGCATTTCAAATATTACTTAATTTTTGGACTATTATTTTCTAAGTCAGTTTAAATGAACGCATGTTCAATGAAGGGAGTGAAACAAACAATCTACATACATTATAATAAACTCAACAACAATATATACATCAATAAAACAACAACAACAACATACCTTTTCCTGAAAAAATTCATGGAATAATTTGAAGTTGATTTACTTTTTGTTGCCATGAAGAAAAAGTACAAGGCATATAAAACTTCCAAAAATGATTCATACTTCTTCTACTATTTCTCCATAGCAAAACAAAAAATTTATGAACCACACCCATAATATGAGTTAACCTATTTTGGAAATATAAACTAGCATTAATATTATAATATAACAAGCAACAACAAATCATTAGGGAAGTAAATCATGCCACACAAAAAAGAGGCATGTTAACATAAATAAGCAGTACACTGTAAAATGAAAACCACAACATAACTACCATTAACATTGTAACATAATAAGAAACAACAACCAACACTACATTGTTAACCCCAAAAGGAAGTAAATCATGCAACGACAAAAAGCAACATGTTAACAACAACTAACAACAACTACCCATAACAAATAAAAAACTTTTCAACAACAACAACTAACAACAAATCATGTAAAACATAACAAAGTCTTCAATCTTCATGCCTAGTTGAACTCGTGCAATTCTCAAGGTCTTCATCAGATTCAAAGTTAGTTACATCCAAATTCATAAGGTCATTCGCAATAGCTTCTACCTTCTTCATCTTTTCAGGGTTAAGATTCCTGAAATGAATCTTCTTATTGTCCGTTCCGTCAGAAGGTACAACAACAAAAAACATGAACTCTCGAACAAGGAAGAAGTAGAATACCTTTATATATGAAGCGGGAGCTAATGACGAAGAAGAGATAAAATGGGTGCTAGGGTTTTTATGTGATAGATACGGTGATATTGTCAAGAAGCGAGATCTAATTCGCTTATATTATAAATAAGTAAACAATTTCACCATGTTTGTTTTAAAAAACCGTGATGAATGTAATGACTTTCACAACGGTTCTCACTATCAACCGTGGTGATAGGTATTTCAATTTTAATTTATATATTATAGTTATAAGGACAACACCAATTATAAAGAAAAAGTATCAAATTGTTGGATCTGAGATTCGAACTGTGTCACTCCATAAATGTATAATCACGATTTATTAGTTTGACGGTAACGCAATGTATTTTCGTAAATATAAATAAAAAATCGCATCCACAATTGAGGTATTACCATGGTTAACAAACAGACCGTTGAAGTTTAGTATGACGAAAGGTCTATTCTGTAGTAGTTATGATCCACGTAAGCCTCATATGGATGCTATAGAGACGATATTAATATATTTGAAATCCACTCTAGCTAAAGGAATATTGTTCTCAAAACAAAGGTCACTTGAGGGTAGAAGGCGAAGGTGGCGAGAAACACAAAAAAGAGGGGGTTTGGATTGGTTTTATAAAACAAAAGCTTTTTCAAAACCAACTCAATCAAACAATAACACGAACAAGAAAATTAAAAAAGTTATTTTTATACTGGTTTGCTGATAAGGAAGATACCTCCAATCCACCCTACCAAGGTGATTTTTCCTTCTCAACAAGGACTTAATCCACTATAATCGAAACTGATTACAGACACCATAAATACAAACCGTCTTTGTCGTCTTGAGTCTATTTTACTAAAACCTAGTCACTCAAGGAAACCACTCAAACAACTTTGAGATTTACAAGTGTGTGTTTACAAGTATTGCATCTAAGGAAGAAGATTAAAACAAGTTAAATACAATGAATATCTTCACACGATAACGAGAAAAAACTCTTGTGTGTTTATAAAAACTATACACATAAATAATATGAACTTCAGCAAAAGTGTGTGTATGAGCGTAATTTTAGTGTAGTGAATTAGAAGCTTCTTCCATTATTCCAAACCTCCTTTATATAGGAAGTTGAAATATCAGTTGGAGGGTAGAATTGGAATAGCAAATTGTTGTTGTCTCTTTATGCAACGATTTACATATAGGAGAAAAAATGGTACAATAGTGGAAACAAGGGTGCTCTTGTACTGTGTACTACTTTTCTGATGTAAAACCTTTTGATCTTATCTTCTAATCTTCAGAGAGTTCTAATGAAATGATATTGAAGCATGCTTAGAATGATTAAGAGACTAGTTGACAAAATCTTTAGAACCTCGGTCTTTAGAGTCTTGACACAGTTCCTCAGAATTTGGTCTTCAGATCTTGTTCTTCATAATCTTCAGAACTTGAGCGGAGAATCTTGAAGGCTGACAATCCTCCAGAGACTATTGAATCAGAGTCATAGTCATAAGCTTTAGCACAAACACTCATCAAAATTGTTGTCTAAGAGCTTTCTAGAACTCAACAACATCTTGTAAGGCACTTGTATCTCTTCAGAGTCAGAGTGTGTTGATTCCAGAATTTGATGACGTCACACGTCATTTCTTTAGAGTCAGAACATGTTAGCAAAAGTTACACACTAGATAAAAACCATTAGTGTAGAAAATTATTCTCTAAGAAACAATGCATTGTTATCATTAAAACTAAAGGCCAGATGCATAACAAAATATTATACTTACACAAGGATACACAGATGTCGATTGGGCAGGTTCAGCAGATGATAGAAGATCTACCTCATGATATTTCACCTTTGTAGGAGGGAACCTTGTAACTTTGAGGAGTAAAAAGAAATTGGTAGTAGCTAGATCAAGTGGTGAAGTAGAGTTTAGAGGTATGGCACTTGGAATGTGTGAACTGTTATAGGTAAAAAGTGTATTGTCTGACTTGGGTTTTGATCCAAAAGAGGCTATGAGTTAGTATTGTGACAATACATCTGGCATATAGATTGCTTATAATCTTCTCCGACATGATTGGACAAAACATGTTGAAATTGATAGACATTTCATCAAGGAGAAATTTGAAGTTGGGACAATTGGTTTTCCGTTTGTAAGATCTGAGCAATAATTATCTGATATGCTCACTAAAGGAGTAGCAAACGAGGTGTTTAACGAATCTCTATTCATTTTGGAAATGTGTGACATCCATGCACCAACTTGAAGGGAACTTCATATGCATTGCATTTTCACTTAATATGTGTGTGGGAAGTTATGACTATATTTCATTGAGTCTTCAATGGCAACCTGGCTACTGCAGGAAGAGCGATATTAAAAGCACACGTCAACTGTAGAATGAATGCCATCAACTATAGAATGCCTTCATCTTGTGGCAACTTATTTTCATGGAAATTATAATTATAATGATGATGTAATATATATTGCTTCCGTATAGATATACTAAATAAAAAGGAAGCAACTATGAATGATTTATCTATTATGAAAGACATTAATTAGTGTTTATTTATCTATTTTACAACCGATTAATTAGTGTTTATTTATCTATATTGAAAGCTTTTATTTTTCTTTTAAAAACAGTTGAATAACCATCGACAGTTATATTGGTACCCATTTCCATACCATAAAATCAGCACAAGGAGTACTGGATTTTAAAGATGCAAAATACACACATTGTTTTCATATAGAGATATGCATCAGTATCATGAAGAGTTACACAATGTTTATTCCTAAAACTCAAGATGATAGAAGTCAAGTATATATGTTATGGTCTTCACTACCTGCATTTCAGCATATTCACGCTCTTAAAAATGAAATAGAGACATAATCAGTTTGCAAATTAAAAAAGAGTATACAATTCTTACAAATGAAATAGAGACATAATCAATTTGCAAATTAAAATTAAATTGATAAAACAAGATCCATATCACCAACTGTCTTCTTAAATTGTCAAATACATGAAATAATAATTATGAATTTCTGAAGTTGACAAATCACTTTGTATACATGGTAAAAATCCTAATAACCATAGCAATATACCTCCGGGTGAAAACAAAAAGAGAAAAAAAAAACTAGTTACTTGATCCTCCAATCGAAAGAAGACTTTCCTTGTAAAGTCCGATATAACAACAATAATCTTCTCCTTTAATCCCAAGCTCCTCAATAATTTGGGTGCTCAAATCAACATAGGCTAGCTCATCATCTATTTTTCTAAAAAACATGTATCCCTTCTTCCCAAATCCAATTGGGGGCCAGTCAATGGAAGGCATGGGACCACAAATAAATAGTTTGATCCATGATTATTTCACACCGAGTTCACCCAGAATAGATATGTGAAAAATATTATTCTTGTCATGATTTATGATAAAAGCAATTGATCCATTTAACGCCGTCAAGTGTCCATCATCCAAATCAGATCTTTCATCAATGGGTGTTGTAAAGAACACCTCATGACTCATGTCAAATGACATCATAAATATTTGATCATGTTTACCCGTAACCAACCAATGACATGCACCATTCATGTACAATTCCTCCCCATAAAATGCGTTACCAACATACCAGTTAGCCATATCGTCCATGTGGAGTATCTTCCAAGAATTATTTCTTAGACTATATATCTCAAAAAAGGAGAAATACATTATACCTTGTGGTGGAGGAGAATCAGGGTCATAGTCATTACAACTTGAGCTATCAAATGTTACATATTGAATCACCTTAAAGTCATCTCTTACTTGGTCATAACCAAACCCATGAAAGTCATGAAACACGCGAAGGCGGGGGTGTTTTGGTACAAGCTCATCGGGGCTAGGAGGAATGACAACGAATTCTTCGATAGCTGGGTTCCACAATACATATTTGACCTTATTAGAATCTCCCCCTTCATAATTTCTCCCGATACAAAAAATACCGTTAACACTTGTTTTTCCCAAAATATTAAGATAAAAGTCATCCTCTTGAAATGGAGGTGGCAAAGTTAATTTGATTCTACTATCGAGCAAATGCAATTCAGGATGGTAACGATCAGCACAATCACGTTTAAATATGAGAAGATATGTATGATGATTGTCGGAATTCCTATGAGATATGAAATGGTTGCGGAACATATTAATGAAATGAGAATTTTCAAATAAAATGGACCATGATTTGCGTACACAACCAAAACGCTTCAATGATTTAATGGGAAGTTTTGAAAGAACATGGAAGGCAACATCATCGTCAATATACTTTCTGCTAACCTTTGAATCAGACCACTTGTTGAACGGCGGTGATAGCTTTTGCTGATAATCCATGAACGAGTTGAACGGTGATGATTTCTTCTGTTGATAATCCATGGTCGAGTTGAACGACGGTGATTACTTCTACAAATAATCTATGGTCAAGTTGAACGATGGTGATTGCTTCTGCAAATAATCCATGGTCGAGTTGAACGGTGGTGATAGCTTCGGCTGATTCCGCTTAAAAAGAGAGGAAATTTCTTCAATCGATACCGCTGTTGCTTGTGTTTTCTTCTAGGTTAGAGAAATGTTTTCTTCTTGTGTTATATATATATATATATATATATATATATATATATATATATATATATTTACTCAAATGACCTATTTTTTCAAAAAGTTCTTCAAAGCCAATTTTTTTTTAGTAATTTGCTATTGAATACATTATTTTTATGTTTAATGATTCTATGAATACTACAACTCTTTTTTTTTTTTGAAAATTTCGAGCTCGGTTAATTTAACTTTCAAAGATTATTATTATAATGAAATAAAATTTTATGGAAAAAAATTAAAAAACAATTCATAAAAGATTTAAATGTAAATTAAGTTCAAATAATTTTTGAAATGCTAATTTAAATATTTTCTTATTTTATTAAAACTTATTTTGGATTTTAATATTTTTTTAAAATTATTTAATTTTGAAGTCATTTCAAATCATTTTTCATAAATATCATTTTTGAGATACAATTTTTAGTCTAAATTATAATTACGATTATATTTTAATTTTTAATAACGTATGTCTATATTATAATATATCAAAACTTGTCTTTAAATTTAGAAAAAATAAATATAAATAAAATTTATAATATTTTGAAAACCAATTTTATAAAATTTATTTTTGAAAATACACAAAAAAAAAATTAAAGCTAAAACAGACCCTTCATTTGATTTAGATTTTGTGAAAAATCATTCTAAAATGTAAATCAAACTGAATATTATTCATTGATTCTGATTTTTTATCTTTAAATTTAATTTAAATGAATTAATATTCAAACTAAATAAACTCATTGTACCTCTATTATAGTAAGTATATATTTAAATTAATTTTGGTAAAAACAGATCAAACAACCTGATTATAAATATTATTTTTAAGGAAAAAAAGAAAATATTTTTTAATAAAAGGTAATGATTTTAGTGGATGTCCACAGTCAATATATATTTTATAAAATTATTTTTTTAATTGTTATTTTTAATATAAACTTTCTATATGTGAATTTCTTAACTTGTGCCTCAAGAACACAAGTTAGCATTAATTTTTTTTATATAATCTCTCAATAAAAAATCACTAATCTATTAAATTATTTAATTTTATTTTAAATAATAACATAAATTGATGAGATCCGCACCTCGTCATTGAATAATGCTATAAAATTATTTTTTTATTATAAATAATTATATATATATATATATATATATATATATATATATATATATATATATATATATATATATATATATATATATATATATATATATATATATATATATATATATATATATATATAAAACATTGTATCGAGAATTTTAAATTTCCGATAGTTCAAAAAAGTTGGATTTTTTTCCTAATTTTTAGAATTTCCAGTGATATGTAGGAAATTTTGAAATTGCGGTAATTAACTAATTTTTTGCTTTTTTTTTTCATTTAGCAGTGAAGTCTAAGGGAAAAGACCACACCATTGCAGGCATGCCCACATATAGAGAGACATCCCAGGCTAGGGCTGCTGAGGTAGAGTCTTTTCAACTACGGGTTAGACGAGTAGTTTCAACCGGTTCACATTGGAAATGGTTGGCTAAGTAGGGGCAGATATGTGCACCCCGTAGCACCCGATACCGAGAGAAGTGGGGTCATTCAGAAGCTGGAACTCTATTGGAGGTGCAACACCATTGAAGTAAACTTCTTCCTTAATTAAAAATTGACGAAGGGGCATTTTGAGATGTTTTTCTCAACAACAAATGATCTTTATTTATACAACTTTAAAATCATTCTTGACCACACAAAACGGTCGGTATTATCACAGTCGTCCAAAACTGTCTTCAAAATCCTAACCGTTGCAAATCTTATAAAATTGCACTAATCGAAATTTCATATTGGTTGAAATTTTCGGTATAACATAATACTTTTTAAAAATACCTGTAAAATTTCAAGCGTACCGAATTTTTTTGTAAATTCTAGCATTAATTCATACCCGAAATTCTGAATACACTAGCAATTAACTGTACCAGAAATTTGAAATTACTTTCGAAAATTTTGTATGCAAATTTAATTCAAATTTTCAGCAGGGGAACTTTTAAAATTATGAAATTAAGTGGGATTCCAGGTATAAAAAAGTGAATGACATGTTAAATCCTCCTTCCTTGGTCATAAAGGTAAGACATAACTGCCCATTAACTCTACAACATTGACCCAAACGAGCGTCTATAAATACTTCTCGCCTAAAGAAAAATGGGACTCTAAATCATCATACATATCTTTTACAACCCTAAAGAGTATCACATTCACAACAACCATAATACACGACTGGCATAACAGTCTGATTGCTATCAAGCATCGTCGGTCACTAGTGTAGCGGTAAAAATTTTGAGTTTAAGTTATTGATTAACTTAACACATAAAGCAAGAGTCGTCATCGCACATTTATTATTTCCAAAAGAAAAAGGGAAAAAGTACGAACAAAACCCAAAGAAAATTAAAAAAAAAAACTAATAATAAGAGATAAGGGTCTGGGGGTTAGTTATGCAAAGTGAATGTATGAGCACCCTAAACATCTATGGTACTCCATGGGAACCCCTTTTAAAATATTCACATTTTAGTTTTAAAAAAGGTGTTGTTTGAAAATATTGGAGGGATGGGAAAAGAAATAGTTTTCTTAATTTTTATGTTTGCCAAGACTTTTGAAGTCTCATGCCTACGTACCAACAAAGTGTAATGGAGGATCAAAACCTCATAGTTCGTGGTAAAAGTAACAAAGATGTTTGTTTTGATTCATTTTACTGAAAAGATATTTTGCCATTTTAATGAGAATACTCAACTAGTCATCCACAAGTATGAGAACTTTGCATCAACATGAGAAGAGCTCTAACTTGGATAGAGATCCATAAGTATGCCACTAACTCTCTTAGATGGTGTAGCGGGGTATTCGTTACCTTCAGATTTATTGACTAAATCAAAAGTAAGCATACAATTCGAGTCGCCACCGCACTTCTATTTATCCAAAGGAAAGGTTAGAAAGCGAACAAAAACCGAGTAAGAAGTTTTATCAAATCAAAAAGTAATAAAAATGTCAAAGATCTGGGTAAGGGGGTTGGTTATGAAATGGGAAGGTTTTAAGCACCCAAAACATCCTTAGTACTCTAAGGGAGCCGTTTTTTCATGTGTGTATGGTAGGTTGGTATTTGTGAAAAGATTTCTGCAAACAAGGTTGGGGAGATGAGAAAAGAATATACATATTTACAATTTTTGTTGTTTGAATGGATAAACCCATTGCCTATGTACCATCACAAAGTTAGGATCAAAACCTCGTAGTTCGGGGTAAAAATCTCAAAGATTGGTGAATTGATTTGTGAAAAGCCTTAAGGTCTTTTGTTATCAAACGGAGAAAACTCAACCTAAACCAACAATCCACCATGGGAGGAGAGCTTCAACATACTAGTGAGGGATCCACCCTATAATAAGTATGGAAGACTTATAGTCCAATCACTAAGGATAAGGTGAGGTTTACATCAACCACTATGATAACTCAAACCTATGACTAATGTTTATGAAAAAGTTTTAACAAAGGTGGCTGATAACACTAAAATTTACCGTATTTTCGACTCCGATTTCACATACATTCTAGTTGTTTTACTATCATTTTGTTCTGTTATTGCTATTTTTTCCTTTGTTTTCAGGTTTTTACTTTAATCGGAGCCCCGATCGAGAAAAGGAGCGAAAAAGAGCCAAAAACCCTAAAAATCAGCATTTTGTACTTATGTCCTACCCAATGGCGGGCGCCACAGACCCTGCCATGATGTGTCCAAGCTCAACTTCCCTCAACTCCCACGCTCTCCACTACATCCACTAAGGCGCCTCACTTTGGCCTTGTGGCGGGCGCCATGGCCTTGTGGAGGGCGCCACAAGAGGAAAACAGTTTCCCTCCCATTTTCAAGTTGAAGGGCATCCAAGTCATTTCCATCTTTTTACTTGCTTATAAATAGAAACTCGAATTCACTTTTACAATCATCCAAACTTAGAGCAGAGGCAAACTCAGAGCAACTTTGTTTCACTTAGGCATATATTCAGTTTTATAAAGTGGTAATCGCTTCGCATTGGAATGTTACCACAATTGTGTAATCGAGTCTGTGATAGAGTCTGTAATCGAGTTTGGAGCACTTTGGAAGGAAGTTAATCCTGCCGCCATTTTCATTTCCGCTTTGCAATTTATTCAACCCTCCGATTGGAGCAGGTTTTTATTACTTGTCTTTATCTTATTTATTTTCCCGCACTCGCTTTACTTTTATTTATTTCCTCGCACTCTCTTTACTTTTATTTATTTCCCGCACTCACTTTAAATTATTTATTTCCCGCACTCGCTTTAAATTATTTATTTCCTCGCACTCGCTTTACTTTCATTTATTTTCCGCACTCGCACTACTTTTATTTACTTTCCGCACTCGCACTACTTTTATTTATTTTAATGCACTTTTACTTTACCATGTCTAGCTAAATTTATAAGGTTAGAATGTAAGGATCGTAATTGAACCAGTAATCCGTACAATCGTTCGTAGAAACACTTAAGGGCTATTTTAACTTTCAACTTAAGTTTTCCCGCACTTCAATTCCGTTGGGTAAGATCGAAAGCCGTCCAACGTCTTTTTAAACTTAATTGTTTTTAACTATTTCAAAAACAGCTAAAGCGCTTTGTTTAGTTCATTAGGAGATTTTAACATTAAGAAGAAAAGAGATTTGAAAACTATTTTCGGACGCGTTTATAAGTTTAGAGTCTGGTTCTTGAGAACCTCTTTTGGTTAAGAAATCCAGGTTATAATAATTTTCAACTTAGTCAAGATACTATATTTCTTAAAAATAGGTTTACTACTCTAACGCAATGCGCGCCTTTTTATAAGTGACAATAAGAGGGTTTGATTAGGGAGTACAACTCGGTTCTGAATACGTGAAAGCGACAATTCCTGTTAAATTAGTTCTTTTCAAAGTAGAAAACATTGCCCATAAGTAGTTCTATTAGCAAGTACTTGGATTATCAATTGATTACGTGAATTACATTCGACCTTGTCTTTATTAATTATATCCGAAACTTTACTTTTCATTGCACACTACAAAAACACCTATTTCGGTTGCCTTTGATAAACACCATAACAATAGATAATGATAGATTGACACTTGGTCTTTGTGGATTCGACAATCTTTTATATTACTCTGGCGCATTCGTATACTTGTGAACCCCGCATCAAGTTATTGACCGCATCAAGTTTTTGGCGCCGTTGTCGGGGACCAATTTCGTCAAATTTCATTTTCCTGTTGTTATATCGTTTAGACTTAGGCTATTTCCCGCTGGTCAATGCGAAGAACTCGCAGCACCGGAAGTTTAAGCTTAGTATACCCTCTGGCGGAACCTGAATGTTACGCTCGCGCACGTTTATGCTTTCATAGAATTAAGAGAGCTATGACCGAAGATCAAAACCAAAGACCTCTTAAGGATTTCGCTCAACCATCTAATGAAGAACCTAGTTCTAGTATAGTAAACCCAATCATACCAGCTAATAATTTTGAACTTAAACCATCCTTGTTGCAACTAGTGCAACAGAGACAATTCGTAGGTCTCGCTACTGAGAACCCAAAAGCAACTAGGAAGGATCATTTCCCTTTACCATTTATAGACCAGATGTTGGAGCGTCTAGACAGAAACTCTTACTTCTGCTATCTAGATGGATACTCTGGATTCTTCCAAATACCTATCCACCCCGAAGATCAAGAAAAAACTACCTTTACATGCCCTTATGGAACTTTTGCCTACAGACGAATGCCATTCGGCCTCTGTAACGCCCCAGCTACTTTCCAACGATGCATGATGTCAATCTTTGCAAATTACCTAGATGGTATCATGGAAGTGTTTATGGATGATTTCTCGGTTTGCGGATTTGATTTCCACAATTGTCTTGCTAACCTTGAGAAAATCCTGGAGAGATGCGTGGAGGTGAACCTCGTGCTAAACTGGGAAAATTGTCATTTCATGGTGACCGAAGGAATAGTTTTAGGACATATAGTTTCCGAAAAAGGTATAGAGGTAGATAAAGATAAAATAGAATTTATAGAAAACCTAAAACCCCCAAAAACCATCAGAGAAGTCCGAAGCTTTCTTGGACACGCTGGATTCTACCGGCGTTTCATTAAAGACTTCTCCAAAATAACCAAACCTTTAACCGGACTTTTAATGAAAGATGCTAAATTCATTTTTGATGAAAAATGTAATGACACATTTAATCTTTTAAAGCAAGCATTAGTATCGGCACCCATTATGAAACCACCTGATTGGTTTGAACCTTTTGAGATAATGTGTGATGCTAGTGATTACGCAGTTGGAGCCGTTCTAGGACAAAGGAAAGATAAAAAATTACATGCCATTTATTATGCCAGTAGAACCCTAGATGCTGCCCAGCTTAACTACGCAACAACTGAAAAAGAATTACTCGTTGTAGTTTTCGCTATAGAAAAATTTAGATCTTATCTAGTAGGAGCAAAAATTATTGTTTACACCGATCATGCTGCCATTCGTTACCTATTAAGTAAAAAAGATGTCAAGCCCAGGTTACTCCGATGGATTCTATTACTACAAGAGTTTGATTTAGACATAAGAGATAAGAAAGGCATTGAAAATGTAGTAGCCGATCACCTTTCTAGGCTAGAACATCTAAAACCAGAACTAGTACCCATAAATGATGATTTCGCCTATGATAGACTGATAGCTAGAGTAGAAACCATTGAAGGTAATAACCTAGATCCTTATGAGCACCCCCAAAATTCCTTAGCAATAAGTAACATACCCTGGTATGCAGATTTCGTTAATTACCTAGCTGCTGATATAGTACCCCCTGATCTTGACTACCACCGCAAGAAGAAATTCTTCCACGATGTGAGAAACTTCTATTGGGACGAACCGCTCCTTTTCAAAAGGGGTAAAGATGGCATTTATCTCCGTTGCATCCCAGAAGAAGAGGTAAATAGTATTATCGAGCATTGTCATTCTGCACCTTATGGTGGACATGCGAGCACCTCTAAGACATACGCCAAGATTCTTCAAGTTGGCCTATTATGGCCTACCATGTGGCGTGATGTCTATGCTTGCATTGTCAAATGTGATAGATGCCAACGCACTGGAAACATTTCAAGACGTGATGAAATGCCTCTAAGAAACATTCAGGAAGTAGAACTCTTTGACGTATGGGGTATAGATTTCATGGGACCTTTTCCACCATCCTTAGGAAATAGGTATATCTTAGTAGCTGTAGACTATGTGTCTAAGTGGATTGAAGTTATAGCTGCACCCACAAACGACACTAGGGTAGTAATCAAACTATTTAAAAACTATATATTCCCTAGATTTGGAACACCACGTTTAGTCATAAGCGATGGAGGATCACACTTTATATCAAGAATATTTGACAAACTTTTAAGAAAATATGGAGTTAGGCATAGAGTAGCAACACCATACCACCCACAAACTAGTGGCCAAGTAGAAGTATCCAATAGGGAGATAAAACAAATCCTAGAGAAAACCGTTTCTATTTGTAGGAGAGACTGGTCTCAGAAGCTTCAAGAAGCATTATGGGCCTATAGAACCGCTTTCAAAACCCCTATAGGAACTACTCCTTATCAACTAGTTTATGGAAAATCATGTCACTTACCGTTCGAATTAGAGCATAAGGCCTATTGGGCCATTAAAACTTTGAATTTAGACTACTTAGCCGCTGGAGAAAAGCGTACCCTAGACATTCATAAACTAGAAGAACTTAGACAATCTGCCTACGAGAATGCAAAAATATATAAAGAGAGGACAAAAGCCTATCACGACAAAAGAATAGTAAAGAAAAACTTCAATGTAGGCGATTATGTTCTTCTTTTCAACACTAGGTTACGACTCTTCCCTGGAAAGCTACGTTCAAGATGGACTGGTCCTTTCGAAGTATCCAAGATTCTGAGATCCGGAGCCGTAGAAATCAAGAACCAAACCTGCAGCCCATTCATTGTAAATGGACAAAGACTGAAGCTCTACGAAGGAGGAGACATTTCAGCATACTACTCAAGCCACACCCTAATTGATCCACCAATTCCTACTACTACAGGTGTATAAATTCTAATCGTCAAGCTAATGACGTTAAACAAGCGCTGCATGGGAGGCAACCCATGGTTTTTGTTTCATTTTACTTTTTCGCATTTATTTATTTTTATTTTATCATATTTTCCATTGAGACTAAGATTTGAGTGGTTTGTATTTTCAGGATCACTTTCTTAATTTTTACAGGATGCAGGATTTTGATGACATGCACGTGGCCTATAAAGATAATGCTCAGAGGGAGCACTACATTGCTTTGTATCAGCGCCCTATGGCACCCACACGTTATCCTGATCATCACTGTATGGAGACACTGGGTATCGAGCCGAGTATCCCATTCCTTAGCCACCAGCTTCACTGGGACGAGTTTGCTGATGACTTGAGTAACACATATAGGAACCTGACTTTGGAGTTTCTGAATTCATTCGACTATGACCCATATTCTGGACCAAATGGGTATGCTGCTTTCAAGCTTTTCGGAGTTGAGTATTCCTTCATCCAGAAAGAGTTCGGCGACTTATTGGGTTTCCAGACCACTCCTGATGCTATCCCGGAGACACCTATGGGATATTTTCTGGGTAAGGAGGTGGATAAGTTTTGGAGTGATATATCGGGTGGCGGAAGCCAAGATCCATCTACGCAGCTGTCTCATGTCATACATAACCCAGCCTTCAGATACTTTCAGATGATATTAGCACATTCCTTCCTAGGAAAGCCGGATGCAGAGACATTACTGAGTGAATAGGAGATCTTCCTATTATTTTGTGCATCCCAGTCTCGCCCAGTAGCATGTGAGAACTTTTTATTATACAGTCTCAGTGGTATCTCCAGATCCACCGAAGGAGTCATCCATGTTGGCAGAATCATCACTCAGATTGTTGTCGCTTTAGGTCTGTCTCGCAAGCTGTTACATCTTCGGACCTACTGCGGGTACACTACCATGGACATCGACTTCTGTTTGACCAGAGGGTTGATGAGGAGAGCCTCTTTCCACCCATGTCAGTTCTGATTGCTAGTCGACAGCGAGGCTATCCATTACTTCACACTTCCAGATCCTATAATGACCAGTGTGCATGATCCAGCGAATTGGAGTTATGCTCTTGAGGGCTAGGGAGATACCGTTGAGGAACCGAGATCACCACCCATTGCTGAATACACGCCTACACCACCATCTCCCAGAATCATTATTTTCTCTAATAATCTTTCGTTGCAGACACCCGACATCTGCACTCAGATTGTTGAGTGTCGTAGAGAGATTGAGTGCTTAGACAGGAGGTGGCAGACTTCACTTTACAGATGGGAGTGTCTGATCTCACCCATGCTACTGAAGTCGACTGTCTATATCAGGAGATCGCGGAGCTCAAGCAGGAAATCGCCATGCTCCGTGGATCCACTCAGGAAGATGACATCCCTACTATATGATCTCACCACTCCATCTTATTTTATCTCTCTTTTCTATCTTTCTCGTATTTACATAACTCATTTTATATTATCGCATTTGGAATATTATATAAACTACTACTATACATTAGTATTTCTATTTTTATCTATATATGTTCTATGTTTATTTTATTTGCATTTTATTTTTTCAGTTATTTATTTATTTATATTTAATTTTTGTTTTTGTTTCAATTTCTTTTTATTTTTTGTTTTTACCTATATAAAAGTATGCAAGTCAAAGATACTAGGAGAATCACAAGACAAATGCTATCTAAACCCCTCAAAGCCAAAAGACAAGCGAAGCCCAAACCAAAAGACCAAAAATCCGGCCCAGCCAGATTTTTTCCTTGTGGCGCCCGCCATAGACCCTGTGGCGCCCGCCACAGCATCTGTAAAAGGTCGGGGCAGAACCCCTTTCTTCACCATTTTTGCAACTTACAACCTCCCAAACCCATTTTTTCACCTTGGAAAAACATCCTTGAACCCACAAAAAGCTCATACTTTTATAACCACCACACAAATCATTATTCCAATTTCCATTTTCGATTTCATCCATCAGATTTTGTAAAAATCCAACCTTTTCCCAAACCACTTCATCTTCTTCATCAAATTTTCAAGGGCTTTCAAATGGAGTTTAATGGATTCATTCTTCGAGGAGGGAAACCGGGGGATCGACAAAGAAAAATCATTGAACGGTTGCAAAATCGGGAAATTCTCCCGACAAGGTATGTTGACGAAGACTGTCTCTACACTTTAGGTATCTATCATAGCATATTTAATTTATTAGATAATTTAGGTTTGCATAATTTCTTTTCCAACAAAGAACCTACCTATGAGCGGTTGACAATTGAATTTTCGAGTTCCCTAATTTATATTGTCAACCCTAACACTGCTAGCATAGTTGGTACTGTCAAATTTAGAATGTTTGCTGTTGAATACCAATTCAGTACCGACGAACTAGCCAGCTTGTTAGGGATCCCTCATGGGGAAGGTGCTATTTGTGAGGCCCCTTTGGATTCCGAATAGTCTGTTGAGGTATTTTCCTTCTAGGAGCGTTTATCAAACACTTCCATAAACTCTTTTGAAGGAGTTCTTGCCTCAACTATCCATAACCCGGCCATCAGAGTTTTTAGATATCTGTTGGCATGCACTATTTTTGGCCGAGAGAATCCAAATAAGGTTAATGCTAAAGAGCTTCTATTTTTACAAGGAAGCCTCACAAATAGACGTATTAATTCGGTCCCGTTCATGCTTGCTCATATGAATCTAACTTTGAATAAAGCGGGACCGGTTTCTTTTGGTGCACTGATTACATCTATTGCTCAGGCACTAAACCTGAACGATGAGATGGCTACCCTAAACCCCTAACCTCCTCGCACAATTAACCTAAATTTTTTGAGAGATATGAAACTATGTCGTTCGAGGAGAGAAGGAGGCTATATGCTTATGGTTCATGGTGTAACACCCCGATAAAATATGATAATTATTTAATTTAAGTTTAATAGTATATTATGATGATAATATGAATGAGAGGGTATTATTTTTCAAAATAAAAGATAAACCATTCATATATATTATTATTAGTATATTTATTAATTTAATTAAATAATTGGAATATTATTGGATTATTATTATTGGAATAATAAAGTTGGAATCAGAAAAGAGTCCCATTTAGAAAAAAGGTTTTTCACGTGAAAGCAGAGAAGAAACTGAGAAAGGGAGAAGAAGAGGCTAGGGCTCAAGAGGAGAATTCATGATTGTTGAAGGTCAAAGAATCAATTGCCGGATTAACTCAGGTAAGGGGGGTTTATCGTCGTTTAATGGGCATTATGGGTTAACACTGTTATGATATTGGAAAAATTATTGTCTGTCTTGCGTTAACCGGTTAACCCAGGGCGTTAACCGGTTAACACTGTTAAAAATTTCCAAGAAGCACATTCTATTTTGCGTTAACCGATTAACCCATGGCGTTAACCGGTTAATACTGTTTGAAAAGTGATTTTCTGAGCTGTTGTTGTGCAGTTTTGGTCGTTCAGCTGAGTGATGTAATTTAGCTGATGTATGATATAGTAGGGATCATTTCCCGTTGTTTTGAGCAGTATAGGTATTAGTAGAGTGTGCTAATACTGTGATTTATTATTTGGCATGACATGATATGATTCTGTGATAAATATGCTGATGATGTGTGATGGTATGCATAATGCTGTGAATATATCTATTATGTATGCAATTGTGGATGAACTGTTTATGGCTTAGAGTGTGAGCATATGTCCATTGTGGATTGTTGTTGATGTTGCATGCTAGGTGATTTAGCGTGCATAGCATAGCCTTTATGGTGGTAGCTAATTCCCATGGTGAGGAATTAGTGAGTGAGTCACTAGGTCTCAAATGAGTGGGACTAGTGAGCTTGGTAGCGTGCATAGCATAGCCTTTATAGTGGTAGCTAATTCCCATGGTGAGGAATTAGTGAGTGAGTCACTAGGTCTCAAATGAGTGGGACTAGTGAGCTTGGTAGCCGTATCTGGGTTTGATCGGTGAGGTTGAACTAAGTGTTCACGAATAGTCGGTACCGCATGCATGGAGTCTCATTTCATAATGTATGTATGGCGTATAATATGAATGGATGTATTCCAATATTATACGTGTGTTTTGTGTTTGTGTTAAGTATGATTATGAGTTGATGTTGCCGTTGCTGAATGTGTGATCTGATTAGGGTGATGAATATGTTAATTTACTTAGCATTACATGATATTTTATAATGCTTATTATATCGATTGAGGAACTCACCCTTACAACTATGTTTCAGGTAACGAGCAGTGATTGAGTAGAAGCTAGTGCTTGGAGTCTAGTGTAGTTCCTTAGTGGGTCATGCTCTGGTATATGTAACATCGGGACGGGATGTTTTACTTTGTTTTCATTTTGGTTGTTGAACAATTTTACATGTAAGGTGTTACATGGTTTGCATATCCGCTGCGAATTGTGCAATGTTTTATTTTGATTAATAAATGAGCATGACAAGTTATTTTGGTGAATGGTGTGAAGTGTCAAGTGTGACACCCTGAAATTGCATATCTACTCTGATTCATATTTTGTTGTTTTAATTAATTATTGGGGTATTTTAGAAGGGTGTTACATTAGTGGTATCAGAGCATAGTCGGTCGAGTCGAGTCATAATTATTCTGTTTCCCTGTACGTGATAGGTGTTGTGTAACCCTATCAGTACTTATTGTTTTAGCTTGTTGGTTTTTCAGAATAGAGATGGCTGGAAGAGGTAGAGACGATGCTGCGATTGCTGAGGCTCTGGGTATGCTAGCTGGAGTACTTGGAGGGAATCCGAATGTTGTGGGATTGGGAGCTGCTCGTCAACTGAGTGAGTTCCAGAAGAACAATCCTCCAATGTTCAAGGGAGCATACGATCCAGATGGTGCTCAGAAGTGGTTGAAGGAGATCGAGAGGATCTTCCGAGTGACTGAGTGTGCCGATTACCAGAAGGTCAGGTTCGGTACGCATATGCTGTCAGAGGAAGCAGATGATTGGTGGGTTGCTGCCCGCACTGAGTTGGAAGCTGCTGGGAATGCTGAGATCACTTGGGCGGTGTTCAGAGAGAGATTCCTGAGGAAGTACTTTCCAGAGGATGTCAGAGGAAAGAAAGAGATAGAGTTCTTAGAATTGAAGCAGGGCAACCGGTCTGTTACTGAGTATGCTGCTAAGTTCACAGAGCTGTCAAAGTATTACACTCCCTATGATGAGGCTACTGGGGAATTTTCAAAATGTGTGAAGTTTGAGAACGAGTTACGTCCCGAGATCAAGCAGGCTATTAGGTATCAGCGGATTAGAGTGTTTTCTGACTTGGTTGACTATTGCAGGATTTTTGAACAGGATACCAAGGCCAGAGCGGAGAGCTATCAGCAGAGGGTTGATAGGAAAGGCAAGAATCAGAATGATCGTGGGAAACCGTATGCAGCTGGCAAAGGTTTCCAGAGACAGAGTGGGATGAAGAGACCTAGTGGGGGAGACTCCAGTGCCCCTGCTAAGTGTTACAGATGTGGTCAGGCTGGACATCGTATCCATGAGTGTACCAGTACTAAGAAGAAGTGTTTCAAGTGTGGCAAAGGTGGTCACTTGGCTGCAGAGTGCCGGTTGAAGACTATGACTTGTTTCAACTGTGGAGAGGTGGGTCATATCAGTCCACAGTGTCCTAAGCCGAAGAAAGAGAACCAGTCGGGAGGCAAGGTCTTTGCTTTATCGGGTTCTGGGACTTCTGCAGATGATCGTTTGATCCGAGGTACGTGTTATATTAATGGCTTTCCTCTTGTAGCTATTATTGACACAGGTGCGACTCATTCCTTTATATCTTTGGATTGTGCTGTGAAACTTAAATTAGAGATATCTGAGATGCATGGGAGTATGGTGATTGATACTCCTGCGAAGGGTTCAGTGACTACTACTTCAGTTTGTTTAAATTGTCCTTTGAGTATTTTTGGTAGAGACTTTAGGATGGACCTCGTGTGTCTTCCACTAGTGCAGATTGATGTTATCCTGGGTATGAACTGGTTGGTGTTTAACCGAGTTTATATCAACTGTTTTGATAAGACTGTGATCTTTCCTGAGATTGAGGAAGGAAAGAGTTTGTTTCTATCAGCAAGGCAGGTGAATGAGGCAGTAGTAGATGGGGCAGAGTTGTTTATGCTGTTAGCGACTTTGGAGGCTAAAGATAAACTGGTGATTTGCGATCTAGCCGTGGTGTGTGATTTTCTTGATGTGTTTCCTGAAGAAGTGAATGAATTACCGCCAGAGCGTGAAGTTGAGTTCTCGATTGATTTGGTACCTGGTACTAGGCCGATATCGATGGCTCCGTACCGTATGTCTGCTGTTGAGTTAACTGAATTGAAGAGTCAGTTGGAAGACCTGTTGGATAAGAAATTTATTCGTCCGAGTGTGTCACCGTGGGGCGCACCAGTGTTATTGGTTAAGAAGAAAGAAGGTACTATGAGGTTGTGTGTGGACTACAGGCAACTGAATAAAGTGACGATCAAGAATCGGTATCCTTTGCCGAGGATTGATGATTTGATGGATCAGTTGGTTGGTGCGAGTGTGTTCAGCAAAATAGATTTGAGATCGGGGTATCATCAGATACGTGTGAAAACTGAGGATATTCAGAAGACTGCTTTCAGAACAAGGTATGGACATTATGAGTATTCTGTAATGCCTTTTGGTGTGACTAATGCGCCTGGGGTATTTATGGAGTATATGAATAGGATTTTCCATCCGTACCTAGACAAGTTTGTTGTGGTGTTTATTGACGATATTTTGGTGTATTTGAAATCTGAAGAAGAGCATGCTGAACATTTGAGAGTGGTTTTAGGAGTTCTACGAGAAAAGAAGTTATTTGCTAAACTGTCCAAGTGTGAATTTTGGTTAGAAGAGGTTAGTTTTCTTGGTCATGTGGTTTCAAGAGGTGGTGTTGTTGTTGATCCTTCTAAGATAGAAGCGGTATCTAAGTGGGAAGCTCCGAAGTCAGTTTCTGAGATAAGGAGTTTTCTTGGACTTGCAGGTTATTATAGGAAATTCATTGAGGGGTTTTCTAAGTTGGCGTTACCGTTGACGATGTTGACTAGAAAGGGGCAAGCGTTTGTTTGGGACTCAAAATGTGAAGAAGGTTTCTAAGAGTTAAAGAGAAGGTTAACTAGTGCTCCTATTCTGATATTACCAAGTCCGTCGGAACCATTTGAGGTATACTGTGATGCTTCATTGTTGGGTTTGGGTGGTGTTTTGATGCAGAATAAGCAGGTTGTAGCTTATGCTTCGAGACAACTGAAGGTTCATGAGAGGAACTATCCGACACACGATTTAGAGTTGGCACCTGTGGTATTTGTTCTGAAGTTATGGAGGCATTACTTGTACGGGTCAAGATTTGAGGTTTTCAGTGACCATAAAAGTTTAAAGTATTTGTTTGATCAGAAATAGCTGAATATGAGACAGAGGAGATGGTTAGAATTTCTGAAGGATTATGACTTTGGTTTGAATTACCATCCGGGTAAAGCAAACGTAGTGGCTGATGCATTGAGTCGGAAATCATTGCATATGTCTATGTTAATGGCTAAGGAATTGGATTTAATTGAGCAGTTTAGAGACTTGAGTTTGGTGTGTGAGAGTACTCACAATAGTGTTAAATTGGGAATGTTGAAGTTAACGAGTGGTATTCTGGATGAGATTAGAGAGGGCCAGAAATCCGATGTGCTTTTGGCTGATAAGTTGACTCTAGTGAATCAAGGTCAAGGTGGTGAATTCAGAGTTGATGAGAATGGTGTTTTGAAATTTGGTAATCGGGTGTGTATTCCGGATGTTACCGAACTTAAGAAGAGTATTCTTGAGGAAGGACATCGTAGTGGCCTGAGTATTCATCCCGGGGCTACGAAGATGTATCATGATTTGAAAAAGTTATTTTGGTGGCCGGGAATGAAAAGAGAAATTGCGAGTTTTGTTTATTCTTGTTTGACTTGTCAGAAGTCAAAGATTGAGCATCAAAAGCCGTCTAGGCTAATGCAACCGTTGGCTATTCCAGAGTGGAAGTGGGATAGTATCAGTATGGATTTTGTTTCTGGTTTACCGAGGACAATTAAGAATTTTGAAGCTATTTGGGTGATTGTTGACAGATTGACAAAATCGGCTCATTTCATTCCGATCAGAATGGATTATCCGTTAGAGAGATTAGCTGAGTTATATATTGAGAAAATTGTAAGTTTGCATGGTATTCCGTCGAGTATTGTTTCGGACAGAGATCCTAGATTTACATCGAAGTTCTGGGAAGGTTTGTAGAGGGCTTTGGGAACTAAGCTGAGATTGAGTTCTGCATATCATCCGCAGACTGATGGTCAGACTAAGAGGACGATTCAGTCACTGGAGGATCTTTTGAGGGCTTGTGTTTTGGAAAAGGTAGGTGCTTGGGATTGTTATTTACCTTTGATTGAGTTTACCTACAACAATAGTTTTCATTCGAGCATTGGTATGGCACCGTTTGAAGCTTTGTATGGTAGGAGATGTCGGACACCTTTATGTTGGTATGAGTCCGGTGAGAGTGCTGTGGTTGGACCGAAGATTGTTCAACAAACTACGGAAAAGATTAAGATGATTCAGGAGAAGATGAGGATTGCTCAGAGTCGTCAGAAGAGTTATCACGACAAGAGGAGGAAGTCACTTGAGTTTCAAGAGGGAGATCATGTGTTTCTTCGTGTTACTCCGATAACTGGGGTTGGTCGAGCTTTGAAGTCGAAGAAGTTGACACCTCGATTTATTGGTCCTTATCAGATTTTGGAGAGGATAGGGGAGGTAGCCTATCGTATCGCTTTACCGCCGTCACTTGCGAATTTGCATGAGGTTTTTCATGTGTCTCAGTTGAGGAGGTACATTCCTGATCCGTCGCATGTGGTCCAAGTAGATGATGTACAGGTGAGAGATAACCTGACTGTTGAAACATCACCTATGAGGGTCGAGTATCGAGAGTTGAAGCAGTTGCGGGGTAAAGAGATTGCTTTGGTAAAGGTAGCTTGGGGAGGACCAGCAGGTGGCAATGTGACTTGGGAACTTGAGAGTCAGATGAAGGAGTCTTATCCAGAGTTATTCGCTTGAGGTATGTTTTCGAGGACGAAAACTCTTTTAGTGGGGGAGAGTTGTAACACCCCGATAAAATATGATAATTATTTAATTTAAGTTTAATAGTATATTATGATGATAATATGAATGAGAGGGTATTATTTTTCAAAATAAAAGATAAACCATTCATATATATTATTATTAGTATATTTATTAATTTAATTAAATAATTGGAATATTATTGGATTATTATTATTAGAATAATAAAGTTGGAATCAGAAAAGAGTCGCATTTAGAAAAAATGTTTTTCACGTGAAAGCAGAGAAGAAACTGAGAAAGGGAGAAGAAGAGGCTAGGGCTCAAGAGGAGAATTCACGATTGTTGAAGGTCAAAGAATCAATTGCCGGATTAACTCAGGTAAGGGGGGTTTATCGTCGTTTAATGGGCATTATGGGTTAACATTGTTATGATATTGGAAAAATTATTGTCTGTCTTGCGTTAACCGGTTAACCCAGGGTGTTAACCGGTTAACACTGTTAAAAATTGCCAAGAAGCGCATTCTGTTTTGCGTTAACCGATTAACCCATGGCGTTAACCGGTTAACACTGTTTGAAAATTGATTTTCTGAGTTGTTGTTGTGCAGTTTTGGTCGTTCAGCTGAGTGATGTAATTTAGCTGATGTATGATATAGTAGGGATCATTTCCCGTTGTTTTGAGCAGTATAGGTATTAGTAGAGTGTGCTAATACTGTGATTTATTATTTGGCATGACATGATATGATTCTGTGATAAATATGCTGATGATGTGTGATGGTATGCATAATGATGTGAATATATCTATTATGTATGCAATTGTGGATGAACTGTTTATGGCTTAGAGTGTGAGCATATGTCCATTGTGGATTGTTGTTGATGTTGCATGCTAGGTGATTTAGCGTGCATAGCATAGCCTTTATGGTGGTAGCTAATTCCCATGGTGAGGAATTAGTGAGTGAGTCACTAGGTCTCAAATGAGTGGGACTAGTGAGCTTGGTAGCGTGCATAGCATAGCCTTTATGGTGGTAGCTAATTCCCATGGTGAGGAATTAGTGAGTGAGTCACTAGGTCTCAAATGAGTGGGACTAGTGAGCTTGGTAGCCGTATCTGGGTTTGATCGGTGAGGTTGAACTAAGTGTTCACGAATAGTCGGTACCACATGCATGGAGTCTCATTTCATAATGTATGTATGGCGTATAATATGAATGGATGTATTCCAATATTATACATGTGTTTTGTGTTTGTGTTGAGTATGATTATGAGTTGATGTTGCCGTTGCTGAATGTGTGATCTGATTAGGGTGATGAATGTGTTAATTTACTTAGCATTACATGATATTTTATAATGCTTATTATATCGATTGAGGAACTCACCCTTACAACTATGTTTCAGGTAACGAGCAGTGATTGAGTAGAAGTTAGTGCTTGGAGTCTAGTGTAGTTCCTTAGTGGGTCATGCTCTGGTATATGTAACATCGGGACGGGATGTTTTACTTTGTTTTCATTTTGGTTGTTGAACAATTTTACATGTAAGGTGTTACATGGTTTGCATATCCGCTGCGAATTGTGCAATGTTTTATTTTGATTAATAAATGAGCATGACAAGTTATTTTGGTGAATGGTGTGAAGTGTCAAGTGTGACACCCTGAAATTGCATATCTACTCTGATTCATATTTTGTTGTTTTAATTAATTATTGGGGTATTTTAGAAGGGTGTTACACATGGTGTAACCATCCCGTCTGTTGTTTTACCATGCACTAGACGTACATACGTACGAGATGAAAGGAAATGGACCTACGATTTAGAAGCTCCACCTGTTTTAGGTCCTCTTCCTCCTAACATTCCTGATGAGGCGGGACCAGACACTGATGATGAATATATGATCGGCGAGAGAGATCTCCCGTACCCCATGTGTTCCCCCATCAGCCTTCACCACCACACACCGCACCATTTTCTTCTTCTGCAGGTACCACTCATGGCTTCTATATTACAGAGGAGATGTGGCGTGACCACATGGCTAGAGAGCAAAGGCGTGACGACCTACTCTCTACCATCCAGCAACAATTGACGGATAACATGAACTTCATGCAAGAGTCGCAGCGGAGGACAGACAGGTCCTATGACGCTGTTCTACAGTCCCTGCAAACGATCACAAATACACAAGCCCGTCAACAAAACTACCACCAGAGACACATGGAACTAATTGAAGCCACTCAAGGTTCCATTATTGGTCACCTTGGAGAGGTGAGGACCTCTCAGGATGCCCTGATGGCGAGGATGGATCAGAGAGATCATCGTCGTACCCGATCCTGTCGTCCACCTCAGGATGGCGAGGGCACTAGTGGTCAGCAATAGGTTGTCAGGTAACTCTTCCCTTATCTTATTTCGAAACATTGGGGACAATGTTCGATTTAAGTGTGGGAGGAGACTCTATCGTCTTTTCTTTATTGATTTTCTCGTTTTTCCTTTATCGCTTTTTCTTTGTTGTTTTTAGATAGTTTATTTATTGTTATTTCCTTTTAGTTGTTTATTTTGTTTTTTTTAGTATAATGCATGAGTCTGACGAGTCACCAAATATAGTAGATCTTTAGTACAATCCTACCTCCCCATACCTTTAGCCCCACCGAAATTTTTTTGCAAAAGAAATTAGTGTTATTCCGAAAGTTTTTAGGTTTTAAAGACATGTTTTGAGTAAGGATGCGGTGACTTGGGAGAACTTTGTGAAACATCAGTATCTGTTTTAGCACCATAAGCTTCGTAAATATAGGAATCATTCCCGAAACCCCATATACCATGGCCTTAATCATCATTTCCGTATAAGTCCTTAGTAGTTTATCTCAGCAGTCAGCTTCGGCCTACGCATCCTCTACGTAGGGGACCGATGCAAATAAGTGAATGATCCAGAAAAACAAAAAAATAAATAAATAATAAAAGAAAGCAAAAAGGCAACTCCGGTATAGGTGACCCTCACAAAGTCATTTAAACCAAAGAATTGTAAAAAATTGCTACAAAAAGAAAAAGAAAAAGAAAAAGAAAAGCAGTACCCACTTTTGGTTAGTTCAGAGGTACCTGGCACTGAACTCGGTAGGGCGGATTACGATCCGATCCCCCACAACTACAGTTGGGTCCAATAAAAGGGTTTACACATATTTATGTGCCAGAAACCCCATGCTCTGATCATAATCACTAACAGGTCACTCTACTATGAAGCATGTACGGATAACGGGCTTAATGTGATTGCGCCCGAATGAAAAGGACATAAAAAGAGATGAAGAGGCAGGCCTAAGTATTGTGGGATAATATGGGTTGGTTAATATAGGGATGAAGTTTATGTCTGTATTTGCAGATTAGTGTCATCATGATACCCTTAGTTCACTCAGTTAGTACCTATCACTGCATCCTGACATGAACTTAGAATTTTTACCTGAAGCACTCGTTTACACAAATTTTCTTTTATGAGCTTTTTAATGTTTTACTTGAGGACAAGCAAAGGTTTAAGTGTGGGAGAGTTTGATAACACTAAAATTTACCGTATTTTCGACTCCGATTTCACATGCATTCTAGTTGTTTTACTATCATTTTGTTGTGTTATTGCTATGTTTTCCTTTGTTTTCAGGTTTTTACTTTAATCAGGGCCCCGATTGAGAAAAGGAGCGAAAAAGAGCCAAAAACCCTAAAAATCAGCATTTTGTACTTATGGCCTACCCAATGGCGGGCGCCACAGACCCTGCCATGACGTGTCCAAGCTCAACTTCCCTCAACTCCCACGTTCTCCACTACATCCACTAAGGCGCCTCACTTTGGCCTTGTGGCGGGTGTCATGGCCTTGTGGCGGGCGCCACAAGAGGAAAACAGTTTCCCTCCCATTTTCAAGTTGAAGGGCATCCAAGTCATTTCCATCTTTTTACTTGCTTATAAATAGAAACTCGAATTCACTTTTACAATCATCCAAACTTAGAGCAGAGGCAAACTCAGAGCAACTTTGTTTCACTTAGGCATATATTCAGTTTTATAAAGTGGTAATCGCTTCGCATTGGAGTGTTACCATAATTGTGTAATCGATTCTGTGATAGAGTCTGTAATCGAGTTTGGAGCACTTTGGAAGGAAGTTAATCCTGTCGCCATTTTCATTTCCGCTTTGCAATTTATTCAACCCTCCGATTGGAGCAGGTTTTTATTACTTGTTTTTATCTTATTTATTTTCCCGCACTCGCTTTACTTTTATTTATTTCCTCGCACTCGCTTTACTTTTATTTATTTCCCGCACTCACTTTAAATTATTTATTTCCCGCACTCGCTTTAAATTATTTATTTCCTCGCACTCACTTTACTTTCATTTATTTTCCGCACTCGCACTACTTTTATTTACTTTCCGCACTCGCACTACTTTTATTTATTTTAATGCACTTTTACTTTACAATGTCTAGCTAAACTAATAAGGTTAGAATGTAAGGATCGTAATTGAACCAGTAATCCGTACAATCGTTCGTAGAAACACTTAAGGGCTATTTTAAATTTCAACTTAAGTTTTCCCACACTTCAATTCCGTTGGGTAAGATCGAAAGCCGTCCAAAGTCTTTTTAAACTTAATTGTTTTTAACTATTTCAAAAATAGCGAAAGCGCTTTGTTTAGTTCATTAGGAGATTCTAACATTAAGAAGAAAAGAGATTTTAAAACTATTTTCAGACGTGTTTATAAGTTTAGAGTCTGGTTCGTGAGAACCTCTTTTGGTTAAGAAATCCAGGTTATAATACTTTTCAACTTTGTCAAGACACTATATTTCTTAAAAATAGGTTTACTACTCTAACGCAATGCGCGCCTTTTTATAAGTGACAATAAGAGGGTTTGATTAGGGAGTACAACTCGGTTTTGAATACGCGAAAGCGACAGTTCCTGTTAAATTAGTTCTTTTCAAAGTAGAAAACATTGCCCATAAGTAGTTCTATTAGCAAGTACTTGGATTATCAATTAATTACGTGAATTACATTTGACCCTATCTTTATTAATTATATCTGAAACTTTACTTTTCATTGCACACTACAAAAACACCTATTTCGATTGCCTTTGATAAACACCATAACAATAGATAACGATAGATTGACACTTGGTCTCTGTGGATTCGACAATCTTTTATATTACTCTGACACGTTCGTATACTTGCGAACCCCGCATCAAGTTATTGACCGTATCAGTGGCCATTGGAACTACAAAAACAACTTGAAGTGAGTTGTATTTACAAGTTAGAAGTATTCACAAAATGAGGTCAAAGTATGGTTAAGATTCATTTACAATGAGTATTAATGAAAAGAGTTTGAAAAATCAAAGGCATAAGGCCTAGGTTTCTAATTTTGAAAACAATGTCAAAGTTTGCACAAAATGAGTTTGGCTTGGGTTAGAGTGGATAGAAGAAGAGAAGGGCTAGTCCTAAGCATGAAAAGATAAGAGAAGAGATAAAAACCTTGGAGCTCCTTTTCTTGAGATCATAAAGATGATTCAAGATGCTCCTTTCCTTTGGACTTAGCAATCAACTTAAGCAATCAAAGCAAATATTATATTCAAGCTCCTAGGATCTCCATTTGGCTTGTCTCTCTTAACTTGGCTATTCATGATAATGGTCCTTCTTACTATCTCAAGATGGAATCCCTATCACACAAGAACAAACATTAAAAAGTTCACAACACAATAAGAGAAACAGGACAAAGAATGAGTTTAGATTATGGGTCCTTTGAAGTCAACCTTTAAGATTTAGCATTCTAAAGGCATGAGGCCTAGTTGCTCTTCAACAAGTTTAGCATTCTAAAGGCATGAGGCCTAGTTGCTATTAAACTCCTTTAAGCATAGGTAAGGTCCTAATTCTAAGTCCTTTCTCCTTTTTGCATTGGGTTCACACAAACAAAGACAAAACAATCACAAAGCCACAATATATTTATATACAATAATGAGCTCAAATGAGCAAAAGGAAAATGACATAAACATAAAATATGAGCTCAAGTGAGCAAAGGGAAAAGCAATATGAATAAATGAGCAAAAGTTAAAGTGCATTAAAGTAAATTGCAAGAAATTAAATGCTCAAATTAAAGTTAGTAGTTAATGGTTATGTTAGTGTATCATAAGACAATTTAGCGCTATGTTAAGCAATCGTAAGTGGACTAATGTAGTAGTCACACCTATCTGAGGCCGGTCAATAAAAGTATAGGCAAATAAACACAAGGTAGAGATCATGGCTAGTAAGCCAAGCTCCTACAACATGCCATGCCAAAAGAAAAGAAGAAAACCTTGTACGGATTTTAGGTTTTTTGCTTGACAAAGAAGCAACCTATCTTGGACACAAAGCAACTCACTTGATCTTTGATCAAATTGAGTTTGATTTGGATCAAAGAAGGTTAAGCCTCTTATATGTCAAGACTAACCACAAATCATTAACTCATTGGCCAAAAGAAATAGAAGAAGAAAAGAGATTAAGATGAAATGAACAAAATGAGAATTCAAATGGCATAATCAAAACACAATGATCAAATGTGAATGAAATCATCATCAACCAATGTAAAACAAAAGAGAAATGAAGATTAGAAGTCAACAAAGTCAAACATCTTTTTGGTATTTTTTGGAATTAAAATAAATGCAAAATTAAAATGGTTAAAATATGGTTAAACCTCAAATTCAATTCAAATTAACTTCAACAAGTCCAATTGAATCATCATAGGTCTAACATGGTCAAACAATGTTTGACAAATTTTATCAACATTTTTTGAAAACAGAAACTATTTTAAAACAATTAAAAACCAAAGAAAAATAACGCAAATGAATTAAAATCTCAAATAAATCTCAAATCAATAAAGAAATTGATGAGAATATTTTTCATAGACTTATCATGATCCATATGTGTTAAAAAAATATTTTTGGAATTTTTGAATATCAAAAAGTATTTAAAATGAATTAAAAACTATTAAAAACAAAATAATTCACAATTTTTTTTAATGGAATCACAAAAATAATTAAAAATCAGATTATGAAACTAGATTTTTCAAGAAACATTTTAGTGTTGGTCTCATATATTTGTGATTCCAAATAAAATAGTTATGAATTTTTGAAATAAAAAGGAATAAAAGAAAATAAAACAGAAATTAGAAAATGCCAAATATCCAGGAGCGTTGGATCGACTTCATTAATTGACGTGGACACATCAAGCGGTCCAGAAGTGATGGTGTACCATGAGCCTTAGTCCAACGCGCCACAAATGGAATTAAAAAAAGTCAAATAAACAAAAGGCCAGGATTAGAACGTTGGAAGGAGATCCAAGGGATCAGACTCATCCACGTGGGGATGGTGGTGGAAACCACCATCTTCTCCGGTGGACCAACCAACTCCGACCACCAGTTGAAGGTTTTTGAACCTCAACTAGAATACACGAGCCAGGTACAAAAATGAAGTTGGGGTTATGTACATCACCCATGTAACCTTGGATTGTCCTCAAGATCTCTATCAAGTGAGAAATCTGAGCTTGAACATCCATGTATGCAAACTGAAAAGCTTCAAAACATGAAATCAAGACCACCACTGGCCTGCCTCTTGCTCGAGGACTTCATAAAACCATTTGAACACAAGCAATTCACATTGTATGATGAGATTCAGATCAAAACAGTTAGATGATAAACCTTTGAAGTGCAGCTTTAAACAATACGATCTGCTCCAATTCTTGCTTCCACTTTGATCAGGAGATGATGATGATGCAAGGCTTAGGAATTGGAACTTGAAGATCAACTGATTGTGTTGAAATTCAAGTTTGAATTTGAGAAATAAAAAATCAAAATTCCTTTAGTGAGGTTGGGTTTTGATTTCAGCAGAGCTTCAGATTGTCTTAAGGTTGAATTTTGAATGAGGGAGGCATTGTATTTATAGCTAGAGCTGATGCCAAGAGGGAAAATACTCGTGTGCATGAAGCTTTGGGTCCTCCATACATGGGCCTGTACAGGCGCATGTGAGGCCCAAAATCAAGTGGAATAACATGCTGATATCATACCAAGTTGAAATGGACGTGCATTCTGAGCTACATTGGCTTGTGCATGAAGATTCAAAGTGAATTGCATAATTGGGCATAAATGTTCACCTCTTCGGAAGTCACAGATAGAAAATCCAAACATAGGCATGTGAGTAATGGTTGGAAAGGTCTTGACATAAGGAACAAAATCTATGTTGGGCAAAAATCCATTTGGAGTTTGGAAATTTGTGAAAACTGGCCTTGAAGTTTGAGGTATAAAACATGTATAAGTTCTCTTTGAATTTTTTTCCAAAAGTGACCAACTTCAAGCCCTTATGTTTTAATTTACATTTCATTAACCCCATAAATCCAATAGTATTGGTCAAATAAAAGTCAAATCAACCATGACCAAGGTCAAACAGAAAGTCAAACATCACAAGATCAATTCAATGTCTCAACAATATTTTTAGACAATTAAACAATTAAAAATCAATTTTAAAATGAATTAAAATGCATTTTTAAATGGACAAAACCTCAAATCCCTTCAAAATACCAAATAAATGGGAAAGGGATTTATCCTAGGTCAAAAAAGGGCAAAGGACCTTAGACAAAAAAATTCACAATTTTTGGAAAGTCAGAAGTATTTAAAAATATTTAAAAATAAGTCAAAAATCAATTAATTTACAAAAATATCAAAATTAATCCAAAAAATGATTTTAATTCAAAATGTGGAAGAGAAAAATATTTAAATGTTTTTGGTGAAAGTCCCATATTTTTTGAATTAAGAACGAATTTAATATCAATTAATCAAAATAATTGGTAATTAGAAGCGAAGGCCAAAAATATCTGAAGGCCACAAGCACGCGCTCCATCATGCACCACAGTCAACGCGTGTACACGCTTGGTAATCAGAAGCAAAGGCCAATATTAAAACATTTGAACAAGATAAAATGGTTGAGAAGGCACCAAAAATTGGATGACCTTCATATCACAAAAATTGAGCAAGTTATATGGAAGTTGACCTTCTAACTAGGGCATAAATAAAATGATCTATAATCGTTCACCATAAAAAATGACTTTCCAAGACAAATTAGATCTTTATGACAACATGAAAGTTGTTTGAAATTTCATAAAGAGTAAAGTTTCTCTTGGAATCATTTTCATATGATAAAAATTGTAGGAGATAGGGTCTAGAAAACCCCAATTTTGACTAGTTGACTTTCTCTGGTCAACCTCTTTGAACCAACTTGCAAACTTGAAGTTATTTTGCTCTTTGGGGCTCATGGAGAATCATATATTCTTGAGATGATGTATAATGAAGTATCCTATATTATCTTTGATCAATTGATGAAAAAAAACTTGTTGAGGAAGTCACACAAGATACCCAGATGAATTAGGGTTTCCAAGGCAAACAAGCTTCAAACTTTTGAGGAATTATTGATCAAATTGGAAAATGAAGAACATGTAGATCCATATATGATTATTATAACCATTTTAACCTTTCCTTTATTGATCTCTTACATTGAGGGTCTCAAACCCTAGTTGTGAACTTGGTGGGGGAACAAATAGACACACACCTACAAAGGTACACATAGACATATTTTTGGTATTTTGGTTAGTAAACAATGAAAAATAAAGTATGATACATTCAAAAGTACTTGGTGATCTATCCCAATACAAACCAAATAAATGAGGGGTGAGGAGGATACCAAAGTGTGATCTCAAAGTCAATGCAGATGATGAGATAACATGAGGGATCTTAGGGACAAAATTGGGGTCTTACAATCACGACTAGTGGATAAAGGTTACACTCAGTCTTATGGTGTAGATTATCAAGAGACAATTACGTCAATAACCAAGCTCAACACTTGAAGGATACTTTTGTTACTAGAAGCAAACCAATGTTGACCTCTATTAGAATTTTATGTGAAAATGATTTCCTACATGGAGAGGTTTTAGAAGAAATTTAGTCCTCGGAAACTTCCATTAACTGATGGTAAAAATTAGTCCGCCCTCTGCCGAAGGATTTGTGTCTGAGGGATTGTGTAGTGTTATATTTGCAAATACCCATTCCTAGGGAGATAGCTTACAATCACCTTAGGAAATGGGTGACGGTGAAAGGTCTCCTGAAGGGAGGTATCACCACGCCCTTATGCTTTCCTCGCCCCTAGGAAGAAGAAACATTGGATAAGACATGTCTTGGATAATGGAAAACTCAAGATAGTTACTGACCCATGTATCCCATGGAAATAGGAATTCAACTTTCTACCTTTTAAATGGATGGGCGATGACCTTTTCCAAGAAAGCCATAGGAATCAAGAATTCCTATAAATACCCCATCTTTCAAGTGGGGAGAGGAACTCATACATGCTTACTACTATCCATTATTACTCAGAGATCACTTTGCTCCTAGTAACCTTAATGACATTAATAGACAACATACATTTTAGTAAATATTTCTCTATTTACGTCTCGGGATCTACATTAGTCACTATTGCTCAAACCAGGACTATGAGTTGATGTTCAGGCCATAGATTGTCCGATGTGGGACTCTTAACACCCCTTCCCAGGTCCAAGATTTACGTATGGACCCTGGAACTCAATGGTGGGTGGCCCAATGGATCTTAAACCAGACCCTATACCATCTTTAGAATTTGTGGTTGGGACTAACTCATCCCTACAAAACCGAATTGTAAGGTGAGGATTGTCCCTCCTTGAAAACACTTGTAAAATGAGATTCTTAATATTTAAAAATAGATGTAAAGCACAAAAATACATGTAAAGCATAGTAGCAGTATCACTCTAGTAAGTTAATATATTTATTATCAAGTTACGAACACAACAATTTGCCTAATTATTAAAATTAAACCTGTGAAACCAAAATCATATCAATTCACATATTCGAACCTAAAAGAAAAAAAATTGATGTAAACATAGCAAAATGGGTGAATAGATGGTCCTTAACTTAAGGAATGCAAAAAACATGCAAAGAAGCTACCACACAGGGACATGTACCTTCCTTCCTTAGGTGAAACAATTTAGATTATCAAATGGAACAAACTATCGCTCTACTCACGGAATTATGCACAATTCATACTACTTGAATTGCATTTGCTACCTGTGGACTGTGATGGTTTCCTTCCATAATCTGTAATGGTTTTATGTTATCTTCTATCCAAAGATCGGATGATTCTCGAAATTGTTCACAAATTCCAAGAATCAGGTTGCTTAGAAGAGATTTATAAGTGCTTTTCACTAAAAATGAATTGTTTAAGTACATTTTTGTTGTAAGATAATTCAATCGTATTTTATGAACTAAACCATATTATTGATTTAGATTAGGCTTAGAGAAATGTTTTCTTCTTGTGTTATATATATATATATATATATATATATATATATATATATATATATATATATATATATATATATATATATATATATATATATATATATATATATATATATATATATATATATGTAAAACTAAATTTACTCAAATGACCTATTTTTTCAAAAAATTCTTAAAGGCCAATTTTTTTTAGTAATTTGCTTTTGAATACAATTATTTTTATGTTTAATGATACTATGAATTCAACAACTCTTTTTTTTGAAAATTTGGAGCCCGGTTAATTTAACTTTTAAAAATTATTATTATAATAAAAAAAGTTTTATGGAAAAATAATTTAAAAACAATTCATAAAAGATTTACATGTAAATTAAGTTCAAATAATTTTTAAAATCCTAATTTAAATATTTTCTTGTTTTATTAAAACTTATTTTGGATTTTAATATTTTTTTTATATTATTTAATTTTGAAGTCATTTCAAATCATTTTTCATAAATATCATTTTTGAGATACAATTTTAGTCTAAATTATAATTACGATTATATTTTAATTTTTAATAACGTATGTCTATATTATAATATATCAAAACTAGTCTTTAAATTTAGAAAAAATAAATATAAATAAAATTTATAATATTTTGAAAACCAATTTTATAATTTTTTTTTTTGACAAATACAAAAAATAATTAAAGCTAAAACAGACCCTTCATTTGATTTAGATTTTCTGAAAAATCATTCTAAAATGTAAATCAAACTGAATATTATTCATTGATTCTGATTTTTTATCTTTAAATTTAATTTAAATGAATTAATATTCAAACTAAATAAACTCATTGTACCTCTATTATAGTAAGTATATATTTAAATTAATTTTGGTGAAAACAGATCAAACAACCTGATTATAAAAATTATTTTTAAGGAAAAAAAGAAAATATTTTTTAATAAAAGATAATGAGTTTAGTGGATGTCCAAGGTCTATATATATTTTATAAAATTAATTTTTTAATGGTTATTTTTAATATAAACTTTCTATATATGAATTTCTTAACTTGTACCTCAAGAACACAAGTTAGCATTAATTTGTTTTATATAATCTCTCAATAAAAAATCACTAATCTATTAAATTATTTAATTTTGTTTTAAATAATAACATAATTTGATGAGATCCACACCTCGTCATTGAATAACGGTATAAAATTTTTTATTATGAATATATATATATATATATATATATATATATATATATATATATATATATATATATATATATATATATATATATATATATATATATATATATATATATATATATATATATATATATATATATATATATATATATATATATATATATATATATATATATATATATATATATATATATATATATATATATATATATATATATATATAAAGAGTTTGAAAAATCAAAGGCATAAGACCTATGTTTCTAATTTGAAAATAATGTCAAAGTTTGCACAAAATGAGTTTGGCTTGGGTTAGAGTGGAGAGAAGAAGAGAAGAGCTAGTCCTAAACATGAAAAGATAAGAGAAGAGATAAAATCCTTGGAGTTCCTTTTCTTGAGATTATAAAGATGATTCAAGATGCACATTTCCTTTGGACTTAGCAATCAAAGAAAATATTATATTCAAGCTCCTAGGATCTCCATTTGGCTTGTCTCTCTTAACTTGGTTATTCATGACAATGGTCCTTCTTACTATCTCAAGATGGAATCCCTATCACACAAGAACAAACATAAAGAAGTTCACAACACATTGCACTACTCTGGGCTTTTAAGCAGAGTATGATGTTTGAATCGAGGACCATATTGTTTCCAAACTACCGAGTTTGATCAAGTCAGTGCTTTTTATATCCAAAAACAGTTGAATGAGCGTGCAACATGTCTGGTTGATTTTTTACGCCGCGACAACGTAGTATTTGATTCAATACCCCAAATTCTTCAAAGTAACGGTTCATTCCTAGTTTATTTTGCAAAGCATCAATATGTTGACTACTTCTAAATCATCATAATCGCTATCATCATCATTACTTTTATTAATGACGAAGATTTTTATGATGACAGCGATGGAGATGATTTATTTTCTCAACAAATTTGATGTTTTGCAATATAAATTAATAGAGAACGAACAATTTCTTTGAAGAATTTGGGGCAATAAACCAAGTTCTAGGTTTTAAAGAACGATATAGATGAATTATGAGATGGATGCAATTCGAAAATCAGGTATGATCTAAGTTGCATTTCAAATATTACTTAATTTTTGGACTATTATTTTCTAAGTCAGTTTAAATGAACGCATGTTCAATGAAGGGAGTGAAACAAACAATCTACATACATTATAATAAACTCAACAACAACATATACATCAATAAAACAACAATAACATACCTTTTCCTGAAAAAATTCATGGAATAATCTGAAGTTGATTTACTTTTTGTTGCCATGAAGAAAAAGTACAAGGCATATAAAACTTCCAAAAATGATTCATACTTCTTCTACTATTTCTCCATAGCAAAACAAAAAATTTATGAACCACACCCATAATATGAGTTAACCTATTTTGGAAATATAAACTAGCATTAATATTATAATATAACAAGCAACAACAAAGCATTAGGGAAGTAAATCATGCCACACAAAAAAGAGGCATGTTAACATAAATAAGCAGTACACTGTAAAATGAAAACCACAACATAACTACCATTAACATTGTAACATAATAAGAAACAACAACCAACACTACATTGTTAACCCCAAAAGGAAGTAAATCATGCAACGACAAAAAGCAACATGTTAACAACAACTAACAACAACTACCCATAACAAATAAAAAACTTTTCAACAACAACAACTAACACCAAATCATGTAAAACATAACAAAGTCTTCAATCTTCATGCCTAGTTGAACTCGTGCAATTCTCAAGGTCTTCATCAGATTCAAAGTTAGTTACATCCAAATTCATAAGGTCATTCACAATAGCTTCTACCTTCTTCATCTTTTCAGGGTTAAGATTCTTGAAATGAATCTTCTTATTGCCCGTTCCATCAGAAGGTACAACAACAAAAAACATGAACTCTCGAACAAGGAAGAAGTAGAATACCTTTATATATGAAGCGGGAGCTAATGACGAAGAAGAGATAAAATGGGTGCTAGGGTTTTTCTGTGATAGATACAGTGATATTGTCAAGAAGCGAGATCTAATTCGCTTATATTATAAATAAGTAAACAATTTCACCATGTTTGTTTTAAAAAACCGTGATGAATGTAATGACTTTCACAACGGCTCTCACTATCAACCGTGGTGATAGGTATTTCGATTTTAATTTATATATTATAGTTATAAGGACAACACCAATTATAAAGAAAAAGTATCAAATTGTTGGATCTGAGATTCGAACTGTGTCACTCCATAAATGTATAATCACAATTTATTAGTTTGACGGCAACGCAATGTATTTTCGTAAATATAAATAAAAAATCGCATCCACAATTGAGGTATTACCATGGTTAACAAACAGACCGTTGAAGTTTAGTATGACGAAAGGTCTATTTTGTAGTAGTTATGATCCACGTAAGCCTCATATGGATGCTATAGAGAGGATATTAATATATTTGAAATCCACTCCAGCTAAAGGAATATTGTTCTCAAAATAAAGGTCACTTGAGGGTAGAAGGCGAAGGTGGCGAGAAACACAAAAAAGAGGGGGTTTGAATTGGGTTTCTAAAACAAAAGATTTTTCAAAACCAACTCAATCAAACAATAACACGAACAAGAAAATTAACAAAGTTATTTTTATACTGGTTTGCTGATAAGGAAGATACCTCCAGTCCACCCTACCAAGGTGATTTTTCCTTCTCAATAAGGACTTAATCCACTATAATCGAAACTGATTACAGACACCATAAATACAAACCGTCTTTGTCTTCTTGAGTCTATTTGACTAAAACCTAGTCACTCAAGGAAACCACTCAAACAACTTTGAGATTTACAAGTGTGTGTTTACAAGTATTGCATCTAAGGAAGAAGATTAAAACAAGTTAAATACAATGAATATCTTCACACGATAACGAGAAAAAACTCTTGTGTGTTTATAAAAACTATACATATAAATAATATGAACTTCAGCAAAAGTGTGTGTATGAGCGTAATTTTAGTGTAGTGAATTAGAAGCTTCTTCCATTATTCCAAGCCTCCTTTATATAGGAAGTTGAAATATCAGTTGGAGGGTAGAATTGGAATAGCAAATTGTTGTTGTCTCTTTATGCAACGATTTACATATAGGAGAAAGAATGGTACAATAATGGAAACAAGGGTGCTCTTGTACTGTGTACTACTTTTCTGATGTAAAACCTTTTGATCTTATCTTCTAATCTTCAGAGAGTTCTAATGAAATGATATTGAAGCATGTTTAGAATGATTAAGAGACTAGTTGACAAAATCTTTAGAACCTCGGTCTTTAGAGTCTTGACACAGTTCCTCAGAATTTGGTCTTCAGATCTTGTTCTTCATAATCTTCAGAACTTGAGCGGAGAATCTTAAAGGCTGACAATCCTCCAGAGACTATTGAATCAGAGTCATAGTCATAAGCTTTAGCACAAACACTCATCAAAACTGTTGTCTAAGAGCTTTCTAGAACTCAACAACATCTTGTAAAGCACTTGTATCTCTTCAGAGTCAGAGTGTGTTGATTCCAGAATTTGATGACGTCACACGTCATTTCTTCAGAGTCAGAACATGTTAGCAAAAGTTACACACTAGATAAAAACCATTAGCGTAGAAAATTATTCTCTAAGAAACAATGCATTGTTATCATTAAAATTAAAGGCCAGATGCATAACACAATATTATACTTACACAAGGATACACAGATGTCGATTGGGCAGGTTCAGCAGATGATAGAAGATCTACCTCATGATATTTCACCTTTGTAGGAGGGAACCTTGTAACTTTGAGGAGTAAAAAGAAATTGGTAGTAGCTAGATCAAGTGGTGAAGTAGAGTTTAGAGGTATGGCACTTGGAATGTGTGAATTGTTATAGGTAAAAAGTGTATTGTCTGACTTGGGTTTTGATCCAAAAGAGGCTATGAGTTAGTATCGTGACAATACATCTGCCATATAGATTGCTTATAATCTTCTCCGACATGATTGGACAAAACATGTTGAAATTGATAGACATTTCATCAAGGAGAAATTTGAAGCTGGGACAATTGGTTTTCCGTTTGTAAGATCTGAGCAATAATTATCTGATATGCTCACTAAAGGAGTAGCAAACGAGGTGTTTAACGAATCTCTATTCATGTTGGAAATGTGTGACATCCATGCACCAACTTGAAGGGATCTTAATATCCATTGCATTTTCACTTAATATGTGTGTGGGAAGTTATGACTATATTTCATTGAGTCTTCAATGGCAACCTGGCTACTGCAGGAAGAGCGATATTAAAAGCACACGTCAACTGTAGAATGAATGCCATCAACTGTAGAATGCCTTCATCTTGTGGCAACTTATTTTCATGGAAATTATAATTATAATGATGATGTAATATATATTGCTTCCGTATAGATATACTAAATAAAAAGGAAGCGACTATGAATGATTTATCTATTATGAAAGACATTAATTAGTGTTTATTTATCTATTTTACAACAGATTAATTAGTGTTTATTTATCTATATTGAAAGCTTTTATTTTTCTTTTAAAAACAGTTGAATAACCATCGACAGTTATATTGGTACCCATTTCCATACCGTAAAATCAGCACAAGGAGTAATGGATTTTAAAGATGCAAAATACACACATTGTTTTCATATAGAGATATGCATCAGTATCATGAAAAGTTACACAATGTTTATTCCTAAAACTCAAGTATATATGTTATGGTCTTCACTACCTGCATTTCAGCATATTCACGCTCTTAAAAATGAAATAGAGACATAATCAGTTTGCAAATTAAAAAAGAGTATACAATTCTTACAAATGAAATAGAGACATAATCAATTTGCAAATTAAAATTAAATTGATAAAATATAATAATTATGAATTTCTGAAGTTGAAAAATCACTTTGTATACATGGTAAAAATCCTAATAACCATAGAAATATACCTCCGGGTGAAAATAAAAAGAGAAAAAAAAACTAGTTACTTGATCCTCCAATCGAAAGAAGGCTTTCCTTGTAAAGTCCGGTATAACAACAATAATCTTCTCCTTTAATCCCAAGCTCCTCAAATATTTGGGTGCTCAAGTCGACATAGGCTAGCTCATTATCTATTTTTCTAAAAAAAATGTATCCCTTCTTCCCAAATCCAATTGGGGGCCAGTCAATGGAAGGCATGGGGCCACAAATAAATAGTTTGATCCATGATTCTTTCACACCGAGTTCACCCAAAATAGATATGTGAAAAATATTATTCTTGTCATGATTTATGATAAAAGCAATTGATCCATTTAACGCCGTCAAGTGTCCATCATTCAAAACAGATCTTTCATCAATGGGTGTTGTAAAGAACACCTCATGACTCATGTCAAATGACATCATAAATATTTGATCATGTTTACCCCTAACCAACCAATGACATGCACCATTCATGTACAATTCCTCCCCATAAAATGCGTTACCAACATACCATTGAGCCATATCGTCCATGTGGAGTATCTTCCAAGAATTATTTCTTAGACTATATATCTCAAAAAAGGAGAAATACATTATACCTTGTGGTGGAGGAGAATCAGGGTCATAGTCATTACAACTTGAGCTATCAAATGTTACATATTGAATGACCTTAAAGTCATCTCTTACTTGGTCATAACCAAACCCATGAAAGTCATGAAACACGCGAAGGCGGGGGTGTTTTGGTACAAGCTCATCGGGGCTAGGAGGAATGACAACGAATTCTTCAATAGCTGGGTTCCACAATACATATTTGACCTTATTAGAATCTCCCCCTTCATAATTTCTCCCGATACAAAAAATACCGTTAACACTTGTTTTTCCCAAAATATTAAGATAAAAGTCATCCTCTTGAAATGGAGGTGGCAAAGTTAATTTGATTCTACTATCGAGCAAATGCAATTCAGGATGGTAACGATCAGCACAATCACGTTTAAATATGAGAAGATATGTATGATGATTGTCGGAATTCCTATGAGATATGAAATGGTTGCGGAACATATTGATGAAATGAGAATTTTGAAATAAAATGGACCATGATTTGCGTACACAACCAAAACGCTTCAATGATTTAATGGGAAGTTTTGAAAGAACATGGAAGGCAACATCATCGTCAATATACTTTCTGCTAACCTTTGAATCAGACCACTTGTTGAACGGCGGTGATAGCTTCTGCTGATAATCCATGAACGAGTGGAACGGTGATGAACCTTATCATTGCCACGCACTTATGACTGGAATTTTCTTCTAAACCAATACCTACTACACACTGCATTATACCGGGGTTACTTGTCTCTATAAATTCCCACGAATAATCCTTATTGCCTCCCAATAAACTCTTGCAACATAAAATATTCCACATTCTACACTTAGTCCACATGCTCCAGCTTAGCTTATCTTTTGTTGGCTATCATCAACTAAACTTCTTAGAATACAAGACTCACTGCTCGAAAAATGTATGTTACTTTACATCCATCTCAAGACAAGGAATCCATTACACTTACTTGTGACCATAATACTGCTATCACATACTTCTCTTAACACCAAGGTTTAACTTCCTCTATTCCACTATGTAACACCCCAGACTGCTCTCAGGATTATCAACTAACCCCACAAATCAACACGGGCCTTTTCAACATGTTTTGTCCTCACTCGCACGCTTTCCAGGAAACTTCCCAGAAGGTCACCCATTCCAATACTACTCCAAGTCAAGCACGCTTAACTATGGAGTTCTTATTGATTAGGATATCGAAAAGAAGATGCATCTTGTTGATATAGGTAGTACCAATTAATCCTTATAAGCCTTCTTTCAACCATGTAGTCTCATACCTGCACAGCCTCAGGATCCCTCTCATTCCGATATGAATTCGGTTTTTCCCCTAGAAGCTGCTAGGAGTGTCTCATTGTCATGCATCATGCATCGACAACCACTCCATCGCCCTCGGATGTTACATGTAACCACTCTTCGGCCTCTCTGACCTCGTGTGTCACACACTACATACTCTAGAAATCCTCGATGTGAACAATCATCAACTACACGCCCATAACTTTGTCTTAATGAATCTTAATGGTCCCATTGTGCCTCTATCTAAAATGTGCCCCATTACAACAGTTGTATTGCAACATCCATACTACTTCCGCACTCGGTGTTGACTTGTCTCCCTATGATAATTCTCTCCGTTCCAATTACAAAACCATTCTACTAGAAGTCCTTAAATCCAACTTAATTGCTCTTATCCTCAACTAGTTCTCATACAACCAAAGCCCACTGGAGCTTCCATTACTATATAATATGCGCTATCGGCCTCCAACACAAACTCTTATAATTGATCTTTAGGTAATTCATCATTCCATTATGGTCTCTTACTAACACTGAACCGCTGACGAGCTATCTCCAATCCGATCTCCCTTCTAAAACTGAACATACTTGGTTTATCTTATAACCTCCATTTTGTCCATACATGTTTCACTTGGAATAGGCAACCATGTCCTCGAGTCTCTCCTTAGACTTCACCACTACCTTAGGCTCCCAACAAAACTGAACGTCCTTAACCCTCAAGTCTTTAACAACTTACAAGGTACCATTCCAAATATATATATTCCATTAAGTACTCTCGTTCTTCTAAAATATTCTAGTGGCCTTAGAAACTGAAACACTAATACACTACCTCACTTCCAGACCTTATGACATATGCGTAACATAACCATCCTTCCTCCTTTACCATACAGAATCACGCGCAATACTATTCCATATTAGTGAGTATATCTTACTCCATTAGCAATTCACACCTCTCTCAAAGCTCTGACAATTTATTCAAGACAGATCCTTAACTTCTTAACGCTGTTACCACCGCAGAATCGCTTGGATGATACACTACTCTTCAATTCCATAATACCCAAATCACAACGCCTCTGAAACTTCAACTGGTCCATCTAGTTCTCCTTACTTTCTAACTCTTGGCTTGAGCCTATTCTCAAAGCGCAAGTTCAACCCACACTTCGGAGTCCTCGTGGTCGCTCAACCATGATCCTACCTACCATGCACATAATATTAGGTTGATCAGGCCCAATACTATATACAGTGATATTAAGAATCATGTTGGCTAAACACACATATGAGGCAGGAATAGATTTACTTATGATGTTTCAAGGCTAGGTCGAGAATCGACCTGCTCTGATACCAACTGTAACAACCCGTATAATATATATCTAGAATAATATCATACAAGTGTTAAATCTTGGTACTGTCACAACATAAGTGCCTAATGGCATCGATATATATACATGTCCAAACTAAAACATTACTGGAACATGTTATATAATAATGCCTAAACAATAAAAATCTAAGAACTATGTACAATATCTTCATTGCACACAACTCCACAGCGGAAGATCATAATGAACAGCAACCCTTGAAACATCCATAACAGCTTCTCATATATTCAACCTGTAAAGAATTACCTCAAAAATAACAACAATGATGGGATGAGATAATAATCTCAGTGAGTTCTCCTATCCTATGGGTCCACTCAGCTCTACAGGGTTCTAATCAATGTTCAACTCATATCCAACTCAAGTCAACAAGGGAGCGAAGACTTGAGCGATGGGGAAACTATCTCGCAATTGTATGGCAACATGCATCTGAGTTCTCATAACTCAACCACGATCATTATTCAGATTCACGCAACATCGATCCCCAACCGGACCTACGTCTAGGCCAAGGCTTGGTTCACGCATGTCCGTATGATTCGACTTTCGTGGTGGATATCCGGTTCCCCTATGGGACTTAAACCCACTTTTAAGAACCATCACCCGTACGGGACTCTAACCCACCTAGGGTATCTTTCACCGTATGGGACTCTAACCCACATAGGTGTCCACCTTTCCCCCATGTCCACCATGGTTGGGGCTCAAACCCAATTGAGGCTCGAATCATTGGTCCCACATCCCAATGCTTACTCATCTAAGCATACCACAAGAGATGTGTACCACCACAGAAAATACACATTCTGAATACATGATCGGTTCCACAAATCATTGGTTCCACGAACCATAACAAATTCATAAATCACAGGTGACTTCATTCACCATAATACACCAATAATAACATGGCATGTTCCATACAATGCGTCTCATTCTCAATCATGGCAACAATTCGTCCACGACCTCACATAAGCGTCGTACGAATGAATACCGTATTCTCATACATATATCACACATATTTCATAACCTAGATTATCTTACTAAGTTATTAATCATTTTATCCTCCTACGTTTCCTCACTCTCCTTTGGTAAAGTTTTTAATCATGTTATTTCACAATCAAACATATCTACCATGTTTAACACCCATCATAAATATAATTCATTTAATTTGTAAGACACATAATATACTATAATATGATATCATAATAATAGCCCTTTTCATTATCTTACTAACGCATCCGTCCGCATCCAAAACGGAGCTATAATGCTCAATTAATTCATTAATCTATCTTAATCAAGATTTAGATTAATATTTATTCATTGCATAAGTATTCAACAACAACCTCTCTAGCCTAGTGGTAAGGCTTGTACAGTTTCAAGGAGTTTCAAGGAGGTCCTGGGTTCGAACCCCACTGGTGACAAATTCTGTATAGACAGAAAATTAAATTCTGTTTCAGTGATAACCGGTTAACACGCACATTTTTATATTTTCATTGTTTTCCACTTCTCAAAACAATGTTGGGATATTACAGAAGCTAAGTGTCCTTCTAATGTTGGTACTCTTGATATAAAAGAAGAAGTTGTCGTTCATACTCATGAGGCCTATGAGGAGGAAGTTCAACCTATTTCATATGCTAAAGTTAGTATGAAAATAGGTACTCATCTTAATTATATCTCATATATAATATTAAATTCTTTTGTTCTAGAGGAATTATCAAATCACCTAGCTGATGAATTATCTTCTGATCATAACCAACCAGCTTATGTGTCTAATTCAGAACAACCAACACCCATCAACATTATACTTGAACCACCCATTGAGGTGTCTAGTGCTAAGCCTTCTAGCACTGTTTTGGTAAATCCGACTTGAATCCTATGAGCATCATGCCTTACCAAGTCATCCCTATGGAAACTACACCTTATGTTGAACCTTCCCAACCAAACCTTGTTCAATCTGACATTGCTATTATATTTGAATATGATAAAGGAATCTAAGACCAGCCAATACTTGAACCTCAAAATTTACCCTAACACTAACAAGAAATCCCCACTCACACAATTACTACTCAAAATGAGGTTGAACAAGTAACTCTAAACCAACCTCCAAAAGATCCACAACTGACAACTACTAGAACTACAACCTGTCCAAAATTCTGAACAATTTGACCATCACAACTCACCTTCAGCGACAAAATATGTTGTGTCAGAATCTAACACATTACCTTTACCTAGTCCCTCTACACCTCACTCTGCTATATGCCCAACCCTTCCACCTTACATGAACTACCAAATGGAAGAGTTTAGAACTATTACTTTTGATAGAGTTAGAAATTTGGTTGCTGAGAGGTGTTGCGGTAAATTCATGACCATTAAGCTATGGATAAACTTAACGTCAATAAAACAAGAGTCACCACCGCGCTTTTATGTTTCCAAAGGAAAAGGAAAACTTACGAACAAAACCCAAAGATAAGAAGTTTTAAAATCAAAACTAATAAAATGTCAGAGATTTCAGGTAAGGGGGTTGGTTACACAGAGGGAAGGTGTTAGCACCTAGAGTGTCCTAGGTACTCCTAAGAAGCCCTTTTTTATGTGTGTATGTGTTTTGGTATAAAATGATGTTTGCAATTAATGGAGTGTGAGGATGAGAAAAGAATTCATTAATTAAATTTTTGTGTTTGACTAGACCTTCGGACTTGTGCCTACGTACCAACATAGAAATGAGGGATCAAAACCTCGTAGTTCGTGGTATCAATTTCAAAGTGAGTGAATTGCTTTTAACAAAAGTTTAAATTTTGAAAGAGGCACAAAGGGCCTAAAAGAGTTTGAATGAGTGTTATTTCTTTTTGTTTTTTGAAATTTTAAGTCAATATGATTAGATTCATTTACAAGTTTGAGTTAAGAAAAGATTTTGAAAATGCAATGACATAAGGCCAAAGTTTCTAATTTGCAGTAAAGAGTCTAAATTAGAAAACACAACCAAAGAAGATTTGAAAAAAAGGGGAGAGATTTGAAATTTAAGAAGTGGGAGGAGATGAAGAGACTAATACTAAGCAAAAATTTAAAAGTTAAGAGTTGAAACTATCTGACCAATAGGATGTAATCCAATAGACAAGAATGTCATATAGAAATTCACATTTCCTTTGGATTTTATAATCAAGCAATATCAATAAGCAAGTAGAAATATGAAGAGCATGGCATCAAATAAATATAGCAACATCCAAGCCAGCAACTTCATAGTCTTCTTCTTAATCTCCCCATGTATAAGATGACATACTCCGTGAATAGCTCAAAATAAGGCATTAGACACAGGTTCAAAGTGGCATTTGCATCAAGACCATGTAGCAGATGAACTCAAGTGGATCCCAATACTTGATCAGATGAAATTTCAAATCACAAGAACTTGGTTTCAGAAATGTTGGCATTGGCCAAATCCTTTTGCATAGGGAATGTTGCCTAATTCTAAGTCCAAAGCTCGGATCAAATCCAACAGTCCACACAAACATTTTTTAGGGGTTTTTATTGTTTATTAGGCATGTTAATGTCCTAAGACCACAAGCACAAACAAGATACACAAACAAGTATATACAATCACAATATATGACTCAAGGGAGCAAATTGAAAATGACATTAATATAAACAAGTTAAATGATATGTAAAATGGCAAATGATAAATGGCTTGAATTTAAAGTGCATAAAGTAAATGACTTGAAATTAAAAGCAACAATAATAAAAGTTAGTCAAATGTTACTTGATTAGATGTTAGTGGAGTTTTGCTTTTCAATTGTTTAAGTCATCCTTTGGAGAACACTCAACCCTCTATTCACAAGCATGGGTCCTTGAACCAAGACATCTTCCAAAGGAATGAAAAAAGGCCAACTTTCCACACAATACCATGAAAGGGGGAGACTTACAATCTCACTTACTAGAATTCTATGCCTTTGAGTCAAAATTTAGCACTATGTTAAGCAATCGCAATTGGACTTATGTAGAAGTCACAACTATCTAAGGCCAGGCAATAGAAATTTTGGTGTCAATGCATGTTAGAGATATGGTATGATGGACCCTCCTCCTAAAACATACCACACACAAAATAAAATGATCAAAGGGTGGACCTAATCTCATCCATACTTGTATTGGTTCATCTAACACAAAGACATTGATGAACCAATTAACCTTAGGATATGGAGACTTCATTGGTCAATAAGATGATTAGGATAGAAAGGGATTGAAGATGAAGAGGGAGGGATGGTGAGACAAACACAAATTGGTCATGGGAGGAATTTTATCAAATTAAAATCATTCATTCATTTTGGGAGATGAAATGTACATTTCATCAATCCCCTAAATCCAAGGATTTTAATCCAACAAAAGTCAAATCAACCTTGTCCTAGGCCCAAACACATAGTCAAACTTCACAAGTCAATAAAAATGGCTCAACATAATTTCTACTAAATTAAACAATTAAAAACCAAATTAAAATGCATTTAAATTAAATTATGTTTGATCGAAAACCAAAAACCTCTTCAAAACACCAAATAAATGGCCAATAGATTTATCATAGGTCAAACAAGGCCAAAAGACCTTGGAGAAAAAATTTCATTATTTTTTAATAGTCAGAAGTATTTTAAACAATTAAATCATGAAAAATATCAAAATTGATCCAAAAAATAGTTTTAATTCATAAAATGAAAGATAAAAATATTTGATTTTTTTTGGTGAAAGTCCCATATTTTTTGGATCAATAATGAAATTAATATGAATTAATTAAAACTAAGCAATTAAATGAAATAAACAGAATTTCAAAAAAATGAGAACCATCTGATCTCCCTCATTAATCGAGGTGGCATATCAGATGGTGAGAAACAAGCGGTCCACCATGCACCAGGTCAAGCGTGCTGCAACAATTATAATCAGAACCAAAGGCTGAGATTAAAATATTTTAAATGGATCATGTGGCTGAGATGTGTGACAATAAATCACCGGAGCCAGAGCTTCGGTCTTCTTCTCTAGTGGACCTAACCAAACTAGTCCACCATCAACCATCTCCAAAATGAAAAGGCAAGACATGGATTTAAATAAAAAAATGCTTAGGAGCTCAAATCTGGCCTCAATTTTGTCCAATTCCAAGTATATGAAAAGATACAGGGGTTGAATTTTGAGGATCATGAACTGAGTTACTTCGATTTGACCTCAAAAAAACTCAATCTTGTAGCCTACATTGGTAGGACTTCATCAAACCAACAATCAGTCAAAATGGATGAGTAATAAGGGAGAATCAAAGAAGAAAAGTTTCTGAAGTCTCACCTTCGAGGAGTTTCAGATTAGCTTGATCTTGCTTTCAGTTTGGCTTGGCTTGACTCTAGAAGCTTGCAAAATATGATTTGGATGGTTAAAAAGCTTGGACTCTTGGAGTTTCAATTCTAAAACAGAAGGAGAATTGAAACTCGGTTTCTCAAGAAACCTTCAAGATTGTGCTTTCAATGGTGTTTGGGGAAGAAGGGGGTCGAATCTTGGGCAAGAGGGATCCTATTTCTGATCTTGAAGGGTCTTAATTATAGCCAATGTGAATGATATTTGCACATTTCCAAATTTGGAAAAATTTCAAATTCTCCCTTGCATGGATGCATGGGAATGCATTAGTCTCATGAGATGATGTCATCTGATCCAAAGTTCAATGTACTTCATGCTTAAATCATGTTAGAAGCTCATGCAAATGTATATGGAAAGTGGAACTTGAAATTTTCCAGATGGTGCTTTAACTTACACCCATGTGCAAGTCCCTCAATTTTAATCCAAATGAGATGATATTTGATTTTTTGAAAGATGAGATAAAGGGGAACAACTTTCATGTTGAGTACTTTTTCATTTAAAGCTTGGATCATGATCAATTTTGAGGTGGAAGTTTGGGAAATCAAACATATTTGAAACTTGTCTAAGTCCCAAGTCAAATGTTCACTTCTTCCACCTTAAATAACTTTTTCTATGGATTTCAAATGAGAAAAATCCCTTCATCAAAGTTGTATCTCTTTCAAACCTCTTCAATTTGGTCATGAATTTGACCTCATTTAGATTTGGCATTAAGGAGTTATGCATTTTAGAAGTTGAGGAAAATCACTTGTTCAATGGTATTGGTTCAAAATGACCTATACTGTTTCCTCTTGACACATGCATTTGCAAATTTAATTTGCACTTCCTCTAAACATCAAAGTTGAAGTAGACATATTGAATTTGACCATGTAATTTTAATTGATCTCATCTCATAAACATTGAGCAAGTTATGGTCTTGGGAGGTTGACCTCCAAACTAGGGTTTAGACAAAATGACCTATAGTCTTTCACCATAGAAAATGACTTTCCAAGCAAAACTAGGTCTTGACTTCAACATGAAAGTTTTTTGGAATGTCATCTAGAGTAACTTTGCGCTTGTAATATTTTTCATATGACATAAATTGTAGGAGATAGGGTCTAGAGAACCCTAATTTTGACTAGTTGACTTTCTCTGGTCAACCACCATGAACCATTGTAAGACCCCAATTTTGACCCTAAGATCCCTCATGCTATCTCATCATATGCATTAGCATTGAGATCATACCTTGACATCATCCTTACCCCTCTTTCATTGGGTTTGTTTTGGCATTAGCATGAAGGAGTTATCAGAGAGAATATCATTTCTATTTTGGCCAAACCAAAAAACTTATGCATCACTCACATGCGATATTGTTCTAGTTGTTGTCGCTTCGTGCGTGCTACATGACTATGGTCATGCATTTCCGCACCACCCTTGTTGAGGGTTGTCACTTCACTTCTCTTCTCTGTTAAACTCATCCACCATCGTCATCTATAACCATCTAACCATCTGATGTATAATGAAGTATCCCATAATATCTTTGATCAATTGATGAAAAAACTTGTTGAGGAAGTCACACAAGATACCCAGATGAATTAGGGCTTCCAAGGCAAACAAGCTTCAAACTTTTGAGGAATTATTGATCAAATTGACAAATGAAGAACATGGAGATCCATATATGATGCTTATAACCATTTGAACATTTCCTTTATTGATCTCTTGCATTGAGGGTCTCAAACCCTAGTTGTCAACTTGGTGGGGGCACAAATGGACACACACCTACAAAGGTACACATAGACATATTTTTGGTATTTTGGTTAGAAAACAATAAAAAATAAAGTATGATACAATCAAAAGTGCTTGGTGATCTATCCCAATACAAACCCAATGAATGAGGGGTGGGGAGGATACCAAAGTGTGGTCTCAAAGCCAATGCAGATCATGAGATAACATGAGGGATCTTAGGGACAAAATTGAGGTCTTACAATCACGACTAGTGGGTAACGGTTACACTCAGTCTTATGGTGTAGATTATCAAGAGACAATTACCCCAGTAACCAAGCTCAACACTTGGAGGATACTTTTGTTACTAGAAGCAAACCAATATGGCCTCTATTAGAATTTTATGTGAAAATGATTTCCTACACGGAGAGGTTTTAGAAGAAATTTAGTCCTCAAAATACTTCCATTAACTGATGGTAAAAAACAGTTTGCCCTCTCCCGAAGGATTCGTGTCTGAGGGATTGTGTTGTGTTATATTTGCAAATAACCATTCCTAGGGAGATAGCTTAGGATTGCCTTAGGAAATGGGTGACGGTGAAAGGTCTCCTGAAGGGAGGTATCACCACGCCCTTACGTTTTCCTCGCCCATGGGAAGAAGAAACATTGGATAAGACATGTCTTGGATAATGGGAAAGTCAAGATAGTTACTGACTCATGTATCCCTTGGGAATAGGAATTCAACTTTCTACCTTTTGACTGGGTGGGCGATGACCTTTTCCAAGAAAGCCCTAGGAATCAAGAATTCCTATAAATACCCCATCTTTCAAGTGGGGAGAGGAACTCATACATGCTTACTACTATCCATTATTACTCAGAGATCACTTCGCTCCTAGTAACCTTAATGACATTAATAAACAACATAAATTTTAGTAAATATTGCTCTATTTACGTCCCGAGATCTACATTAGTCACTATTGCTCAAACCAGGACTAAGACTTGATGTTCAGGCCATAGATTGTCCGATTTGGGACTTTTAACACCCCCTCCCAGGCCCAAGATTTACGTATGGACCCTGGAACTAAATGGTGGGTGGCCCAATGGATCTTAAACCAGACCCTATACCATCTTTAGAAATTGTAGGTTGGGACTAACTCATCCCTACAAAACTGAATTGTAAGGTGAGGATTGTCCCTACTTGAAAACACTTGTAAAGTGAGACTCTTAATATTAAAAAATACATGTAAAGCACAAAAATACATGTAAAGCATAGTAGCAGTATCACTCTACTAAGTTAATATATTTATTATCAAGTTACGAACACAACAATTTGCCTAATTATTAAAATTAAACCTGTGAAACAAAAACCATATCAATTCACATATTCGAACCTAAAAGAAAAAAAATTGATGTAAACATAGCAAAATGGGTGAATAGATGGTCCTAAACTTAAGGAATGCAAAAAACATGCAAAGAAGCTACCACACAGGGACATGTTTGGACACTACACCAACGAAAACAATTACATGCTGGCTGAAAGTAATGAGGATAGGATGCAACCATAACCACCACTTAGCCAAACCCTCCAACCTTCCATCAAACAGATTAGCTTCAATGTCTACCCGTTCATCTTCATCTTCATCTTCAGACATGTTGCTCATGTACCTTCCTTCCTTATGTGAAACAGTTTAGATTATCAAATGGAAAAAACTATCACTCTACTCATGGAATTATGCACAATTCATACTACTTGAATTGCATTTGCTACCTATGAACAGTGATGGTTTCCTTCCATAATCTGTAATGATTTTATGTTATCTTCTATCCAAAGATCCGATAATTCTTGAAATTGTTCACAAATTCCAAGAACTAGGTTGTTTAGAAGAGATTTATAAGTGCTTTTCACTAAAAATGAATTGTTTAAGTACATTTTTGTTGTAAGATAATTCAATCGTATTTTATGAACTAAACCATATTATTGATTTAGATTAGGCCTTGTCATGTTGACCTCTAACATGAATCCTTCCAACTAAGAATATGAATTGGCACATGATGATGTGGATGGTGAATGTTGCTTGTTGTGTCACAGGTCTGCACTAATTTTTAAGTGAATGAAGCTATGCAAATGATTTAAGCATAATTTCAAAACTCTTGAGAATCTAACTTAACACGTTGCTATCTGCTTTTTCTGTTTATTATCCATAACTAGTTACCTAATCTAACAAAAGTTGAAGCCTTCAGACCCAAATATTTAATATTGCACACGAAAGAAGGAAATTTTTAATAATTTAGAATACATTTAGTATCCATGTTTCTCTAGCTATCAACCACTGAGGGAACACCAGAGAGTGAGAAGTTGCAAGCGCGTATCATATTGCACTACTCTGGGCTTTTAAGTAGAGTATGATGTTTGAATCGAGGACCATATTGTTTCCAAACTACCTAGTTTGATCAAATCAGTGTTTTTCACATTCAAAAACAGTTGAATGAGCGTGCAACATGTCTGGGTTAATTTTTTGCGCCGCGACAATGTAGTATTTGATTCAATGCCCCAAATTCTACAAAGCAACAGTTCATTCCTAGTTTATTTTGCAAAGCATCAATATGTTGACTACTTCTAAATCATCATCGTCGCTATCATCATCATTACTTTTATCAATGATGAAGATTTTTATGATGACAACAATGGAGATGATTTAATGTCTCAACAGATTTGATGTTTTGCAATATAAATTAATAGAGAACAAACAATTGTTTTGAAGAATTTGGGGCAATAAACCAAGTTCTATGTTTTAAAGAGCGATATAGATGAAGTATGAGATGGATGCAATTTGAAAATCATGTATGATCTAAGTTGCATTCCAAATATTACTTAATTTTTGGACTATTATTTTCTAAGTCAGTTTAAATGAATGCATGTTCAATGAAGGGAGGGAAACAAACAATCTACATACATTATAATAAACTCAACAACAACATATATATCAATAAAACAACAACAACATACCTTTTCCTAAAAAAATCATGGAATAATCTGAATTTGATCTACTTTTTGTTGCGAGGAAGAAAAAGTACAAGGCATATAAAACTTACAAAAATGATTCATACTTCTTCTACTATTTCTCCATAGCAAAACAAAACATTTATGAACCACACCCATAATATGAGTTAACCAATTTTGGAAATATAAACTAGCATTAATATTATAATATAACAAGAAACAACAAAGTATTAGGGAAGTAAATCATGCCACACAAAAAATGCATGTTAACATAAATAAGCAGTACATTGTAAAATAAAAACCACAACATAACTACCATTAACATTGTAACATAATAAGCAACAACAACCAACAGTACATTGTTAACCCCAAAAGGAAGTAAATCATGCAACGACAAAAAGCAAAATGTTAACAACAACTAACAACAACTACCCATAACAAATAAAAAAAATTCAACAACAACGACTAACAACAAATCATGTAAAACATAACAAAGTCTTCAATCTTCATGCCTAGTTGAACTCTTGCAATTCTCAAGGTCTTCATCAGATTCAGAGTTAGTTACATTCAGATTCATAAGGTCATTCACAATAGCTTCTACCTTCTTCATCTTTTCAGGGTTAAGATTCCTGAAATGAATCTTCTTATTTCCCGTTCCATCAGAAGGTACAACAATATACAACAACAAAAAACATAAACTATCGAACAAGGAAGAAGTAGAATACCTTTATATATGAAGCGAGAGCTAATGACGAAGAAGAGATAAAATGGGTGCTAGGGTTTCTCTGTGATAGATACGATGATATTGTCAAGAAGCGAGATCTAATTCGCTTATATTATAAATATGTAAACAATTTCACCATGTTTGTATTAAAAAACCGTGATAAATGTAATGAATTTCACAATGGTTCTCACTATCAACCGTGGTGATAGGTATTTCAATTTAATTTATATATTATAGTTATAAGCACAACATCAATTGTAAAGAAAAAGTATAAAATTGTTGGATCTGAGATTCGAACTGTGTCACTCCATAAATGTATAATCACGATTTATTAGTTTGACTGTAATGCAAGGTATTTTCATAAATATAAATAAAAAATCGCATCCGTAATTGAGGTATTACCATGGTTAACAAACAGACCGTTGAAGTTTAGTATGACGAAAGGTCTATTTTGTAGTAGTTATGATCCACGTAAGCCTCATATGGATGCTATAGAGAGGATATTAACATATTCGAAATCCACTCCAACTAAAGGAATATTGTTCTCAAAACAATGGTCACTTGAGGGTAGAAGGCGAAGGTGGCGAGAAACACAAAAAAAAGGGGTTTGAATTGGGTTTCTAAAACAAAAGCTTTTTCAAAACCAACTCAATCAAACAATAACACGAACAAGAAAATTAACAAAGTTATTTTTATACTGGTTTGCTGATAAGGAAGATACCTCCAGTCCACCCTACCAAGGTGATTTTTCCTTCTCAACAAGGACTTAATACACTATAATCGAAACTGATGACAAACACCATAAATACAAACCGTGTTTGTCTTCTTGAGTCTATTTGACTAAAACCTAGTCACTCAAGGAAACCACTCAAACAACTTTGAGATTTACAAGTTTGTGTTTACAAGTATTGAATCTAAGAAATCATATTAAAACAAGTTAAATACAATGAATATCTTCACACGATAACGAGCAAACACTCTTGTGTGTTTATAAAAACTATACACAAAAATAATATGAAGTTCAGCAAAAGTGTGTGTATGAGCATAATTTTAGTGTAGTGAATTAGAAGCTTCTTCCATTCTTCCAAGCCTCCTTTATATAGGAAGTTGAAATATCAGTTGGAGGGTAGAATTGGAATAGAAAATTGCAGTTGTCTCTTTGTGCAACGGTTTACATATAGGAGAAAAAATGGTACAATAGTGGAAGGAAGGGTGCTCTTGTACTGTGTACTACTTTTCTGATGTAAAAAACCTTTTGATCTTATCTTCTAATCTTCAGAGAGTTCTGACGAAATGATATTGAAGCATGCTTAGAATGATTAAGAGACTAGTTGACAAAATCTTCAGAACCTCGGTCTTCAAAGTCTTGACACAGTTCCTCAGAATTTGGTCTTCAGAGGCTTCAGATCTTGTTCTTCATAAGCTTCAGAACTTGAGCGGAGAATCTTGAAGGCTGACAATCCTCCAGAGACTATTCAATCAGAGTCATATTCATAAGCTTTAGCACAAACAATCATCAATGGGCGTTGTAAAGAACACCTCATGACTCATGTCAAATGACATCATAAATATTTGATCATGTTTACCCTTAACCAACCAATGACATGCACCATTCATGTACAATTCCTCCCCATTAAATGGGTTACCAACACACCATTGAGCCATATCATCCATGTGGAGTATCTTCCAAGAATTATTTCTTAGACTATATATCTCAAAAAAGGAGAAATACATTATACCTTGTGGTGGAGGAGAATCAGGATCATAGTCATTACAACTTGAGCTATCAAACGTTACATATTGAATCATCTTAAAGTCATCTCTTACTTGGTCATAACCAAACCCATGAAAGCCATGAAACACGCCAAGGCGAGGGTGTTTTGGTACAAGCTCATCGGGGCTAGGAGGAATGACAACGAATTCTTCGATAGCTGGGTTCCACAATACATATTTGACCTTATTAGAATCTCCCCTTACATCCTTTGTCCCGATACAAAAAACACCGCTAACACTTGTTTTTCCCAAAATATTAAGATAAAAGTCATCCTCTTGAAATGGAGGTGGCAAAGTTAATTTGATTCTACTATCGAGCAAATGCAATTCAGGATGGTAACGATCAGCACAATCACGTTTAAATATGAGGAGGTATGTACGATGATCGTCGGAATTGCTATGAGATATGAAATGGTTGCGGAGCATATTGATGAAATGAGAATTTTCAAATAAAATGGACCATGATTTGCGTACGCAACCAAAACGCTTCAATGATTTAACGGGGAGTTTCGAAAGAACATGGAAGGCAACATCATCGTCAATATACTTTCTGCTAACCTTTGAATCAGACCACTGGTTAAACCGCAGTGATAGCTTCTGCTGATAATCCATGAACAAGTTGAACGGTGATGATTTCTTATGTTGATAATCCGTGGTCGAGTTTAACAGCGGTGATTACTTCTACAAATAATCTATGGTCAAGTTGAACGACGGTGATTGCTTCTGCAAATAATCCATGGTCGAGTTGAACGGTGGTGATAGCTTCGGCTGATTCCGCTTACAAAGAGAGGAAATTTCTTCAATTCATCGATACTGCTATTGCTTGTGTTTTCTTCTTGTGTTATATATATATATATATATATATATATATATATATATATATAAAATTAAATTTACTCAAATGACCTATTTTTTCAAAAAATTCTCAAAAGCCAATTTTTTTTAGTAATTTGCTTTTGAATACAATTATTTTTATGTTTAATGATTCTATGAATACAACAACTCTTTTTTTGAAAATTTGGAGCCCGGTTAATTTAACTTTTAAATATTATTATTATAATGAAATAAAATTTTATGGAAAAATAATTAAAAAAAATTCATAAAAGATTTAAATGTAAATTAAGTTCAAATAGTTTTTAAAATGCTAATTTAAATATTTTCTTATTTTACTAAAACTTATTTTGGATTTTAATATTTTTTTAAAATTATTTAATTTTGAAGTCATTTCAAATCATTTTTCATAAATATCATTTTTGAGATACAATTTTTAGTCTAAATTGTAATTACGATTATATTTTAATTTTTAATAACGTATGTCTATATTATAATATATCAAAACTAGTCTTTAAATTTAGAAAAAATAAATATAAATAAAATTTATAAGATTTTGAAAACCAATTTTATACAATTTATTTTTGAAAATACAAAAGAAAATAAATAAAATTAAAGCTAAAACAGACCCTTCATTTGATTTAGATTTTGTGAAAAATCATTCTAAAATGTAAATCAAACTGAATATTATTCATTGATTCTGATTTTTTATCTTTAAATTTAAATTAAATGAATTAATATTCAAACTAAATAAACTCATTGTACCTCTATTATAGTAAGTATATATTTAAATTAATTTTGGTAAAAACAAATCAAATAACCTGATTATAAAAATTATTTTTAAGGAAAAAAAGCAAAATTTTTTTAATAAAAGATAATGAGTTTAGTGGATGTCCACGGTCTATATATATTTTATAAAATTAATTTTATAATTGTAATTTTTAATATAAACTTTTGCCTTAAGAACACAAGTTATCATTAATTTTTTTTATAGAATCTCTAAATAAAAAATCACTAATCTATTAAATTATTTAATTTTGTTTTAAATAATAACATAATTTGATGAGATCCGCACCTTGTCATTGAATAATGGTATAAAATTATTTTTTATTATGAGTAATTATATATATATATATATATATATATATATATATATATATATATATATATATATATATATATATATATATAACATTGTTCCGAGAATTTTAAATTTCCGATAGTTCAATAAAGTTGGAGTTTTTCCTTAATTTTTAGAATTTCCAGTGATATGTAGGAAATTTTGAAATTGGCGGTAATTAACTAATATTTTGCTTTTTTTTTTTCATTTTGCAGTGAAGTCTAAGGGAAAAGACCACACCATTGCAAGCATGCCCACAGATAGAGAGACATCCCAGTCTAGGGTTGCTGAGGCTGAGTGTTTTCATTTACGGGTTAGACGAGTAGTTTTAACTGGTTCACATTGGAAATGGTTGGCTGAGTAGGGGCAGATATGTGCACCCTGTAGCACCCGATAACGAGAGAAGTGGTGTCATTCAGAAGCTGGAACTATATTGGAGGTGTAACACCACTGAAGTACACTTCTTCCTTAATCAAAAATTGACGAAGGGGCATTTTGAGATGTTTTTCTCAACAACAAATGACCTTTGTTTATACAACTTTAAATTCATTCTTGACCACACAAAACGGTCAGTATAATCACAGTCGTCCAAAACTGTCTTCAAAATCGTAACCGTTGGAAATCTTATAAAATTGCACTAATGGAAATTTCATATTGGTTGAAATTTTCGGTATAACATAATACTTTTTAAAAATACCTTTAAAATTTCAAGCGTACCGATTTTTTTTGAAAATTCTAGCATGAATTCATACCTGAAATTCTGAATACACTACTAGTTAATTGTACCAGAATTTTGAAATTACTTTCGAAAATTTTGTATGCAAATTTAATTCAAATTTTGAGCATGGGAACTTTTAAAATTATGAAATTAAGTGGGATTCCAGGTATAAAAGAGTGGATGACATGTTAAATCCTCCTTCCTTGGTCATAAAGGTAAGGCATAACTGCCCATTAACTCTACAACATTGACCAAAGCGAGCGTATATAAATACTTCTCGCCTAAAAAAAATGGGACTCTAAATCATCATACATATCTTTTAAAACCCTAAAGAGTATCACATTCACAACAACCATAATACACGACTGGCATAACAGTCTGATTGCTATCAAGCATCGTCAGTCACTAGTGTAGCGGTAAAATTTTTGAGTTTAAGTTATTGATTAACTTAACACATAAAGCAAGAGTCGTCATCGCACACTTATTATTTCCAAAAGAAAAAGGGAAAAAGTACGAACAAAACCCAAAGAAAATTAAAAAAAAAAACTAATAAAAAGAGATAAGGGTCCGAGGGTTAGTTATGCAAAGCGAATGTATGAGCATCCTAAACATCTATGGTACTCCATGGGAACATCTTTTAAAATATTCACATTTTAGTTTTTAAAAAGATGTTGTTTGAAAAATATTGGAGGGATGGGAAAAGAAATAGTTTTCTTAATTTTTGTGTTTGCCAAGACTTTTGAAGTCTCATGCCTACGTACCAACAAAGTGTAATGGAGGATCAAAACCTCATAGTTCATGGTAAAAGTAACAAAGATGTTTGTTTTCATTCATTTTACTGAAAAGATATTTTGTCATTTTAATGAGAATACTCAACTAGTCATCCACAAGTATGAGAACTTTGCATCAACATGAGAAGAGCTCTAACTTGGATAGAGATCCATAAGTATGCCAATAACTCTCTTAGATGGAAAAGAATTATCGTCAATACTATGGGGATAGGAGAATTATATCTCAACTATGGAAATGACTCATGTCTAAACATCAAAGTTTTAAAATGAAAAGTGCACAAATGGGCACAAAATAATTTGAATTAGTTATACATTTTCTTAAGTATTTTGAAATTGGTTTGAACATGCTTAAGATGGATTAACTTTTATTAGAAAAAATGTATTGAAAATCACTTGACAAAGGTCAAGGTTTATTAAGAAAGTGGTTCAAGTTTGAAAACAAGTAGATTTTGAAAAGAGGGAGAATATTTGAAAATTAAAGAAAGATGGGAGAAGAAGAGACTACCCTAGAGCATAAAATAAAATCTAAGGAGGAAAGATCTAACCAAGAAATAGCAAGCTTTATGACATAAGTCAAGCAGGAATTCCCTCCTTTGGATTAAGCCTCAAGCAAGTCAAATAAGCAAAGAATAATTAATGTATCAGATGAAATCAAAATAACCAAGTCAAGTCTTCACAGAGAAATCCAAAGTCAAAGGTATCAGGTGAATCCCAAGGTCTCATATCACAATCTCCCAAAGCAAAGGTCAAATTCCTAACTCTAAGTCCATAACTCCATAACAATTCTAAGGATAGTAACCTTTAGTCCATAAAATCAAGAGAACCAATTTTTTAGGGGTTTTCATTTTTATTAGTGTCTTCAAGAGAAAAGGAACTCCAAATGGACAAAGGAAAAAGAGCATAAACATAAACAAAGGTCCAAGTGGACAAAGGGCAAATATGATATGGGCTAAAAAAAGCATAAAGTAAATAGCAAGAAATAAAGAGCATAAGATAAATGACTTTAAAGTAAAGTTAAAATGTTAGTAAATGATATTATTAATCAAAAAGGGAATTGCAATTGGTCATTTTTTGGAGAACACTTAACCATCCACTCACAAGCATGAAAACATGGGCCTTTATATCATATATTAGAAGGACTCTAACTTGGATAAAATCAACAAGTATGCCCCTAGCTCTCATAAATGAAAACGAAGCAATATTTTCACACAATAGCTTAAAGAGTATGAGACTTACAATCTCAATGATCCGCTGTCGCGCGCGGATCAAGAACGAGTATTTTTGACAAAACGTAGTTAACGATACATTGACTCGGATTATCGTTCTCACAAGGATTCTTGAATGAATTAACCAATGATAGTAACGATTAATGGGGTTTTGGATGGTTTAGGATTCAATAAAAAAATAGATTAAAATAAGTGATTATTGAAATAAGCTGTAGCAACAATTTACTGATTCGGTCTTTGCCTATCATCGACTATCGTAATTCCAACCGCAGATTAACTATTCCTATTCGATTATAATATCAACTGACAAGCGCAATTGATAGTGTAAGTTGTATGTTCCTATTATCCGAATTAAGCAAACGGGATTAAGTTTCATGAATTAAGCAAACATTTATTAAACGGACTCGATAACGAATTAAGCAAACGAAATCGTGACTATAGTTAAGATCACACAATCAATCGGATTAAATCAATATAGCATATGTAAATCGGATTAAGCAAACAAAATACATATATTAATATTGAAAGGAATAAAAAACCTGAATAAGAATTACTAAAATCTCAAGGTATCGAAACCCGAATACAACAAATTGTTTGGATCGATTAGTTCTTCATGAGAATTCTTGCCAAAGCTTTCAAGTCTTTCGTGAATAGTGATCCTCCTAATGTTATGCGGCTGCTAGGTATATGGAAAACAAGGAATTTGGTTTACAACCCAACTGGATCGAAAACATAACCCAAGCCCAAAACTAATGACCCAAAACTTAAATAAGACTAATGCTGCAACTTCAACGAATTTTCTGGCCCTGCTACATTCTGATCCAGCTCTCGACTTATGAACAAAAGTTGTAGATCTTTTTCTTAGCTTTGCATCGAATGGTAGAACGTCTCAATCCGATACTCCTAGCTCAAGATATGATTTTTCCCGCGAAAGCTGCTAATGCTGAAAATTAAATACGAAAATTAAATAAGTGCAAAAATAACATAAATTATGAAAACACATTAAAACATAAAAATAATCAAAGCAAATCGAAGAAATGCTTAAGTAAAAACATGGAAGAACGTGCATCAAAATGCACTGATCAAATTCCCCCACACTTGAACTTTTGCACTCCGAGCAAAATGAAAAACAAAACAAAACACAGACACATCAACGGTTACTCATTCTAGGCTACAAGTCATCTTCGGTTAAGCTTGCATTGATAGATACTAATCTTGCACACTAAGGATATCATAGGAACACTAATCGACAATTGTGTAGTCATAAACCTCCTGAATACACAAATCAACTCGAATCATGTTATTATGTTAAAGCCTAACTTACTCATCCTTCTTTTTGCTCTGTTTCATTCAGGCGCAATCACATTAAGCCCGTTATCTCCACACACCCATAGCAAGGCGACCGGTTAGTGACTCTGATCCTTTTTACACGGGATTCTAGTACTTACGTGGCATAACCATTTGCTTATTCAGTTGTAGCTGCGGGGGATCGGACCGTAATCCGCCCTACCAAGTCCAGCACTAGAAACCGCTGAACCAACTGACAACGAGTCTTATTTTCAATTTTTTTTGAAGGTTCTACATCCGTTGGGTTAAGTGACCGGGTGAGGGTCACCAAACTTAGAAGGTACATTCCCTTTTCTTTTTCTTTTTTTTCTTTTTCAGAACACTCACTTATATTCATCAGCTTCCCTGCGTAGAGTGTGTGTGAGATGGTGCTGACTGCTGAAATAAACTACTCAAGAGCTGTCAAAGGATGAGAATTTAAGGCTAAAACATAATAAGAATTCGAATCAATTTCCATATGCAGGAGACTTACGGTGTTAAAACAATACCGATCTTGTTAATTTTTCCCAAGTCTCCGCAAACTCGACTCAAAGTAACCTATAGCCTAAAACTTTCAAGAAGATGCATTTTTTTTAAGAAAGAAAACAAAAACCAAACAAAACAAAGAACAAAATAAAATAAAATAAAGTATTCCCTCCCCCACACTTAAAATATGCATTGTCCTCAATGAAAGAAACAAACATAAAATAAGAGAGAGAAGAGAGAGGAAAGAACACACCTGAGTAGTCAAGGAGGATAGGTGATCACATAAGCAGCCTTTCCCAGAGAGATAAATTCTACATTTTCTTCTTCCAAAGTGGGGTTGTCATGGAATAGCTTTGGGTAATGTCCATTGAACTTGAAATTTTTATTAGTATCTTCGCCTCTTATTCCAGGATCAAAGAATCTTCTAAAGTAAAAGTGTCAAATGGACACGTAAAGGTGATCTGATCTGGAATGTCAGCCAATGTCCAACCAAATGCCTTTTTATGCTTCCTTAAAACCTGCAAAAGCTTATTTTCTTGATCGAAATCAAGGTTAGAAGAAATTATAGCCAGTAGTTTTTCATTCATCTCTAAATAAGCATATTTCATATTTTCAGGAAGTTGCTTCAGCTCGAGGGAAGGTGGCTGCTCAATAGAAGGAGTGTTTGGGGCAGCCGGGACGTCAAGAGCTTTATCTACATGAACATCTTTATTTGCAACCTCATATGCAGTAAGAATATCAACTTGCAAGGCAGCCTCAATTTCAGCACAAACAGAGCAAATTTTAGTTTCAGTACAAATATCACAAGAATAAACATCATCAAAACCTGACAATGATGGAAAATCAGATGCAAACAAATCACTACAAGTATCATCAACAATTTCAGAAATCAAATCTATTTGAAAAACATAATGTTCTTCCAAGGGTTGTTGGTTTGATCCTTGAGCTTGCTGCATGACATTCACCAAAGTGGCAAGCTGCCCAATATGTGTTTGCAAAGTCTTTAAAGTAGAATCTACTTGTTGTTGAAACTAGAGATTATTTGCAGCCATTTGTTTGACAATATCTTCTAGTGAAGGTCCAGAAGGTGCAGAGCGCACAACCTCAAATTCCTCTAGATGCTCATGTGGATCCTCACCTGCAAGACCCCTAAACCTTGGAAATAGGTGTATTAAACTAGATTTCAATTCAAAAGGAACCGAAACATCAGAATATTCAATACAAAAGTCATTATAATTAACATCAGGAGCAGCAAACTGCCTTAACGTTCTTTGATCATCCATGTAATAAAAAAAATACAAAAATACCAACTATGTCCGAAATAGACAAAAACAAATAGAAAGAAGAAAAAAGATTAAAATAAATTCAGAAAAATACAAAAACACCAAACTTAATCTAATGACGTGAAATAAAAAATTTTGAGATTTGTTTTGGATTTTTTCGACACTATGAAAACAGTAAAAAATTAAATGAAAAATAGAAAAACAAGGAATTTGACAAATTTGTCGTCAGAGTCCCTTACTCTATTGATTGCACGATTTTTCTGCTTCCAGTAGGTAAAAAACTTATACAATCAAAGACAAATTTTCCAAAAACTGGTTTTTTCTGACTCTAGACGCAACTCCGAACACGAAACTGTAGAAAAATTCGGAAAAATAACAGGAAATTGCAGGACAAAAAAACACACAATACTTAAAACTAAACTATTGGCTAATTCGACAAGAATCCCCGGCAACGACGCCAATTTGATCCGCTGTCGCGCGCAGATCAAAAACGAGTATTTTTGACAAAACGTAGTTAACGACAAATTGACTCGGATTATCGTTCTCACAAGGATTCTTGAATGAATTAACCAATGATAGTAACGATTAATGGCGTTTTGATTGGTTTATGATTCAATTAAAAAAAATTGATTAAAATAAGTGATTATTGAAATAAGCTGTAGCAACAATTTACTGATTCGGTCTTTGCCTATCATCGACTATCGTAATTCTAACCGCAGATTAACTATTCCTATTTGATTATAATATCAACTGACAAGCGCAATTGATAGTATAAGTTATATGTTCCTATTATCCGAATTAAGCAAACGGGATTAAGTTTCATGAATTAAGCAAACATGAATTAAACGGGCTCGATAACGAATTAAGCAAACGAAATCGTGACTATAGTTAGGATCACACAATCAATCGGATTAAATCAATATAGCATATGTAAATCGGATTAAGCAAACAAAATACATATATTAATATTGAAAGGAATAAAAAATCTGAATAAGAATTACTAAAATCTCAAGGTATCGAAACCCGAATACAGCAAATTGTTTGGATCGATTAGTTCTTCATGAGAATTCTTGCCAAAGCTTTCAAGTCTTTCGTGAATAGTGATCCTCCTAATGTTATGCGGCTGCTAGGTATATGGAAAACAAGGAATTTGGTTTACAACCCAACTGGATCGAAAACATAACCCAAGCCCAAAACTAATGACCCAAAACTTAAATAAAACTAATGCTGCAACTTCAACGAATTTTCTGGCCCTGCTACATTCTGATTCAGCTCTCGACTTATGAACAAAAGTTTGCGATTGTTTGCCTTGGAAACCCTAATTCATCTGGGTATCTTATGTGACTTCTTCAACAAGTTTCTTCAACAATTGATCAAATATTTCAAGGGATACTTCACATCACATCATCCTACACATATATGATCCTCCATGAGTTCCAAAAGTCAAGATAATGTCAACCTAGAAAGATGGTTCATCTAAAGTTATGCCACATAAAAATAAAAAATAAAAATGATCAAGCAAAAGGGCTAGGAGGATGGACCATTACTTAAATTCATACTTATTTTAATACCCTAATTTTGACCCTAAGATCCCTCATGACATCATGTTATTGCACAAGTGCATTGCCTCAAGGGTCATAGCATGTTTGGCTCCTTAACCCTAGGGTTGGGACTTGTTTGAGTGTTTTGAGACCACGAAGCATGCTTGTATTATATATTATTGCTTTTCTAATTTAATTAATAACCAAAAGCACAAAAATATGTCACTAACTCTTTTTATTTTTAAGCTCAAGTGATCATGTGCTCCACAATGCTCCTAGGAGGTTCCTAAGCCCAATGCAATGGCTAGATGAAGATGAGGAAGAAGCATCACAATGGTCCACAAATTTCCTAATCATCATATATGTCTCCCAAGTATATGAATTTTCCAATTTGATCAAGATAACCCAAAAGGCTTAAAGATTGTTTCCCAAGGAAACCCTAATTCCACTGTGCTTTGATTGTGCCTTGCCCATGAAGCAATCTGAACCTCTGATCAAATTTAATCAAATTAAGTTCTTTCATTCACCATTTTATGCATATATGAGCCTATTTTATGTCTCTCAATCATTTATTCATCAAGATTGGAGGTTTGACTTCGAAAAGCTGACCAGTTAAGTCATCTGACTAAGCTGAGGTTCAGTGAGCTATACGATTTGATCTGTTTGTCAAATGAAGATGACCCCAAGAGAAACATTGTTCCTAAGAACCATATTAACAACTTTCATGTTCATAAAAAATCCATTTTAATCTTGGAATGTCATCATTAATTTCAAAATATTATAGGTCATTTTGACTGAAACCCTAATTTTAGGTCAACTTACTAAGGGCATAACTTCCTTAATTTTTATGATTTAGAGGTGAGACCAAAGTAATTGAAAATATAGAGATGTATACTTCAAATGTTATGTTGGAAAAAATTTCATAATCCTAAAATAAATACATGTGATAATGAAAAACATTATAGGTCATCTTGGACCTAATTCATTGAATTTGAAAAAGTACCCAACTTCAAATGCCCATAACTTTGTCATATAAAATCCAAATGATGCAAACTTTGAGTCTAAATTGAATAACTTTAAAATATCTACAACTTTGAAGTTGGCAATTGTTTCATTTGAATCTTGTATCATGAGCACAGAGGGGCTTGATTAAGCTTACTTTTGGGTGACTTTTTCAAAATGATTTGAATATGTTTTACACTTGAATTTTCTAGGCCAGTTTTGATCAATTTGCACATGCCAAATGATTTTTTGCCCAACATGACTTTTTTTCCTTATTTCAAGTGCTTTCCAACCATTATTCACAATAGTTCTTGGGGTCTACCATTTGGGAGATTCGAATTTCTTTTCATTATGTGCATTTTTGATATTTTATGATTAAACTTGGTATGCAAGCATTTCCCACTTCATGTGCACGTCCAAATGCCTTCTATGTGAACTCAGCAAGTTGCTTCAGCCATCCATGGGCCTCCCACCCGTCCATAAAGGCCCATGCACTCAAAATTTTAATTCTCATGCACACGAGCAAAGTGTGAACTCAGCCACATTCAACTATAAATAAACACCTCATGAGATTCAGTTCACAACCTTTTGGGAGATCCCATATGCTGCTGCACTAAAACCATAACCCTCACCAAAGGAATCACTCATAATTTTTCAAATTTTCGAGCTTGAAATTCAGCAACCTTAGCTGAGTTTTAAAGCCAAATTCCTTAGCCAATCATCTTCCATAGATCTAGGGATCAAAGAGGAGCAAAGATCTTGGAGAATTCGTGGCCAGAAGTTCATCAATTCAAAGGTATAAACTCAAACTTTTTGGATCTGAAACTCCTAATTCAATGTAGCTTTCTTGTGCTTTGTGGTTCTCTGAAGTCCTCATACTTGAGGCAAGCTTTTGATGCATTCGATTTGCCATTTCATGAACAATCCGTGTGGACACCATGATTTTCTCCTTCATCTTTCTCTTAATATAGGAACATTGAAAGAAATCCATTGGTACAGTGATGATCTACATCACACGAGCTTCATTTCCATATCCTTGTTTCATATTTTTGTTAAGATTTGTTTTCTGCAACTTTTGGCCGGAGTTTGTGAGTCTGGCCGGAGAAGATGGTGGTCTCCTTACTAAACTTTTATAACTTTTTAGATGGATTGGACGCTTCACGGTGAAGATGCAGTATATCACAACACTTATTTTTTTAATATTTTTGTTTTATATTACATGTATCAATAACATGAACTTTTATTTTTTTTGACAGATTCCAAAAGATTTACAAACTAAGCTCAAGATATCATGGACAAGTGCAATAGGAGATAATGAAATGTTCTGGAAATATGAATGGTCCAAGCATGGAACATGTTACTACGATGGGAAGAAGCATAGGCAATTTACATACTTCAATACAGCATACAAGTTTTGGAATGGAGTTAACCTTTTTAATACACTCAAGGCAGAAGGGATTGTCCCTGTTTCAGGATTAGGCAAGCAGTACACTACAGAGGCTGCAACAAAAGCCATCAAAAAGCATTACACCAATGACACTGTTACATTCACTCCTCGATTCATGTGTTCTAATTCTCCACCAAATGAGTTATATGAAATTATTATGTGTTTGGATCATGACGGAATGAGTGCCATCAACTGTACAATGCCTTCATCTTGTGGCAACTTATTTTTATGGAAATTATAATTATAATTATAATGATGATGTAATATATATATTGCTTCCGTATAGATATACTAAATAAAAAGGAAGCAACTATGTATTATGAGTGTTTATTTATCTATTATGCAAGAGATTAATTAGTGTTTATTTATCCATTATGCTGTCTCAATGTATATTTTACAACCATGATAATTCTTGATGCATCTGTGCTTGAAGATTGATCCAGAGGCTATATTGAAAGCTTTTTTTTTTCTTTTAAAATTAGGACAACTAATAATATATTCAACTCAATTTTAATAGTATTTGGATTAATAATACTGATATACTTATGTTGCATAACAGCAATGATGATTAAAACCTCTAACCAGGACTAGGAGTTGATGTTTTCAAACAATAATTCTGATTCTTTGGACACTTTAGTCACTCTTACTCTATTTACAGACCTTCTTTTAGATGAATGGTTCAAAACTCTCATAACTTTTGCACAATACTTGCTTCTAATATTATTCCAATAAGAATATCCAGTCCAAATACTTCAATTTTACTGTCAATTTTTAGTTTATCACAGAGAATATCATTTCTATTTTGGCCAAACCAAAAAACTTATACATCACTCATAACAACTATTAAAATAGTTTAACTATTTAAGATTAGTGGATATATATATATATATATATATATATATATATATATATATATATATATATATATATATATATATATATATATATATATATATATATATATATATATATATATATATATATCTCTTATGCATCGCTCGATGCGTGCTACATAACAACTATTGTCAGGCATTTCCGCACCACCCTTGTTGAGGGTTGTCACTTCACTTTTCTGTTAAATTCATCCACCATCCTCATCTATAACCATCTAGCCGCTGCCAATGCAACTCTCGATTCGTCACTTCACTTCTCTGTTAAACTCATCCACCATCGTCATCTATAACCATCTAGCCACTGTCAATACAACTCTCGATTCATCACTTCACTTCTCTGTTAAACTCATCCACCATCGTCATCTATAACCATCTAGCCACTGCCAATGCTAGGGAATTTAGGTGTTGATGAAGATATGCAAATCATATATCAAAACATTCTCTCAAGTGTTATGCTAGGGAATATGAACATTATCAAGAAGAAAGATGTGATTCACACCTATCATACATCAGGATTAGGAATGACATCACTTAATACATTCATGAATACATAAAGTTTGTTAGAGAAGAGACGGGAGTAACACTGACGATGTAGGACATTCCTTAAGCTCCTGAAGGTAGTGTTTACAAGCCTTTAAGAAAGAGGAAACAAATTTCTTATGAATCTGAAAAGGTAGTTCATAAACCACATAAGAAGAATGTTCCACAACTGACAGAGGTTCAGAAGGAGGTTCAATAAGTGTTTTTCACAATTATCTTGATGCCTACCAAGATTAAGAGTGGAGCTACTGGCAATTCTCCTCAGAAAACAACCACTTTTGAACTGCTTGTTAATAAGAAGAAGTTGAGGAAGATTGTGCTACCATTTGTTGATGATGAAGAAGTAGAGGATGAATAACCTTTCCTTAAGAGAACAAAGGTTGTGTATAATGATGCTCAGAACATTCATGATAACATGAAACTATATCACATTTTTAGACTTGATTTAATCAAATTATATCGTTATTTGATTCAATTTATTTTATATTATTCGATATTACTCGGTATTTTCTTATTATTTATTTCAGGTATCATTATTTAAAGCACATGTGAAAAAGAAAGAAAAGGGGTGCAAAAAGAAGATTTTCTAGAAAAGCAGCAAGCTGAAGCACCAAAGCCTAGCCCACGTTTGGAACAAAAAAATTGCTGTCACGACCGCAACAAGCACGTGCCGATCGCCACGTCCTAAGACCTAGTGTTACGACCGTAACACATAGTGTGACGGACGTCACAGATTCCACTCCTATATTTTGGGCTTTACGTGCGTGACTGAGTGGACGGTTTCCCATAAATTCTCTCATGCACTCGGAGACGCTTTGAACCATACTGAAGACACATTCTAGGAGACGGTTATCTTGGGAGGTTAATATAAATAAACCTCACAAAAGCCAATTGAAGCGCTCTCTTCTCCGTACAATTTTTCCAGCATTCTAATTTTTCAAGCAATTTATTTCTTTTTTTTTTCTTTTTCTTTTACTTTAATTTCCGAAGCATACAATTTACTTTCTCACAATAGTTTCTACACCGGAAACTATTGTGTAATTTTTACTGGATCTAACCTTACGTTAGATCATAGTATTTTATTTCCTTGTTTTTACTTTCCTATCTAATCGAGAATTGTGAAGAACAAATCCAACCGACTTGTGGTGGAGTGTTCGAGGATCGAAGCGTAAGAGATAAAATCCATATTTCTAGTATTTTTCCAGGTTCATTAATTAATTGATTTATCATTTTAGTTTACATATGCTTTGTTCCGCTGTTTATATATGTTGTTTGTTTGATATGGCCGTATTTATGCATGATTAATGTTTATGCATGTTTATCATGTCTGGCTAATTAATTTAGATATCAGTATGTAGAGTAAGCGGAATAAAGGAATCCAAATTGAGTTGGTTTAAATTTATTTCAGAATATAGTCACTCTTTTTCTGGTCTCAATTTACAAAGTTAATGCCAAGGTTTTTGAACGAGAGTAAAAGACATAAAGAAGTTAAAATCAATAGAACGACGGTTTGAGTTTTTAACTAGACAGTGTAAATCGAACATTAACTTTAAATCAGGGCGAAAGCAATTTTTAAGGTTAATTAAATTCTAATTATTTTCAAAAATTATTTTTAAAAGTTAAATGTGAGGGCGAGAGTTAAGCATTTAAGCTTAATCATATAATCTAAGTCAACAGAGCGAGAGTTTGAGACGAGGGCGTTTAAACGGTTAGTATTTTCTCAAAAGGAGTTTCTATAGATTCTATTATTTTCAAAAGTGATTTTAGACTTAACGAAATAGTGAGAACGTACGTTAAACTATAAAGTCATAGTCTAATTCAACAGAGCGAGAGTTTGAGGAAAAGACTTTTAATTAATAGTGTCTACTGAAAAGACTTATTTTAAAATTAAGAAAAAGACCAACGAAGATTTGATTCCCCAAATACGACGAACTACATACTGATATCCATATTATTTGATATTTTATCTAGATCCAAATTTAGTTTTATTTTTTCCCCCTAATCATTAAAGTATCATCCGCCTTAGCTTTACGCAGTAACCCTAGAAAAACGGTAGATCGATTCATTAAGCCCCTGTGGGATCAATATCTTTTAAAACTACGCGATTAGGCTGTGCGCTTGCAGTTTTTGGCGCCGTTGCCGGGGAACTTTTATTTAGTCGATATCGTAACTCTTCTGTTACGCTGTAGAGACTAAGGCAATTTTTATTTTTTCCCTTTTTCGTTGATTTGTATGCCACACACTCGCTCACAAGGCGAGCCATACTACTTAAAAATCAACGACGTCGAACGATATCTCCGATAATTACGACGAATTCGGGAGTATCGTGCTAGAAACAATCTTCCTCTAATCGAAGTTCCTGATCTCAAAAATCTCCTTCCTTTAACGATACCAGCGATGGCCGAACCAGCTCGTGCTCTTCGAGATTACGCTGCTCCGTCGCAGGATGAGCCGCATTCGAGTATTGTTCCACCCGCAATCGAAGCGAACAACTTCGAACTTAAACCTTCGCTGTTGCAGGCAGTGCAACAGAATCAATTTTTTGGAAATCCTACCGAGGATCCAAACCTTCATTTATCCGTATTTGTCCAATACGCTGACACTGTTAAAGCTAATGGTGTCACTTCAGAGGCAATTCGACTTCGTCTCTTTCCTTTCTCGTTAAGAGATAAAGCTAGAAGATGGCTTCAGTCTCTTCCTTCCAACTCAGTCACCACATGGAATGAGTTGAAGAAAGTCTTTCTTGCCCGATATTTTCCTCCAAGCAAAACAGCCATGTTGAGAGCCCAGATAAATGGATTTAATCAAAAAGATAACGAATCTCTTTTTGAAGCATGGGAAAGAGACAAGGACATGATGAGACTTTGCCCACACCATGGTTTAGAGGACTGGTTAGTAATGCACACCTTCTACAATGGTCTCTTGTACAACACAAGGTTAACAATAGACGCCGCCGCCGGTGGTGCGCTTATGGATAAACCTTACACCGATGCTTATCAACTTATAGAGAGCATGGCCCAATATCATTATCAGTGGGGAAGCGACCGAACAGTGGTAGAAAAACCTCAAACAAAAGGTGGCATGTACGAGATAAGTAGCATTGATCATGTTAATGCAAAAGTGGATGCTCTTGCCCAGAAAATTGAAAGTTTAAATGCATCACCTCCAGCCACCGTGGTTTCCGTAACTCAAAATTGCGAGGTCTGTGGAATTCAAGGTCACACTCCTACAGATTGTCAATTCCTAACAGGAATTCAAACAGATCAGGTGAACTATGCTCAAAGAAATCCTTACTCGAATACCTATAACTCAAACTGGAAGAACCATCCTAATTTCTCGTATAAAAGTAACAACGCTTTATACGCACTAGGTCAAGCTCCCAGTCAAGCTCCAGCTGTACCACCTGGATATCAAAAGCCGACCCCATCTACACCTAACAATAACGTTCCTAGGAAATCCAACTTGGAAATCATGATGGAGAACCTCATAGCTTCTCAACAGCAAACCAATAAAGAGTTCTTAAACCAGAATGTACACACTAGCGAACAGATTAAACAACTAGCAAGTAAAGTAGATGCCCTGGCTACCCATAACAAAATGTTTGAAACAAAAATCTCGCAAGTAGCTCAATAACAAGCGTCTACTGCTGCCCCAACTGGTACATTTCCTGGACAACCACAACCTAATCCGAAAGGCCACGCTCATGCAATTATACTACGAAGTGGTACAGCGGTAGAAGGACCATCTGACCCAAGGATTGAGAACCAAAACTCTAAAAAGTCAACTGAGGAAGAAGGTAAACCTAAGGAAAAGGAAGAGTGTAATAAGGAAACCGTAGAAAAAAAAGAACCTTATGTACCTCCACCGCCTTACAAACCACCTATCCCTTATCCTCAAAGGCTAATTAAAACCAAAAACGCGGGCCAATTTAAAAAATTTGTTGACCTACTGAAACAATTAAACGTCACAATTCCTTTTACAGAAGCTATTACATAAATGCCCTCATATGCTAAGTTCTTAAAAGAAATTTTATCTAATAAAAAGAAACTTGAAGATAACGAAACTGTTACACTCACTGCTGAGTGTAGCGCAATAATCCAAAATATGCCTCCTAAACTTAAAGATCCTGGTAGTTTTTCTATACCCTGTCATATAGGAAAATTTGTCATAGACAAAGCTTTATGCGATTTAGGAGCCGGTATCAGTGTTATGCCCTTGTCCATATGTAAGAAACTTGAAATGGGAGAATTTAGACCAACTAAAATGTCTGTGCAATTAGCAGATCGTTCCGTTAAATATCCCGTAGGAGTTCTTGAAAACGTTCCCGTACGCATAGGTCAATTCTACATTCCCACCGATTTTATAATTATGGACATAAGAGAAGATGAAGTTACCCCCATTATATTGGGAAGACCCTTCTTAGCAACTGCCGGTGCTATCATAGACGTAAAACGAGGACGACTCACTTTCGAAGTAGGAGAAGAGAAAATTGAGTTTATTCTTTCCCAATTTTTGAAAGCACCCGCGATAGAAGACACATGTTACTTCATGGATATCATCGATGAATGCATAAAAGAAACAGAATTCGAAAATGACGATTTGTCCGACTATCGTGTAGAAGACAGACTGAACCAATGTTTAGCAATAACATCAGATCCTACACAATGCCTTAAGAAACCAACCCTCGACCTGAAAACACTTCCCAAAAATCTGAGATATGAATTCCTAGACTTAGAACTTGAACGACCAGTAATAGTCAATGCAGACCTAGGAAAACTTGAAACCGAAAAACTTCTACATATCTTAAGAAAATATCCAACCGCATTAGGATACAACATCACCGATCTTAAAGGGATAAGTCCTTCTATTTGTATGCACCGCATCATGCTAGAAGAAGACTGTAAGACTTCTAGGGAACATCAGAGGAGACTAAACCCGATCATGAGTGAGGTAGTGAAGAAGGAAGTAACGAAGTTATTAGAGGCAGGTATCATATATCCTATATCCGATAGCAAATGGGTTAGTCATGTACACGTAGTACCAAAGAAGGGAGGTATAACAGTGATCGAAAATGAAAAAGGAGAAACTATAACCAAACGAATTGAATCGGGATGAAGAATGTGCATTGATTATAGAAAGCTAAACACAGCAACCCGAAAAGATCATTTTCCTTTACCATTCATAGACCAGATGTTAGAACGACTAGCCAAGCATTCTCATTTCTGCTATCTGGACGGTTACTCAGGTTTCATTCAAATACCAATTCATCCTGATGACCAAGAAAAGACAACGTTCACATGTCCTTTTGGTACCTTCGCTTATCGATGAATGCCGTTTGGCTTGTGCAATGCTCCTGCAACTTTCCAAAGGTGCATGATGGCAATATTCGCCGATTTTCTCGATAACATCATGGAAGTCTTTATGGATGACTTTTCCGTATGCGGGCAAAGTTTCAAAGAATGTCTTGAAAATCTAGAAAGAGTTCTAGAACGATGTGTAAAAGTAAACCTAGTACTTAATTGGGAAAAATGTCACTTTATGGTACAAGAAGGAATTGTTTTAGGACACATCATATCAAATAGAGGAATTGAAGTAGACAAAGCCAAAATAGAAGTAATCGAAAACCTTCAACCTCTGAAAACTGTGAGGGAAATACGAAGCTTCTTAGGACATGCCGGTTTTTACCGATGATTCATTAAAGATTTCTCTAATGCAAACCCCGGATTGGAATGAACCTTTCGAAATAATGTGGGACGCAAGTGACTACGCCGTAGGCGCTGTTTTAGGACAACGAAAGGATAAAAAACTTCACGTCATATATTATGCGAGTAGAACTCTAGATGAAGCGCAAATGAATTACGCCACGACCGAGAAAGAACTTTTAGCAGTAGTATTTGCACTAGATAAATTTCGTTTCTACTTGGTCGGAGCTAAAATAATCGTTTACACTAATCACACTTCCATTAAGTACCTCTTAACAAAAAAGGACGCTAAACCTAGACTCCTAAGGTGGATCTTGTTGCTACAAGAATTTGATTTGGAAATCAAAGATAAAAAAGGAACTGAAAACGTAGTAGGAGATCACCTCTCTAGACTCGAAAACCTGGAACCGGAAAGAACATCGATCAACGATGATTTCTCGTACGATAAACTTATACCTAATTTGGAAGAAAATAGAGTTGACAAACAGGTAGAGACCATCTTGGCTATATGCGTTACACCATGGTACGCTGATTTTGTCAATTATTTAGCCGCCAGAGTGGTTCCACTTGATTTATCCTACCAACAAAAGAAACGATTCTTCCATGACATAAAACATTATTACTGGGACGACCCTTTACTTTTCAAAAGAGGCTCCGATGGTATTTTTCGTCGCTGTATACCTGAAGAAGAGGTAGAAAGTATAATCCAACATTGTCATTCCGCTCCTTATGGTGGACATGCAAGTACATCCAAAACCTGCTCTAAAATCCTACAAGCCGGTCTTTATGGGCCAAACATATGGAAGGATGTACATACCTCTGTCAAGAAATGCGATAGGTGTCACCGCACAGGAAACATATCTAGACGTGACGAAATGCCACAAAAAGGCATTTTGGAAGTAGAAATTTTCGATGTGTGGGGAATAGATTTCATGGGACCTTTTCCACCTTCTTTTGGTAACAAGTACATACTCGTAGCGGTTGACTACGTATCAAAATGGATTGAGGCTATAGCTTCTTCAACAAACGACACACGAGTAGTAATTAAACTCTTTAAGAATATAATCTTTCCAAGATTTGGTGTCCCAAGAATAGTCATCAGTGACGGTGGATCTCATTTCATATCTAAAATACTCGAAAAATTATTGTTTAAGTATCGTGTAAAACATCGAGTAGCAACACCTTACCCCATCCTCAAACTAGTGAACAAGTGGAAGTGTCTAATAGAGAAATTAAACAGATATTGGAAAAAACTATCGCTACATCGAGGAAAGACTGGTCATCAAAATCACCCGAAGCTTTATGGGCATATCGAACCGCTTACAAAACTCCCACAGGAACAACCCCATTTAAGCTTATTTATGGTAAATCGTGTCACCTCCCAGTGGAGTTAGAACATAAGGTCTATTGGGCTATTAAAAATTTAAATTTAAACTATAAGGCCGCCGGTGAAAAGCGAATTCTAGATATAAACGAATTAGAGGAACTTAGACAAGATGCATACGAAAATGCTAAAATCTACAAGGAAAGAACGAAAAAATGGCATGATAAACGTATATCAAGGAAAACTTTCAAACAAGGCGATGTAGTCCTATTGTTTAACTCTAGACTTAAGTTATTCCCAGGAAAACTACGCTCTAGGTGGTCTGGCCCTTTCAAAGTCACTAATGTCTTTTCTAGTGGGGCTGTAGAAATTAAAGGAAAATTTATTGAATCATTTATCGTAAACGGGCAGCGTCTAAAACATTATCATTATGCTGAAAACAATGAAGACTCGCAAGTCCTGCACTTAGACGTATTGTCTCCAAAATTAATAGATTAACATTTAATAGTTTTCTGTCGAGCTTGCGACATTAAACAAAGCGCTTCATGGGAGACAACCCATAAATTTTTATTTTTCTTTGATTACTCTTTTGATTTTATTCAGTTTTCATTCTTCATTTTCTTTATTTTATTAAATTTTTCTTCTTTTCTTCTTTCGGCATCTGGCCAAATCCTGACTAAAATTCTTGTTTTTCTTTTCTTTAGTTAACACTGACCTGATGGCACATATTGATCACATGGGTATTAATATCCGAGGGAGAGCTCAGAGACAAAAATTTGAAGAACTTGCTGAGAGAGACATGCACCCAAATTTTTATGCTGATGATTGTGCAACGACCGTACTTGGGCTAAGAGATAGTGTCCTATATCTGCTGAATCAAATAAGGTGGGAAACCACTCCTATTCGGAGACAATTTGTTACTTACCGGAGGCTAACTCTAGAATTCCTTAGCTCCCTGATTTATTTACCGAACCATGGAAAAGGAATAAACCGAGGTTTCATTCAATTCAGGATGTTCAATATGGAGTATCAGTATAACATTAGAGAATTTACTAACCTCTTAGGGTTCCCTACTTCTTTTGACACATTCACCATGAACCAAGAGGACCTCTTTGAATATCGAGAGCTTGAGCATTTTTGGGGAAGTTTGACGGGAAATGACGAACCTGAGGAACATGAGTTTCTTTCTGGAAACATACATAACCCAACTTTTCGTTATTTCCACAAGATCCTAGCACACACTCTTTTTGGGAAAAGTTAAAACATTACCACAGTATCACGTGATGAACTTTTCATAATATTTTGTGCTTCCAGAATCGTCCAGTGAATGGTGCCACTTATATGTTGGCGAGTTTTGACCTCCTTATTCAAGATGACCGTGCACCGATTCAAATAGGGGGATTGATAACTATGATTGCTAATGCTATTGGATTGCGCCAACCCATGCTTGATTTGAACCCTTTTTGCGGTATTCAGCCTATGAATATAAATTTCCTTTTCAACACTATGTTTATAGGAAACCTTGGACCTGAAGAGTTTGAACTATTAATTAACAACCAAGCTTTTTACCTATTCACCATGCCTAGCCCGATGACTAGTGTCCATAACCGAAATAATTGGCTCTACAACCTGGATGGAATGCCTTCTCCTGTTAGATCTGTTGAAACCATCCAAGATTATGAGATTCTTGACAACCAGATTCCTAATGCTGAGTCTGATCCGCAGACACCAACTGGTTACCATGATGTTGCCTCTCCACCTCATCGTATCCCGTCCGCAGAATCGGCAGTACCTGATTTTAGACATCATATGCCCGGAACTGATTATAATACCGCTATTCAAGCTTTGATGTCAGAACAAGATGCCATTATAGAAGAGTTAACTATGATGGGACATGAATTTATGGAACACATGAGTAGAATGACAAATCAATTTCACGAGTTGCTACACCGTGTCAATTCCTTTGCTCCTCCGACGAGAGATTCTACAAGTGGCTAGAAGAATTGCAGTTAACTAGTTTTAGTCTTAGGAAATTTATAGTTTCGTTTGACAATATTTTTAATCTTAGGATTTTTTTTCCGCATGTTTTATTTTATCTTCAGTCAAATATTACATTATGAAGCTACTGGCATTATTGGTTAAATTAAATTTCATTTTGATTTATGCACTGTCTAAAATTACCAATGCTGATATATATTGTATGCTACTACTTACATGCTAAATTTCTGATCACGTACAAGTATACACTACTCCTAATATTATATACTACCACCTGTATTTTTGCTTATTAGAGAAAAAAATATATATTCTATGGTGTAGTAAAGTAGCATCCATGACACAAGTTATAAAGTCAAAGTAGCATTGATATTTATGGTCATGGCAATTCAAAATAATAATAATAATAATAATAAAACAAAAACTTGTCACGAATTTTAACCAATGCATGCTGCCACCCTGCATCGTGACGAACCTTTTGACCGTTGCATGATCAGAGGTGTGACGAGCGTAACGCATGCTGTCACGGCCGCAACACCCCCATGACGCCCGTCACGCATGCGGTCACGAACGTGACAACTTGCTTTCTCGTAAATGTTTTTGACCGTTATGCTGTCACGAACGTGACACATTGCTGCCTCGTAACCTTGTCGTGACCGTTACCCCCATTCAATTCACCTCTTTATCCCCATTAATTTTTTTTTCTCACCAACTTCTCCTTCCAATTTTAAAACTTCTTCTTTAAATACCTTCACCACATTTTCATCCTACACCACATCATTCCAAAAACCATTCTATACAAAAAAATTCATCCCCTTTTCCTTTCTCCCTTTTTTCTACCTACCAATCAAAATGGCGGAGAACCAACATCAAGAAATGCAATTTGGAAATATTATTTTCCGAATTGAAGATAGTAACTATCAATGGGAGCAGTTTGTTCGTTTCCAGCAACGCGGTGTCACATCTACCAGATACCCGGATTTCAATTGCTTACAAGAATTGGGATTACATCAAGGAGTGCAATGGCTGCTTAGGCTATCCGATTTAACTTTTCTGTGCACACAAAATCATCCAACATACCCATCACTCACCTTGGAGTGTTTAAGCTCTTATTCATACACCACTCCAACCGGTGAGGACGAGTACTTAACCGGTGTCGCAAAATTCCGTATGTTCAACACTGAGTACGCACTATCTCAAGAACAGTTGAGTGCCATGCTACGTTTTCCTGAAGGAGACGACGTCCACCCAAGAATCCCTCCAAACTCAGAGTGGAACACGATCGCATTCGAACTTTTTCGAAAAATATCCGGTGTGGTAACCACCAATTGGGATGTATTACTTGCTTCACACATACACAACCCCACTATCCGGTATTTTGTCCGTATTTTGCAAAACACCATCTTTGGAAGAGCCAACAACAGCAAAGTTAACACGAAAGAATTATTCTTCCTACACTGCATCTTTTCAGCAAATACAAGGGTCAACGCCGCCTCTTTCTTACTTCACCATATTCGTACCCTTTATGCTCGAGGCAATCAACCTTTTGTGATTGGAGGATTAATAACCATCATCGCACTCGGTTTAAATTTAGGGGACCGACTTCAGAATTTGCAATCTTTGCCACCCCTGTTTATGGATATCAGCTATTGTCGCTCCTGCCGCTTAATCAAAAATAGGGTAGGCAGGAATTATTATCTTATGGTGAATAACCAAGAAATCCCAAGCGTCGTTTTGCCAAACATTTCACTCACCGGTGTTACTAACCCCAACAGATTCATCTACGATTTGAATGCTCCCAAACCTACCATGCCTACACAAGCAAACCCGCCCCCAGATGAGTTTGATGAAATGGAGCAAGGTGATCAAGGTCCTGAACAACATTCTGTCCCACATAATCCTTCCGATAATGTAGCTAGTCCATCCTCCCGACGTCTTCGAAGAAGAAGGCCTACAACAAATGATGACATCATGGATGCTATTGAACATCAAGACCAACGGCTTGATGCCATGCATGCGCAGAATAAGGAAGTAATGCAACTGATGCGCGAGATGCAACAACAACAACAAGAGAGGAATGCAATAACCGACCAGAGGTTCACTGACTTGCTTAACAGGTTTGATGACTTGGTAGTACGTGAACGATCACAGGGTCTGAGAATAAGAGGACGCAGGCAGAATTGAGTTTGGGTACCATTTTTTCCTTTTTTTCGCTTTTTTTTAAACATTGGGGACAATGTTTTATTTAAGTGTAGGGGGGAAAACTTTGTTTCATTCATGTTAAGATTTCCCATCAGTATGTTTATTTCCCTTTCAAGTATGTTATTTCCCTTTCAATAATATTTTTTTTCTTAAGTCAAGTCCCTAGTGTGAATTTTTTTATTATCTATTCTCCTCAATTTTCTTGAGCCATAACAAAATTCAACACACTCAATAAGTATAAAGGTTGTTTATTTTATAAAACTTGAGTGAAATTAAGACAAAATTATTACCGTCCCAACACTCTTAAAACCTCAGCATGTTAGATTAGTTTAAGTACCTTTTATACCAATTCCTTGAACTTATAGTTTTATAGTAACCCCGAGTAGTTTATACGAGAAGTCGGCACCATCTTAATAGCAAACTACGTGGAGAGCCGATGAATACAAGTGAATGATTCCCAAAACAACATATTAAAAATCAGGAAATGCACTAATTAAGTTAGGTGATCCTTACCCGATCATTTAATCCAAAGGCTGCGGACCCTACAAAAACATAGTATGAACGACCCATTGTGAGTTGGTTCAGCGGTTTCTGGTGCTGAACTTGGCACGGCGGACTACGGTCCGATCCCCCGCAATTTGCAATAGACTAAATAAAGAAGTTATCCAACTTATGTACTAGAACTTCTAACTAAAAGGGGATCATAATCGCTAATCGGTTACTCCATTATGTGTGCGAAAAGATAAAGGGCTTAATGTGATTTCGCTCGAATGAAAACGGGTGAAATAAGAGTAAAAGAACTAGGCTGAGCTATAATAGCATGACTCGAACTGGTTTGCATAAGTGTTAGATACCCAAAAGTGCTTATTTGAGCTATCAAATATGGGTATCTTTCACTCCATTTCCTTGCTAAAATGTTCAAAACCACCCTTGTTTTAGATGAAATGCAATTCAATGATAAATAATCTTGGTACCTTTGATTTGTGTGTTATTATGCAGGAAGTAGGCATGAAATAATAGAAAGTGAAGACACAAGAAATTTGGCAAAGGGATCAAATCAAACAAGCATTCATCAGCTTGCTCGCTAGGCGAGGGCTGTGGCGAAGCACTCGCTAGGCGAGCGTCCAGCGAGAGTCCAGCGAAATGCTCCAGTAATTTACAGTGGCAAACATGACCAAACTCGCCAGGCGAGTTGCTAGCGAGGTGGGTAGCGAACACTTCCAGACTTGGTGAAAAGCGCAACCAGCACTCACTCGCTAGGCGAGGCTCTAGCGAGTTCCCAGCGAGCATTCCAGTAGCAAAACCTCTCAACCTCGCTGGGGCGAAGGTTGAAGCGTGCCCTTCGCTAGGCGAAGGTTTTGTTCGCTAGGCGAACATGACAGTCTGGGATAGGCTGTTTCTCTGGGCGCAGATGCCTCAGGTGCCTTATTTTGGGGCTCGCTAGGCGAAGCAGTCTGCTCGCCTAGCGAGCATGACAGCCCAGAAATAGCACTATAAGTAGCAAGTGCCACTTTTGAGAGCCATACTTCATCTTTCTATACTTTTGTACTTTTTCTAGATATTTTCCAGCTTTTGCTCTAGAGATCTTTTTGACCTAGATTTCATTTCTCTTCATCTCTTAACCATCTTTTACAAAAAGAAGGTGGATTCCCATCCAATCTCGATTATTCGACTCGGATGTTGATCAACCTTCTTCCGAAACTTGCCGACCAAGCTACCATGAAAATGAGTAGCTAAGTCCTTCTTTTGTCAAGGTTAGATGTAGATGATCATTAGCTTTGTGTGTAAATGTAAGGATCTTCATTTGTAAACTCTTTAATGGTGAATATATGATGAAAACTTTGTTCTTATTCAAAACTCTTTGTGTTGGTTTATTATCGAGAGATGTTTACCAACTCTTAACCTAGGTTTTCATCCAATCTTGTTTGTTAGCTAGAGATAGTAATGAATGATTTTGTTCACCATAAGGTTGAACCAAAATGTTGTCATTTTGATAGATTGTGTTAGAGATAAACAATGGATCAAAATGGGAAAACTCACAATGTGTGTTCGAGAGAAACACATTGGGAGGACTTTGTGAAATGATTTATCATCTAAAGGAGTTTATAAGATTGTTGACCGAACAAATACATGCAAAGTGATCGTTGAACCCTAACTTTGGCAATATTTCTCAAATATTCAAACCATAACTTTTACCGCATTTTATTACATTTTTATGCAAGATAACGTGACAACAACCAAAACCCTATTGTTACCTAAAGCTAGAATTAATACAACCATCGAACGGCGGTGATATCTTACAATCCCTGTGGATACGATAACAAAAACCCGACACTTAAGATTACATCTAACAATAAGGTGGGGTTATTTAGTGTTGTTACGATAGTTTTTGATGTTAAGATTAAACTCAGGTTATTTCTAACGAGATTTACTTGCAACCTATTACAAATTGATGTGTGTTTGGAAATTTCATCTGGCTAATATTTAAAAAAAAAATGATTTCTACATTGTTTCTTGCTTGAGGACAAGCAAAAGTCTAAGTGTGGGGGAGTTTGATAACATGAAACTATATCACATTTTTAGACTTGATTTAATTAAATTATATCGTTATTTGATTCAATTTATTTTATATTATTAGATATTACTCGGAATTTTCTTATTATTTATTTCAGGTATCATTATTTAAAGCACATGTGAAAAAGAAAGAAAAGGGGTGCAAAAAGAAGATTTTCTAGAAAAGCAGCAAGCTGAAGCACCAAAGCCCAGCCCACGTTTGGAACAAAAAAATTGCTGTCACGACCGCAACAAGCACGTGCCTATCGCCACGTCCTAAGACCTAGTGTTACGACCGTAACACATACTGTCATGGACGTCACACATTCCACTCCTATATTTTGGGCTTTACGTGCGTGACTGAGTGGACGGTTTTCCCTAAATTCTCTCATGCACTCGGAGACGCTTTGAACCATACTGAAGACACATTCTAGGAGACAGTTATCTTGGGAGGTTAATATAAATAAACCTCACAAAAGCCAATTGAAGCGCTCTCTTCTCCGTACAATTTTTCCAGCATTCTAATTTTTCAAGCAATTTATTTCTTTTTTTTTTCTTTTTCTTTTAGTTTAATTTCCGAAGCATACAATTTACTTTCTCACGATAGTTTCTACACCGGAAACTATTGTGTAATTTTTACTGGATCTAACCTTACGTTAGATCATAGTATTTTATTTCCTTGTTTTTACTTTCCTATCTGATCGAGAATTGTGAAGAACAAATCCAACCGACTTGTGATGGAGTGTTCGAGCATCGAAGCATAAGAGATAAAATCCAGATTTCTAGTATTTTTCCAGGTTCATTAATTGATTAATTTATCGTTTTAATTTACATATGCTTTGTTCCGCTGTTTATATATGTTGTTTGTTTGATATGGTCGTATTTATGCATGATTATTGTTTATGCATGTTTATCATGTCTGGCTAATTAATTTAGATATCGGTATGTAGAGTAAGCGGAATAAAGGAATCCAAATTGAGTTGGTTTAAATTTATTTCAGAATATAGTCACTCTTTTTCTGGTCTCAATTTACAAAGTTAATGCCAAGGTTTTTGTACGAGAGTAAAAGACATAAAGAAGTTAAAATCAATAGAACGACGGTTTGAGTTTTTAACTAGACAGTGTAAATTGAACATTAACTTTAAATCAGGGCGAAAGCAATTTTTAAGGTTAATTAAATTCTAATTATTTTCAAAAATTATTTTTAAAAGTTAAATGTGAGGGCGAGAGTTAAGCATTTAAGTTTAATCATATAATCTAAGTCAACAGAGCGAGAGTTTGAGACGAGGGCGTTTAAATGGTTAGTATTTTCTCAAAAGGAGTTTCTATAGATTCTATTATTTTCAAAAGTGATTTTAGACTTAACGAAATAGTGAGATCGTACGTTAAAATATAAAGTCATAGTCTAATTCAACAGAGCGAGAGTTTGAGGAAAAGACTTTTAATTAATAGTGTCTACTGAAAAGACTTATTTTAAAGTTAAGAAAAAGACCAACGAAGATTTGATTCCCCAAATACGACGAACTACATACTGATATCCATATTATTTGATATTTTATCTAGATCCAAATTTAGTTTTATTTTTTCCCCCTAATCATTAAAGTATCATCCGCCGTAGCTTTACGCAGTAACCCTAGAAAAATGGTAGATCGATTCATTAAGTCCCTGTGGGATCGATATCTTTTAAAACTACGCGATTAGACTGTGCGCTTGCAGTTAGTACCCCGATAGACTCATAAAGTCGCGACCAATTCCCGCATAAGATGTTTAAGAATGAGAAAGACGGATAGCTACTGCTCTACACAATAAAGCTATGGAAAAGCCTTATATTGTTGAAGTTCTTTTGAAGCAAGTAGAAGTTGAGGTTGTGACAAAAATTATGGAGAAGGAAGCTAAGTGTCCTTCTAATGTTGGTACTCTTGATATAAAAGAAGAAGTTGTCGTTCATACTCATGAGGCCTATGAGGAGGAAGTTCAACCTACTTCATATGCTAAAGTTACTATGAAAATAGGTACTCATCTTAATTATATCTCATATATAATATTAAATTCTTTTGTTCTAGAGGAATTATCAAATCACCTAGCTGATGAATTATCTTCTGATCATAACCAACCAGCTTATGTGGCTAATTCAGAACAACCAACACCCATCAACATTATACTTGAACCACCCATTGAGGTGTCTAGTGCTAAGTCTTCTAGCACTAGTTTTGGTAAATCCGACTTGAATCCTATGAACATCATGCCTTACCAAGTCATCCCTATGGAAACTACACCTTATGTTGAATCTTCCCAACCAAACCTTGTTCAATCTGACATTGCTATTATATTTGAATATGATTAAGGAATCTAAGACCAGTCAATACTTGAACCTCAAAATTTACCCTAACACTAACAAGAAATCCCCACTCACACCAATTACTACTCAAAATGAGGTTGAACAAGTAACTCTAAACCAACCTCCAAAAGATCTACAACTGACAACTACTAGAACTATAACCTGTCCAAAATTCTGAACGATCTGACCATCACAACTCACCTTCAGCGACAAGATATGTTGTGTCAGAATCTAACACATTACCTTTACCTAGTCCCTCTACACCTCACTCTGCTATATGCCCAACCCTTCCAACTTACATGAACTACCAAATGGAAGAGTTTAGAACTATTACTTTTGATAGAGTTCGAAATTTGGTTGCTGAGAGGTGTTGCGGTAAATTCATGACCATTAAGCTATGGATAAACTTAACGTCAATAAAACAAGAGTCACCACCGCGCTTTTATGTTTCCAAAGGAAAAGGAAAACTTACGAACAAAACCCAAAGATAAGAAGTTTTAAAATCAAAACTAATAAAATGTCAGAGCTTACAGGTAAGGGGGTTGGTTACACATAGGGAAGGTGTTAGCACCTAGAGTGTCCTAGGTACTCCTAAGAAGCCCTTTTTTATGTGTGTATGTGTTTTGGTATAAAATGATGTTTGCAATGAATGGAGTGTGGGGATGATAAAATAATTCATTAATTAAATTTTTGTGTTTGACTAGACCTTCGGACTTGTGCCTACGTACCAACATAGAAATGAGGGATCAAAACCTCGTAGTTCGTGGTATCAATTTCAAAGTGAGTGAATTGCTTTTAACAAAAGTTTAAATTTTGAAAGAGGCACAAAGGGCCTAGAAGAGTTTGAATGAGTGTTATTTCTTTTTGTCTTTTGAAATTTTAAGTCAATATGATTAGATTCATTTACAAGTTTGAGTTAAGAAAAGATTTTGAAAATGCAATGACATAAGGCCAAAGTTTCTAATTTGCAGTAAAGAGTCTAAGTTAGAAAACACAACCAAAGAAGATTTGAAAAAAAGGGGAGAGATTTGAAATTTAAGAAGTGGGAGGATATGAAGAGACTAATACTAAGCAAAAATTTAAAAGTTAAGAGTTGAAACTATCTGACCAATAGGATGTAATCCAATAGACAAGAATGTCATATAGAAATCCACTTTTCCTTTGGATTTTATAATCAAGCAATATCAATAAGCAAGTAGAAATATGAAGAGCATGGCATCAAATAAATATAGCAACATCCAAGCCAGCAACTTCATAGTCTTCTTCTTAATCTCCCCATGTATAAGATGACATACTCCGTGAATAGCTCAAAATAAGGCATTAGACACAGGTTCAAAGTGACATTTGCATCAAGACCATGTAGCAGATGAACTCAAGTGGATCCCAATACTTGATCAGATGAAATTTCAAATCACAAGAACTTGGTTTCAGAAATGTTGGCATTGGCCAAATCCTTTTGCATATGGAATGTTGCCTATATCTAAGTCCAAAGCTCGGATCAAATCCAACAGTCCACACAAACATTTTTTAGGGGTTTTTGTTGTTTATTAGGTATGTTAACGTCCTAAGACCACAAGCACAAACAAGATACACAAACAAGTATATACAATCACAATATATGACTCAAGGGAGCAAAGTGAAAATGACATTAATATAAACAAGTTAAATGATATGTAAAATGGCAAATGATAAATGGCATGAATTTAAAGTGCATAAAGTAAATGACTTGAAATTAAAAGCAACAATAATAAAAGTTAGTCAAATGTTACTTGATTAGATGTTAGTGGAGTTTTGCTTTTCAATTGTTTAAGTCATCCTTTGGAGAACACTCAACCCTCTATTCACAAGCATGGGTCCTTGAACCAAGACATCTTCCAAAGGAAGGAAAAAAGGCCAACATTCCACACAATACCATGAAAGGGGGGAGACTTACAATCTCACTTACTAGAATGCTATGCCTTTGAGTCAAAATTTAGCACTATGTTAAGCAATCGCAATTGGACTTATGTAGAAGTCACAACTATCTAAGGCCAGGCAATAGAAATTTTGGTGTCAATGCATGTTAGAGATATGGTATGATGGACCCTCCTCCTAAAACATACCACACAAAAAATAAAATGATCAAAGGGTGGACCTAATCTCATCCATACTTGTATTGGTTCATCTAACACAAAGACATTGATGAACCAATTAACCTTAGGATATGGAGACTTCATTGGTCAATAAGATGAATAGGATAGAAAGGGATTGAAGATGAAGAAGGAGGGAAGGTGAGACAAACACAAATTGGTCATGGGAGGAATTTTATCAAATTAAAATCATTCATTCATTTTGGGAGATGAAATGTACATTTCATCAATCCCCTAAATCCAAGGATTTTAATCCAACAAAAGTCAAATCAACCTTGTCCCAGGCCCAAACACATAGTCAAACTTCACAAGTCAATAAAAATGGCTCAACATAATTTCTACTCAATTAAACAATTAAAAACCAAATTAGAATGCATTTAAATTAAATTATGTTTGATTGAAAACCTAAAACCTCTTCAAAACACCAAATAAATGGCCAATAGATTTATCATAGGTCAAACAAGGTCAAAGGACCTTGGAGAAAAAATTTCATTATTTTTTAATAGTCAGAAGTATTTTAAACAATTAAATCATGAAAAATATCAAAATTGATCCAAAAAATAGTTTTAATTCATAAAATAAAAGATAAAAATATTTGAATTTTTTTGGTGAAAGTCCCATATTTTTTGGATCAATAATGAAATTAATATGAATTAATTAAAACTAAGAAATTAAATGAAATAAACAGAAATTCAAAAAAATGAGAACCATCTGATCTCCCTCATTAATTGAGGTGGCATATCAGATGGTGAGAAACAAGCGGTCCACCATGCACCAGGTCAAGCGTGTTGCAACAATTATAATCAGAACCAAAGGCTGAGATTAAAATATTTTAAATGGATCATGTGGCTGAGATGTGTGACAATAAATCACCGGAGCCAGAGCTTCGGTCTTCTTCTCCAGTGGACCTAACCAAACTGGTCCACCATCAACCATCTCCAAAATGAAAAAGCAAGACATGGATTTACATAAAAAAAAATGCTTAGGAGCTCAAATCTGGCCTCAATTTTGTCCAATTCCAAGTATATGAAAAGATACAGGGGTTGAATTTTGAGGATCATGAACTGAGTTACTTTGATTTGACCTCAAAACAACTCAATCTTGTAGCCTACATTGGTAGGACTTCATCAAACCAACAATCAGTCAAAATGGATGAGTAATAAGGGAGAATCGAAGAAGAAAAGTTTATGAAGTCTCACCTTCGAGGAGTTTCAGATTAGCTTGATCTTGCTTTCAGTTTGGCTTGGCTTGACTCTAGAAGCTTGCAAAATATGATTTGGATGGTTAAAAAGCTTGGACTCTTGGAGTTTCAATTCTAAAACAGAAGGAGAATTGAAGCTCGGTTTCTCAAGAAACCTTCAAGATTGTGCTTTCAATGGTGTTTGGGGAAGAAGGGGGTCTAATCTGGGGCAAAAGGGATCCTATTTCTGATCTTGAAGGGTCTTAATTATAGCCAATGTGAATGATATTTGCACATTTCCAAATTTGGAAAAATTTCAAATTCTCCCTTGCATGGATGCATGGGAGTGCATTAGGCTCATGAGATGATGTCATCTGATCCAAAGTTCAATGTACTTCATGCTTAAATCATGTTAGAAGCTCATGCAAATGTATATAGAAAGTGGAACTTGAAATTTTCCAAATGGGGCTTTAACTTACACCCATGTGCAAGTCCCTTAATTTTAATCCAAATGTGATAATCTTTGATGTTTTGAAAGATGAGATAAAGGGGAACAACTTTCATGTTGAGTACTTTTTCATTTAAAGCTTGGATCATGATCAATTTTGAGGTGGAAGTTTGGGAAATCAAACATATTTGAAACTTTTCTAAGTCCCAAGTCAAATGTTCACTTCTTCCACCTTAAATAACTTTTCCTATGGATTTCAAATGAGAAAAATCCCTTCATCAAAGTTGTATCTCTTTCAAACCTCTTCAATTTGGTCATGAATTTGACCTCATTTAGATTTGGCATTAAGGAGTTATGCATTTTAGAAGTTGAGGAAAATCACTTGTTCAATGGTATTGGCTCAAAATGACCTATAATGTTTCCTCTTGACACATGCATTTGCAAATTTAATTTGCACTTCCTCTAAACATCAAAGTTGAAGTAGACATATTGAATTTGACCATGTAATTTTAATTGATTTCATCTCATAAACATTGAGCAAGTTATGGTCTTGGGAAGTTGACCTCCAAACTAGGGTTTAGACAAAATGACCTATAATCTTTCACCATAGAAAATGACTTCCCAAGCAAAACTAGGTCTTGACTTCAACATGAAAGTTTTTTGGAATGTCATCTTGAGTAACTTTGCGCTTGTAATATTTTTCATATGACATAAATTGTAGGAGATAGGGTCTAGAGAACCCCCAATTTTGACTAGTTGACTTTCTCTGGTCAACCACCATGAGCCATTGTAAGACCCCAATTTTGACCCTAAGATCCCTCATGCTATCTCATCATATGCATTAGCATTGAGATCATACCTTGACATCATCCTTACCCATCTTTCATTGGGTTTGTTTTGGCATTAGCATGAAGGAGTTATCAGAGAGAATATCATTTCTATTTTGGCCAAACCAAAAAACTTATGCATCACTCACATGCGATATTGTTCTAGTTGTTGTCGCTTCGTGCGTGCTACATGACTATGGTCATGCATTTCCGCACCACCCTTGTTGAGGGTTGTCACTTCACTTCTCTTCTCTGTTAAACTCATCCACCATCGTCATCTATAACCATCTAGCCACTGCCAATGCAACTGTCGATTCGTCACCGCAAGCGACACCTCCATCCTTCATCCATTAAATCAAGTTTATTATCAAGTTATCAACACAAGAATTTACCTAATTATTAAAAATAAACATGTGAAACAAAAATCATATTAATTCAAATTAAATTAAATAGAGAGTTGAATATTTACGAATTGTGACACATCATAAAAATTAAGGAAGACTAAATAAACAACAAATATATTTTCGTGCGTATACATATCCACAGAAAATTCTTTATCTGTGGACTTTCCTCTAGATAAACATGTAGATAATCAAATTTTAGACAAGTAAATCCGAAGACAATATATCTAAATGTTTATATATATTGCTTCCGTATAGATATACTAAATAAAATGGAAGCAGCTATGAATGATTTATCTATTATGAAAGACATTAATTAGTGTTTATTTATCTATTTTTTATTATGAATAATTATATATATATATATATATATATATATATATATATATATATATATATATATATATATATATATATATATATATATATATATATATATATATATATATATATATATATATATAACATTGTACCGAGAATTTTTAATTTCCGATAGTTCAAAAAAGTTGGATTTTTCCTTAATTTTTAGAATTTCCAGTGATATGTAGGAAATTTTGAAATTGGCGGTAATTAACTAATTTTTTGCTTTTTTTTTCATTTTGCAGTGAAGTCTAAGTGAAAATACCACACCATTGCAGGCACGCCCACAGATAGAGAGACATCCCATGTAACACCCTTCTAAAATACCCCAAATATTTAATTAAAATAATAAACATATATCAGAGTAATTATGCAGTTAAGGGTGTCACACAATCATTCACACCATATTCCAAAATAATAACTGTCATGCTCTTTATTTAATCAATTAAACATTTGCATAAAATCGCAGCGGATATTAATCAAATCAATCAAAACATGTAACATACTACATGTAACTGGTTCAACAATCTTTTATAACATAATTAAAAGGTTCCCTCCCGATGTTACATCTATCAGAGCATGACCCACTAAGGAGACTACACTAGACTCCAAGCATTCGCTTCTATTCAACTCATTTCTCGTTACCTGAAAAATAATTGTAAGGGTGAGTTCCTCAATCGATATAATAAGCATTATAGAAAATAATGTCATGTTAAGTAATTTAACACATTAATCACCCTAATCACAACATACAAACGGTAACAGTACATCAGCTCAACATCATACTCAACACTCACATAATGCACAAGTATAATCTCAAATCATACTCCATAACAACACAAACACACGTATAATATTCGAATACATCCATTCATATTATACGCCATACATACATTATGCAATGAGACTCCACACATGCGGTACCGACTATTCTTGAACATATAGTTCAACCTCACCGATCAACTATGGATACGGCTACCAAGCCCACTAGTCCCACTCATTTGAGACTTAGTGACTCACTCACTAATTCCTCACCACGGGAGTTAGCTACCACCAACTCACTAATTCCTCACCACGGGAATTAGCTACCACCAACTCACTAATTCCTCACCACGGGAACTAGCTACCACTACAAGGACTACAATATGCATGCTAATTCACCTTGTAATGCAAAATCATCAACCATAATCCACAATGGACTTATGCTCACACCTGAGGCCATAAAACAGTTCATTCACAACACATGCATAATATATACACTCATAGCATTATGCATACCATCATACATCATCAACACATTCATCAAACCATCCTATCATGTCAATTAATCAATCACAGTATTAGCACACTCTACTAATACCTACACTGCTCAAGACAGCGGGAATTAATCCCTATTACATCATATGCCAACATAGGCCAACCCTCAAATAGGCACACAACATTTAAAACACCAATTTTCCATTCTGCAACAGCGTTAACCGGTTAACGCCCTGGGTTAACCGGTTAACGCAGCACAACACGCTTCCTGTCCCAAAATTTAACAGTGTTAACCGGTTAACGCCCTGGGTTAACCGGTTAACGCAGCACAAACAGCAATATTTCAGCAAACACAACAGTGTTAACCGGTTAACACCCTGGGTTAACCGGTTAACGCAGACAAAACAACAAATTTTCACAATTCAAAACAGTGTTAACCGGTTAACACCCTGGGTTAACCGGTTAACGCAAGACAGAAGCTGTTCCTGCGCTAACTCCAGGCAGAATGCAGAATTCTCCGCATTTTCCGCCATTGGAGGACTTCCGGACCTCCGATTCCAATTCCGTAAAAAGCTACACTTTCGGAAATTTACAACTAACCCAAACACAGATTCAATTACAGTCTAACACAACTTATTCATCAAAATTTCTCAGCATTTCCAAATCCCAATTAGGGTCAATTCCATGGCTTATCACTACCCAGTACATGCTAATCCATAATACCCATTAAACGACGATAAACCCCCCTTACCTGAGTTAATCGGCGAATCTCAAGCTCCAAGCTTTTCTCTCTTCAACCTTCTTCCTCTTGCTCTGCCTCTTTGCCCTTTTCCTCTTTCACGATCGCTTCTCTGCTTTTTCACGTAAAAACCTTTTTACTCCAAATGGGCTCTTTTCCTTATTTCCAACATATATATATTTTCCAATAATAATAATAATCCAATAATAATAATAATAAAATTTCCAATTATTTAATTAAATTAATAAATATATTATTAACTCAATTTAAATAATTATTTTATTATTATCGGGGTGTTACAACTCTCCCCCACTAAAAGAGTTTTCGTCCTCGAAAACATACCTCAAGCGAATAACTCCGGATAAGACTCCTTCATCTTACTCTCCAGTTCCCAAGTCACATTGCCACCTGCTGGTCCTCCCCAAGCTACCTTCACCAAGGCAATCTCTTTACCCCGCAACTGCTTCAACTCTCGACCCTCGATCCTCATAGGTGATGTTTCAATAGTCAGGTTATCTCTCACCTGTACATCATCTACTTGGACTACATGCGACGGATCATGAATGTACCTCCTCAACTGAGACACATGAAAAACCTCATGCAAATTCGCAAGCGACGGCGGTAAAGCGACACGATAGGCTACTTCCCCTATCCTCTCCAAAATCTGATAAGGACCAATAAATCGAGGTGTCAACTTCTTCGACTTCAAAGCTCGACCAACACCAGTTATCGGAGTAACACGAAGAAACACATGATCTCCCTCCTGGAACTCAAGTGACTTCCTCCTCTTATCATGATAACTCTTCTGACGACTCTGAGCAATTCTCATCTTCTCCTGAATCATCTTAATCCTTTCTGTAGTCTGTTGAACAATTTCCGGTCCAACCCCAGCACTCTCACCGGACTCATACCAACATAACGGTGTCCGACATCTCCTACCATACAAAGCTTCAAACGGCGCCATACCAATGCTCGAATGAAAACTATTGTTGTAGGTAAACTCAATCAAAGGTAAATAACAATCCCAAGCACCTCCTTTTTCCAAAACACAAGCTCTCAAAAGATCCTCTAATGACTGAATCGTCCTCTCAGTCTGACCATCAGTCTGCGGATGATATGCAGAACTCAATCTCAGCTTAGTTCCCAAAGCCCTCTGCAAACTTTCCCAGAACTTCGATGTAAATCTAGGATCTCTGTCCGAAACAATACTCGACGGAATACCATGCAAGCTTAAAATCTTCTCAATATACAACTCAGCCAATCTCTCTAACGGATAATCCATTCTGATCGGAATGAAATGAGCCGACTTCGTCAATCTATCCACAATCACCCAAATAGCTTCAAAATTCTTACTTGTCCTCGGCAAACCAGAAACAAAATCCATACTGATACTATCCCACTTCCACTCTGGAATAGCCAACGGTTGCATTAGCCCAGACGGCTTCTGATGCTCAATCTTTGACTTCTGACAAGTCAAACAGGAATAAACAAAACTCGCAATTTCTCTTTTCATTCCCGGCCACCAAAATAACTTCTTCAAGTCATGATACATCTTCGTAGCTCCAGGATGAATACTCAAGCCACTACGATGTCCTTCCTCCAGAATACTCTTCTTAAGTTCGGTAACATCCGGAATACACACCCGATTACCAAATTTCAAAACACCATTCTTATCAACTCTGAATTCACCACCTTGACCTTGATTCACTAAAGTCAACTTATCAACCAAAAGCATATCGGATTTCTGACCCTCTCTGATCTCATCCAGAATACCACTCGTTAACTTCAACATTCCCAATTTAACACTATTGTGAGTACTCTCACACACCAAACTCAAATCTCTAAACTGCTCAATTAAATCCAATTCCTTAACCATTAACATAGACATATGCAATGATTTCCGACTCAATGCATCAGCCACTACATTTGCTTTACCCGGATGGTAATTCAAACCAAAGTCATAATCCTTCAGAAGCTCTAACCATCTTCTCTGTCTCATATTCAGCTCTTTCTGATCAAACAAATACTTCAAACTTTTATGGTCACTGAAAACTTCAAATCTTGACCCGTACAGATAATGCCTCCATAACTTCAGAACAAATACCACAGCTGCCAACTCTAAATCATGCGTCGGATAGTTCCTCTCATGAACCCTCAGTTGTCTCGAAGCATAAGCTATAACCTGCTTATTCTGCATCAACACACCACCCAAACCCAACAACGAAGCATCACAGTAAACCTCAAATGATTCCGACGAACTCGGTAATATCAGAATAGGAGCAGTAGTCAACCTTCTCTTTAACTCTTGGAAACCTTCTTCACATTTCGAGTCCCAAACAAACGCTTGTCCCTTTCTAGTCAACATCGTCAACGGTAACGCCAACTTAGAAAATCCCTCAATAAACTTCCTATAATAACCAGCCAAACCAAGAAAACTTCGAATCTCAGCAACAGACTTCGGAGCTTCCCACTTAGATACCGCTTCTATCTTAGAAGGATCAACAGCAACACCACCTCTTGAAATCACATGACCAAGAAAACTAACCTCTTCTAACCAAAATTCACATTTAGAGAGTTTAGCAAATAACTTCTTTTCTCGCAGAACTCCTAAAACCACTCTCAAATGCTCAGCATGCTCTTCTTCAGATTTCGAATACACCAAAATGTCGTCAATAAACACCACAACAAACTGATCTAGGTACGGATGGAAAATCCTATTCATATACTCCATAAATACTCCAGGCGCATTAGTCACACCAAAAGGCATTACAGAATACTCATAGTGTCCATACCTTGTTCTGAAAGCAGTCTTCTGAATATCCTCAGTTTTCACACGTATCTGATGATACCCAGATCTCAAATCTATCTTGCTGAACACACTCGCACCAACCAACTGATCCATCAAATCATCAATCCTCGGCAAAGGATACCGATTCTTGATCGTCACTTTATTCAGTTGCCTGTAGTCCACACACAACCTCATAGTACCTTCTTTCTTCTTAACCAATAACAGTGGTGCACCCCACGGTGACACACTCGGACGAATAAACTTCTTATCTAACAGATCTTCCAACTGACTCTTCAGTTCAGTTAACTCAACAGCAGACATACGGTACGGAGCCATCGATATCGGTCTAGTACCAGGTACCAAATCAATCGAGAACTCAACTTCACGCTCTGGTGGTAATTCATTCACTTCTTCAGGAAACACATCAGGAAAATCACACACCACTGCTAGATCACAAATCACCAGTTTATCTTTAGCCTCCAAAGTCGCTAACAGCATAAACAACTCTGCCCCATCTGCTACTGCCTCATTCACCTGCCTTGCTGATAGAAACAAACTCTTTCCTTCCTCACTCTCAGGAAATATCACAGTCTTATCAAAACAATTGATAGAAACTCGGTTAAACACCAACCAGTTCATACCCAAGATAACATCAATCTGCACTAGGGGAAGACACACAAGGTCTATCCCAAAGTCTCTACCAAAAATACTCAAAAGACAATTTAAACAAACTGAAGTAGTAGTCACTGAACCCTTCGCAGGAGTATCAATCACCATACTACCATACATCTCAGATATCTCTAACTTAAGTTTCACAGCACAATCCAAAGATATAAAGGAATGAGTAGCACCGGTGTCAATAATAGCTACAAGAGGAAAGCCATTAATATAACACGTACCTCGGATCAAACGATCATCTGCAGAAGTCTCAGAACCCGATAAAGCAAAGACCTTGCCTCCTGACTGATTCTCCTTCTTCGGCTTAGGACACTGTGGACTGATATGACCCACCTCTCCACAGTTGAAACAAGTTACAGTCTTCAACCGGCACTCTGCAGCCAAATGACCACCTTTTCCACACTTGAAACACTTCCTCACAACACTGGTACACTCATGGACACGATGTCCAGCCTGACCACATCTATAACACTTAACAGGAGCACTAGAGTCTCCCCCACTAGGCCTCTTCATCCCACTCTGACTCTGAAAACCTTTGCCAGCTGCATACGGTTTTCCACGATCATTCTGATTCTTGCCTTTCCTATCAACTCTCTGCTGATAGCTCTCTGCTCTGGCTTTGGAATCCTGTTCAAAAATCCTGCAACAGTCAACCAAGTCAGAAAACACTCTGATCCGCTGATATCCAATAGCCTGCTTGATCTCGGGACGTAACCCGTTCTCAAACTTCACACATTTCGAAAATTCTCCAGCAGCCTCATTATAGGGAGTGTAATACTTTGACAGCTCTGTGAACTTAGCAGCATACTCAGTAACAGACCTGTTACCCTGCTTCAATTCCAAGAACTCTATCTCTTTCTTTCCTCTAACATCCTCTGGAAAATACTTCCTCAGGAATCTCTCTCTGAACACAGCCCAAGTGATTTCAGCATTCCCAGCAGTTTCCAACTCAGTGCGGGTAGCAACCCACCAATCATCAGCTTCCTCTGACAGCATATGCGTACCGAACCTGACCTTCTGGTTATCGGCACACTCAGTCACTCGGAAGATTCTCTCTATCTCCTTCAACCACTTCTGAGCGCCATCTGGATCGTATGCTCCCTTGAACATTGGAGGACTGTTCTTCTGGAACTCACTCAGTTGACGAGCAGCTCCCATTCCCACAACATTCGGATTCTCTCCAAGTACTCCAGCTAGCATACCCAGAGCCTCAGCAATAGCAGCATCATCTCTACCTCTTCCAGCCATCTCTATTCTGAAAACCCAAACAAACTAAAACAATGAGTACTGATAGGGTTACACAACACCTATACCGTACAGGGGAACAGAATAATTATGACTCGACTCGACCGACTATGCTCTGATACCACTAATGTAACACCCTTCTAAAATACCCCAAATATTTAATTAAAATAATAAACATATATCAGAGTAATTATGCAGTTAAGGGTGTCACACAATCATTCACACCATATTCCAAAATAATAACTGTCATGCTCTTTATTTAATCAATTAAACATTTGCATAAAATCGCAGCGGATATTAATCAAATCAATCAAAACATGTAACATACTACATGTAACTGGTTCAACAATCTTTAATAACATAATTAAAAGGTTCCCTCCCGATGTTACATCTATCAGAGCATGACCCACTAAGGAGACTACACTAGACTCCAAGCATTCGCTTCTATTCAACTCATTTCTCGTTACCTGAAAAATAATTGTAAGGGTGAGTTCCTCAATCGATATAATAAGCATTATAGAAAATAATGTCATGTTAAGTAATTTAACACATTAATCACCCTAATCACAACATACAAACGGTAACAGTACATCAGCTCAACATCATACTCAACACTCACATAAAGCACAAGTATAATCTCAAATCATACTCCATAACAACACAAACACACGTATAATATTGGAATACATCCATTCATATTATACGCCATACATACATTATGCAATGAGACTCCACACATGCGGTACCGACTATTCTTGAACATATAGTTCAACCTCACCGATCAACTACGGATACGGCTACCAAGCCCACTAGTCCCACTCATTTGAGACTTAGTGACTCACTCACTAATTCCTCACCACGGGAATTAGCTACCACCAACTCACTAATTCCTCACCACGGGAATTAGCTACCACCAACTCACTAATTCCTCACCACGGGAACTAGCTACCACTACAAGGACTACAATATGCATGCTAATTCACCTAGCAATGCAAAATCATCAACCATAATCCACAATGGACTTATGCTCACACCTGAGGCCATAAAACAGTTCATTCACAACACATGCATAATATATACACTCATAGCATTATGCATACCATCATACATCATCAACACATTCATCAAACCATCCTATCATGTCAATTAATCAATCACAGTATTAGCACACTCTACTAATACCTACACTGCTCAAGACAGCGGGAATTAATCCCTATTACATCATATGCCAACATAGGCCAACCCTCAAATAGGCACACAACATTTAAAACACCAATTTTCCATTCTGCAACAGCGTTAACCGGTTAACGACCTGGGTTAACCGGTTAACGCAGCACAACACGCTTCCTGTCCCAAAATTTAACAGTGTTAACCGGTTAACGCACTGGGTTAACCGGTTAATGCAGCACAAACAGCAATATTTCAGCAAACACAACAGTGTTAACCGGTTAACACCCTGGGTTAACCGGTTAACGCAGACAAAACAGCAAATTTTCACAATTCAAAACAGTGTTAACCGGTTAACACCTTGGGTTAACCGGTTAACGCAAGACAGAAGCTGTTCCTGCGCTAACTCCAGGCAGAATGCAGAATTCTCCGCATTTTCCGCCATTGGAGGACTTCCGGACCTCCGATTCCAATTCCGTAAAAAGCTACACTTTCGGAAATTTACAACTAACCCAAACACAGATTCAATTACAGTCTAAGACAACTTATTCATCAAAATTTCTCAGCATTTCCAAATCCCAATTAGGGTCAATTCCATGGCTTATCACTACCCAGTACATGCTAATCCATAATACCCATTAAACGACGATAAACCCCCCTTACCTGAGTTAATCGGCGAATCTCAAGCTCCAAGATTTTCTCTCTTCAACCTTCTTCCTCTTGCTCTGCCTCTTTGCCCTTTTCCTCTTTCACGATCGCTTCTCTGCTTTTTCACGTAAAAACCTTTTTACTCCAAATGGGCTCTTTTCCTTATTTCCAACATATATATATTTTCCAATAATAATAATAATCCAATAATAATAATAATAAAATTTCCAATTATTTAATTAAATTAATAAATATATTATTAACTCAATTTAAATAATTATTTTATTATTATCGGGGTGTTACATCCCACGCTAGGGTTGATGAGGCAGAGTCTTTTCAACTACGGGTTAGACGAGTCGTTTCAACCGGTTCACATTGGAAATGGTTGGCTGAGTAGGGGCAGATATGTGCACCCCGTAGCACCCGATACCGAGTGAAGTGGTGTCATTCAGAAGCTGGAACTCTATTGGAGGTGCAACACTATTGAAGTACACTACTTCCTTAATCAAAAATTGACGAAGGGGCATTTTGAGATATTTTTCTCAACAACAAATGACCTTTATTTATACAACTTTAAATTCATTCTTGACCACACAAAACGGTCGGTATAATCACAGTCGTCCAAAATTGTCTGCAAAATGTAACGTTGGAAATCTTATAAAATTGAACTAATGGAAATTTCATATTGGTTGAAATTTTCGGTATACTATACTAGTTAATTCATACCCGAAATTCTGAATACAATACTAGCATTAATTCATACCCGAAATTCTGAATACAATACTAGTTAATTGTACCAGAATTTTGAAATTACTTTCGAAAATTTTGTATGCAAATTTAATTCAAATTTTGAGCAGGGGAACTTTTACAATTATGAAATTAAGTGGGATTCCAGGTATAAAAGATTGGATGACATGTTAAATCCTCCTTCCTTGGTCATAAAGGTGAGGCATAACTGCCCATTAACTCTACAACATTGACCAAAACGAGCGTCTATAAATACTTCTCGCCTAAAAAAAATGGGACTCTAAATCATCATACATATATTTTACAACCCTAAAGATTATCACATTCACAACAACCATAATACACGACTGGCATAACAGTCTGATTGCTATCAAGCATCGTCGGTCACTAGTGTAGCGGTAAATTTTTTGAGTTTAAGTTATTGATTAACTTAACACATAAAGCAAGAGTCGTCATCGCACATTTATTATTTCCAAAAGAAAAAGGGAAAAAGTACGAACAAAACTCAAAGAAAATTAAAAAAAAAACTAATAAAAAGAGAGGGGTCATACAATATTTCACTTCACCCTTCTTGAGCTTTCACAAATCGCGGAGCAATGGAAGCACATACCACATAAACAATGCTCCTATATTAGGATCAGTGTTTAAAAACCAGATCGAACTAGCCAGTCAAATTGGGAATCAGATCTGATCTGATTGTTGAACCGAATAAATTATTAAAGCAATGGGCATCGACCAGAATCGATAAAAACCAACGAACCAACAATTTTAAAAAACCGACGAATTAAATGTTTGTTTTTTTCTTAAGACAAAACAATGTCGTTTTGATAAATATTTTTAAGAAATAGTTATAATATAAATAGAATTTAAACAGTTATCTCTCCTTGAATTTAATTTATTAACCACTACAATTATTTTGTTATTCGTGTAATTAAACTTTATTCTAAATTTATTTAGTTTTGTATTATTTTGTTATGTGTGATGACTATCTTTAAAAATTGAATTTAAAGAATGAATTTGTAAAATTGTGATATTTTGAAATTTTATAGGTATGTAGAGTCATCTAGTTCGATCGGTGAATAAACCGAATTATCCGATTTAATCTGATTTAATTATCCAATTTGACCAGTGACCTAGTGGTTGACCAATGAACCAGTGACCCGATCCGATTTTTAAAACATTGATCAAAACAAACCTATTTTTAGACTCTATCGATGACGACATGTATTAATGTGCCATGGATTTGAACTTTAGTATGATAGGAGCCTATTTAAGTCATTTACACAACAAATATTTAGTTACTCTTACTGAAGCAGCAGAGGGACCATGCAAAACAAAGGGTAACAAAAAAGGAGGAAATGGTGAGTGTTGCACTATGTGTTGTCATTAGAGGAAGATAGACGCACAAGGAGAACAGGAGAAGAAACATAGAAGAATGAACGTCTTTGTTTTTATTTTAAAACCAGAGTTTTTTAACATGAACAATTCAGCCAAACGGTTTTAACAAGTTCCTCTATTCTGATCCCACAAGCTTCACAGCAAATTCAACTAGGTTTGAAAGGTAGGATCATGTGATCCTATATGCGTCAACTAGCAATGCATTGCAAGAAAACCCTAATTTTAGGTCTTTTTGCTTCGTTTCTTCCAAAAGAGTCTGAAAGTGCTAAATATCTGAAAACAAGGGAAAAAAGAGCATAATAAAAATAAAATGATAATAAAGTCCTAATAAACATGTAAAATCCGAGTCAAAAACACGGTGTAATTCGGTGTGATCAAAGACCTTCGGTCTTATGCCTACGTACCAACATAAAAATAAGGGATCAAAACCCCGTAGTTCGTAATAAAAATTTCAAAGAAATCGGTGAATTAATTTTAAAAAAAGTTTAGTAGAAAGAGGCACAAAGATGGCCAAAGATTTGAATGTGGTTGTTAGTTCTTTTTTGTCCCTTTGAAATTAAAGTCAATATGGTTAAGTTCATTCACAAGCTTGATTTAGGAAAAAGGTTAAAAATTCAATGGCATAAGGCCAAAGTTTCTAATCATTAAAACATGTCTAATTTGAAAAACACAAATAGAGAAGGCTTTGAAAAGAGGGAGATATTTGAAATTTAAGAAGTGGGAGTAGATGAAGAGGCTATCCTGGACAAAAATTTAAAAGTTAAGAGTTGGAAAGATCTAACCAATGAGATGCAATCGACAAGACTAGAAAGATCTAACCATATGAAGACCAAGGCATCAAATAAAGATGGCCATAATATCCAAGAAAGCACTCCAATAGCTAACAACCTTCAATGTCCTCCAATGTATCAAATGAAATATTCCCTTGATACACTTACAAAAACAATGATCAAACACAATTAAAATAACAATATAACAATTAAACACAGAGACAAAGTGACAAGTGAACCAAGGGGAACTCAATGCTTGCATCAGATAAAATACACTATCAAATATGTCTCTGTCTCAGAATAGGGGAATTGGCCAAGTCCTTTAGCATAGGGAAGTTGCCTACTTCTAAGTCCAGGAGTTCATATCAAGTCCAATAGTCCACCATGATATCTTTTAGGGATGTTGTTGTTACTAGGTATTTTGAGGTCCTAATACCACAAATAGGACAAAATCATAAGTACACAATATGTACAAATACAAATGATATGGCTCAAGTGAGCAAGGTGAAAATGACTGAAACATAAACATCTTGCATGAAATGTAAATGGCACTGAATGATAAATGTACTTGAATTTAAATTGCATTAAGTAAATAACTTGAAAGTAAAGCAATGTTAATAAGAAGTTAGTCAATTGTTAGTGAAGAGTTTTAATTGTTTAAGTTATTCTTTGGAGAACACAACAACCATTCATTCACAAGTATGAATACATGAACTAAGACATCATCCATGAGAAGGGCTCCAACTTGGATAAATCAATAAGTATACCACTAGCTCTGATGAATGGGAAAAGGTTAAATTTTCCCACAATGCCTTGAAGAATGGGAGACTTACAATCTCACTTACATGAATGATATGCCTTTTGGAACAACTTTAGCTCTATGTTAAACAATCGTAATTGGACTTATGTAGAAGTCACAACTATCTGAGGTCGAGAAATAAAAATATAGGTGTTAGTGATTGTTAGAGAGACGGTATAAAGAACCATACTCCTAAAACATACCACACACAAAAATAAAGTGGGAGAGACCTATCCCAATCAGACTCATGTTGATTCATTTGACACAAGGTCATTGATGAATCAACTAACTATTGATATTTTAGATTTCATTGGTCAATGGATGAGTTGAGAAGAATAGGGATGAAGATGAAGAGGGAAGGGGAGATAGAAACCCAAATTGATCATAGGAGGAATTTCATGTGATTAATACTATCCATTCATTTTGGGGGATGAAATTTACATTTCATCAACCCCCTAAATCCAGGAGTATTGGTCAAATAAAAGTCAAATCAACCATGATCAAGACCAAACAAAAAGTCAAACATCACAAGATCAATTCAATGTCTAAACAATATTTTTAAACAATTAAAAAATTAAAAATCAATATTAAAATGCATTTTTAAATGGACAAAACCTCAAGTCCCTTCAAAACACCAAATAAATGGGCAAGGGATTTATCCTAGGTCAAACAAGGTCAAAGGACCTTAGACAAAAAATTTCACAATTTTTGGAAAGTCAGAAGTATTTTAAAATATTTAAAAATAAGTCAAAAATCAATTAATTCACAAAAATACCAAAATTAAACCAAAAAATGATTTTAATTAAAATGTCGAAGAGGAAAATATTTAAAGATTTTTGGTGAAAGTTCCGTATTTTTTGGATTAAGAATGACTTTAATATCAATTAATCAAAATAATTGGATTAAAAGAAAAATCAAAAAATAAAAAGAAATTAGAAAAAATAAGGGCCATCAGATCTCCCTCATTAATTGAGGTGACAAATATGATGGCCACAAGCATGCACTCCATCATGCACCACAGTCAACACGTGTACACGCTTGGTAATCAAAAGCGAAGGCTAGGATTAAAACATTTGAACAAGATCAAATGGTTGGGAAGGCGCCAAAAATGGGATGACCTTCATATCGCAAAAATTGAGCAAGTTATGATTCATGAAAGTTGACCTCCTAACTAGGGCACAGACAAAATGACTTTCCAAGACAAATTAGATCTTTATGACAACATGAAAGTTGTTTGGAATGTCATAAAGAGTAAAGTTTCTTTTAGAATAATTTTCATATGACAACAATTGTAGGACATAGGGTCTAGAGAACCCTAGTTTTGACTAGTTGACTTTCTCTGGTCAACCTCTTTGAACCAACTTGCAAAATTGAAGTTATATTACTCTTCGGGGCTCATGGAGAATCATATGTTCTTGAGATGATGTATAATGAAGTATCCCATAATATCTTTGATCAATTGATGAAAAAACTTGTTGAGGAAGTCACACAAGATACCCAGATGAATTAGGGCTTCCAAGGCAAACAAGCTTCAAACTTTTGAGGAATTATTGATCAAATTGACAAATGAAGAACATGGAGATCCATATATGATGCTTATAACCATTTGAACATTTCCTTTATTGATCTCTTGCATTGAGGGTCTCAAACCCTAGTTGTGAACTTGGTGGGGACACAAATGGACACACACCTACAAAGGTACACAGACATATTTTTGGTATTTTGGTTAGAAAACAATAAAAAATAAAGTATGATACAATCAAAAGTGCTTGGTGATCTATCCCAATACAAACCCAATGAATGAGGGGTGGGGAGGATACCAAAGTGTGGTCTCAAAGCCAATGTAGATCATGAGATAACATGAGGGATCTTAGGGACAAAATTGAGGTCTTACAATCATGACTAGTGGGTAAAGGTTACACTCAGTCTTATGGTGTAGATTATCAAGAGACAATTACGCCAGTAACCAAGCTCAACACTTGGAGGATACTTTTGTTACTAGAAGCAAACCAATATTGGCCTCTATTAGAATTTTATGTGAAAATGATTTCCTACGCGGAGAGGTTTTAGAAGAAATTTAGTCCTCAAAATACTTCCATTAACTGATGGTAAAAAACAGTCTGCCCTCTGCCAAAGGATTCGTGTCTGAGGGATTGTGTTGTGTTATATTTGCAAATAACCATTCCTAGGGAGATAGCTTAGGATTGCCTTAGGAAATGGGTGACGGTGAAAGGTCTCCTGAAGGGAGGTATCACCACGCCCTTACGTTTTCCTCGCCCATGAGAAGAAGAAACATTTGATAAGACATGTCTTGGATAATGGGAAAGTCAAGATAGTTACTGACTCATGTATCCCTTGGGAATAGGAATTCAACTTTCTACCTTTTGACTGGGTGGGCGATGACCTTTTCCAAGAAAGCCCTAGGAATCAAGAATTCCTATAAATACCCCATCTTTCAAGTGGGGAGAGGAACTCATACATGCTTACTACTATCCATTATTACTCAGAGATCACTTCGCTCCTAGTAACCTTAATGACATTAATAAACAACATAAACTTTAGTAAATATTGCTCTATTTATGTCCCGAGATCTACATTAGTCACTATTGCTCAAACCAGGACTAAGACTTGATGTTCAGGCCATAGATTGTCCGATTTGGGACTCTTAACACCCCCTCCCAGGCCCAAGATTTACGTATGGACCCTGGAACTAAATGGTGGGTGGCCCAATGGATCTTAAACCAGACCCTATACCATCTTTAGAAATTGTAGGTTGGGACTAACTCATCCCTACAAAACTGAATTGTAAGGTGAGGATTGTCCCTACTTGAAAACACTTGTAAAGTGAGACTCTTAATATTAAAAAATACATGTAAAGCACAAAAATACATGTAAAGCATAGTAGCAGTATCACTCTAGTAAGTTAATATATTTATTATCAAGTTACGAACACAACAATTTGCCTAATTATTAAAATTAAACCTGTGAAACAAAAACCATATCAATTCACATATTCGAACCTAAAAGAAAAAAATTTGATGTAAACATAGAAAAATGGGTGAGTAGATGGTCCTAAACTTAAGGAATGCAAAAAACATGCAAAGAAGCTACCACACAGGGACATGTTTGGACACTACACCAACGAAAACAATTACATGCTGGCTGAAAGTAATGAGGATAGGATGCAACCATAACCACCACTTAGCCAAACCCTCCAACCTTCCATCAAACAGATTAGCTTCAATGTCTACTCGTTCATCTTCATCTTCATCCTCAGACATGTTGCTCATGTACCTTCCTTCCTTATCTGAAACAATTTAGATTATCAAATGGAAAAAACTATCACTCTACTCATGGAATTATGCACAATTCATACTACTTGAATTGCATTTGCTACCTGTGAACTGTGATGGTTTCCTTCCATAATCTGTAATGGTTTTATGTTATCTTCTATCCAAAGATCCGATAATTCTTGAAATTGTTCACAAATTCCAAGAACTAGGTTGTTTAGAAGAGATTTATAAGTGCTTTTCACTAAAAATGAATTGTTTAAGTACATTTTTGTTGTAAGATAATTCAATCGTATTTTATGAACTAAACCATATTATTGATTTAGATTAGGCCTTGTCATGTTGACCTCTAACATGAATCCTTCCAACTAAGAATATGAATTGGCACATGATGATGTGGATGGTGAATGTTGCTTGTTGTGTCACAGGTCTGCACTAATTTTTAAGTGAATGAAGCTATGCAAATGATTTAAGCATAATTTCAAAACTCTTGAGAATCTAACTTAACACGTTGTTATCTGCTTTTTCTATTTATTATCCATAACTAGTTACCTAATCTAACAAAAGTTGAAGCCTTCAGACCCAAATAATTAATATTGGACACGAAAGAAGGAAATTTTTAATAATTTAGAATACATTTAGTATCCATGTTTCTAAATCATCATCGTCGCTATCATCATCATTACTTTTATCAATGATGAAGATTTTTATGATGACAGCAATGGAGATGATTTAATGTCTCAACAGATTTGATGTTTTACAATATAAATTAATAGAGAACAAACAATTGTTTTGAAGAATTTGGGGCAATAAACCAAGTTCTATGTTTTAAAGAGCGATATAGATGAAGCATGAGATGGATGCAATTCGAAAATCATGTATGATCTAAGTTGTATTTTAAATATTACTTAATTTTTGGACTATTATTTTCTAAGTCAGTTTAAATGAATGCATGTTCAATGAAGGGAGTGAAACAAACAATCTACATACATTATAATAAACTCAACAACAACATATATATATCAATAAAACAACAACAACATACCTTTTCCTGAAAAAGTTCATGGGATAATCTGAAGTTGATCTACTTTTTGTCGCGAGGAAGAAAAAGTACAATGCATATAAAACTTCCAAAAATGATTCATACTTCTTCTACTATTTCTCCATAGCAAAACAAAACATTTATGAACCACACCCATAATATGAGTTAACCTATTTTGGAAATATAAACTAGCATTAATATTATAATATAACAAGCAACAACAAAGTATTAGGGAAGTAAATCATGCCACAAAAAAAAGGCATGTTAACATAAATAACCAGTACACTGTAAAATAAAAACCACAACATAACTACCATTAACATTGTAACATAATAAGCAACAACAACCAACAGTACATTGTTAACCCCAAAAGGAAGTAAATCATGCAACGACAAAAAGCAAAATGTTAACAACAACTAACAACAACTACCCATAACAAATATAAAAAAATTCAACAACAACAACTAACAACAAATCATGTAAAACATAACAAAGTCTTCAATATTCATGCCTAGTTGAACTCGTGCAATTCTCAAGGTCTTCATCAGATTCAGAGTTAGTTACATTCAGATTCATAAGGTCATTCACAATAGCTTCTACCTTCTTCATCTTTTCAGGGTTAAGATTCCTGAAATGAATCTTCTTATTTCCCGTTCCATCAGAAGGTACAACAACATACAACAACAAAAATCATAAACTATCGAACAAGGAAGAAGTAGAATACCTTTATATATGAAGCGAGAGCTAATGACGAAGAAGAGATAAAATGGGTGCTAGGGTTTCTCTGTGATAGATACGGTGATATTGTCAAGAAGCGAGATCTAATTCCCTTATATTATAAATATGTAAACAATTTCACCATGTTTGTATTAAAAAACCGTGATAAATGTAATGAATTTCACAATGGTTCTCACTATCAACCGTGGTGATAGGTATTTCAAGTTAATTTATATATTATAGTTATAAGCACAACATCAATTGCAAAGAAAAAGTATGAAATTGTTGGATCTGAGATTCGAACTGTGTCACTTCATAAATGTATAATCACGATTTATTAGTTTGACTGTAATGCAATGTATTTTTGTAAATATAAATAAAAAATCGCATCCGCAATTGAGGTATTACCATGGTTAACAAACAGACCGTTGAAGTTTAGTATGACGAAAGGTCTATTTTGTAGTAGTTATGATCCACGTAAGCCTCATATGGATGCTATAGAGAGGATATTAATATATTTGAAATCCACTCCAACTAAAGGAATATTGTTCTCAAAACAATGGTCACTTGCGGGTAGAAGGCGAAGGTGGCGAGAAACACAAAAAAAAGGGGTTTGAATTGGGTTTCTAAAACAAAAGGTTTTTCAAAACCAAGTCAATCAAACAATAACACGAACAAGAAAATTAACAAAGTTATTTTTATACTGGTTTGCTGATAAGGAAGATACCTCCAGTCCACCCTACCAAGGTGATTTTTCCTTCTCAACAAGGACTTAATTCACTATAATCGAAACTGATTACAGACACCATAAATACAAACCGTGTTTGTCTTCTTGAGTCTATTTAACTAAAACCTAGTCACTCAAGGAAACTACTCAAACAACTTTGAGATTTACAAATTTGTGTTTACAAGTATTGAATCTAAGAAAGCATATTAAAACAAGTTAAATACAATGAATATCTTCACACGATAACGAGCAAAAACTCTTGTGTGTTTATAAAAACTATACACAAAAATAATATGAAGTTCAACAAAAGTGTGTGTATGAGCGTAATTTTAGTGTAGTGAATTAGAAGCTTCTTCCATTCTTCCAAGCCTCCTTTATATAGGAAGTTGAAATATCAGTTGGAGGGTAGAATTGGAATAGAAAATTGCAGTTGTCTCTTTGTGCAACGGTTTACATATAGGAGAAAAAATGGTACAATAGTGGAAGGAAGGGTGCTCTTGTACTGTGTAATACTTTTCTGATGTAAAAAACCTTTTGATCTTATCTTCTAATCTTCAGAGAGTTCTGACGAAATGATATTGAAGCATGCTTAGAATGATTAAGAGACTAGTTGACAAAATCTTCAGAACCTCGGTCTTCAAAGTCTTGACACAGTTCCTCAGAATTTGGTCTTCAGAGTCTTCAGATCTTGTTCTTCATAAGCTTCAGAACTTGAGCGGAGAATCTTGAAGGCTGACAATCCTCCAGAGACTATTCAATCAGAGTCATATTCATAAGCTTTAGCACAAACAATCATCAAAACCGTTGTCTAAGAGCTTTCTAGAACTCAACAACCTCTTGTAGAGCACTTGTATCTCTTCAGAGTCAGAGTGTGTTGATTCCAGAATTTGATGACGTCATACGTCAGTTCTTTAGAGTCAGAACATGTTAGCAAAAGCTACACACTAGATAAAAACCATTAGTGTAGAAAATTATTCTCTAAGAAACAATGCATTATTATCATTAAAACTAAAGGCCAGATGCATAACCAAATATTTGTAGGATCAAGCGCTTACCACTGCGCTAAAAGCAATTGCTGTTAGTGAGGGTGCAACTTTATTTCCTTATAGTATGAGCCCTCAGGGGCTGCACCTAAAGCGAGGTTTGTAAGCTCCCTCTAAGCGCCATGGGTTGGGATGTTAAGCCCATTCGAATCCCTAAGGGTGACGCTGGATTTATTTATCCAACAATCTCCCCCCCAGTGTCAACCGGGGGGATTCGAGTCCATGACCAAACTCTGATACCACTTGTAGGATCAAGCGCTTACCACTGCGCTAAAAGCAATTGCTGTTAGTGAGGGTGCAACTTTATTTCCTTATAGTATGAGCCCTAAGGGGCTGCACCTAAAGCGAGGTTTTTAAGCTCCCTCTAAGCGCCATGGGTTGGGATGTTAAGCCCATTCATATTGTGGCAAGTTATTTTCATGGAAATTATAATTATAATGATGATGTAATATATATTGCTTCCGTATAGATATACTAAATAAAAAGGAAGCAATTATGAATGATTTATCTATTATGAAAGACATTAATTAGTGTTTATTTATCTATTTTACAACCGATTAATTAGTGTTTATTTATCTATATTGAAAGCTTTTATTTTTCTTTTAAAAACAGTTGAATAACCATCGACAGTTATATTGGTACCCACTTCCATACCGTAAAATCAGCACAAGGAGTAATGGATTTTAAAGATGAAAACAGTGACATGCAAAATACACACATTGTTTTCATATAGAGATATGCATCAGTATCATGAAAAGTTACACAATGTTTATTCCTAAAACTCAAGTATATATGTTATGGTCTTCACTACCTGCATTTCAGCATATTCACGCTCTTAAAAATGAAATAGAGACATAATCAGTTTGCAAATTAAAAAAGAGTATACAATTCTTACAAATGAAATAGAGACATAATCAATTTGCAAATTAAAATTAAATTGATAAAATATAATAATTATGAATTTCTGAAGTTGAAAAATCACTTTGTATACATGGTAAAAATCCTAATAACCATAGAAATATACCTCCGGATGAAAAAAAAAAGAGATAAAAAAACTAGTTACTTGATCCTCCAATCGAAAGAAGGCTTTCCTGGTAAAGTCCGGTATAACAACAATAATCTTCTCCTTTAATCCCAAGCTCCTCAATTATTTGGGTGCTCAAATCAACATAGGCTAGCTCATCATCTATTTTTCTAAAGAAAATGTATCCCTTCTTCCCAAATCCAATTGGGGGCCAGTCAATGGAAGGCATGGGGCCATAAATAAATAGTTTGATCCATGATTCTTTCACACCGAGTTCACCCAGAATAGATATGTGAAAAATATTATTCTTGTCATGATTTGTGATAAAAGCAATTGATCCATTTAACCCCGTCAAGTATCCATCATCCAAATCAGATCTTTCATCAATGGGCGTTGTAAAGAACACCTCATGACTCATGTCAAATGACATCATAAATATTTGATCATGTTTACCCTTAACCAACCAATGACATGCACCATTCATGTACAATTCCTCCCCATTAAATGGGTTACCAACACACCATTGAGCCATATCATCCATGTGGAGTATCTTCCAAGAATTATTTCTTAGACTATATATCTCAAAAAAGGAGAAATACATTATACCTTGTGGTGGAGGAGAATCAGGATCATAGTCATTACAACTTGAGCTATCAAATGTTACATATTGAATCACCTTAAAGTCATCTCTTACTTGGTCATAACCAAACCCATGAAAGTCATGAAACACGCCAAGGCGAGGGTGTTTTGGTACAAGCTCATCGGGGCTAGGAGGAATGACAACGAATTCTTCAATAGCTGGGTTCCACAATACATATTTGACCTTATTAGAACCTCCCCTTACATTCTTTGTCCCGATACAAAAAACACCGCTAACACTTGTTTTTCCCAAAATATTAAGATAAAAGTCATCCTCTTGAAATGGAGGTGGCAAAGTTAATTTGATTCTACTATCGAACAAATGCAATTCAGGATGGTAACGATCAACACAATCACGTTTAAATATGAGGAGATATGTACGATGATCCTCGGAATTGCTATGAGATATGAAATGGTTGCGGAACATATTGATGAAATGAGAATTTTCAAATAAAATGGACCATGATTTGCGTACGCAACCAAAACGCTTCAATGATTTAACGGGGAGTTTCGAAAGAACATGGAAGGCAACATCATCGTCAATATACTTTCTGCTAACCTTTGAATCAGACCACTTGTTGAACGGCAGTGATAGCTTCTGCTGATAATCCATGAACGAGTTGAACGGTGATGATTTCTTATGTTGATAATCCCTGGTCGAGTTTAACGGCGGTGATTACTTCTACAAATAATCTGTGGTCAAGTTGAACCACGGTGATTGCTTCTGCAAATAATCCATGGTCGAGTTGAACGGTGGTGATAGCTTCGGCTGATTCCGCTTACAAAGAGAGGAAATTTCTTCAATTCATCGATACCGTTGTTGCTTGTGTTTTCTTCTTGTGTTATATATATATATATATATATATATATATATATATATATATATATATATATATATATTATATATATATATATATATATATATATATATATATATATATATATATATATATATATATATATACATATATATATATATAAAATATATATATAATATATATATATATATATATATATATAATTAAATTTACTCAAATGACCTATTTTTTCAAAAAATTCTCAAAAGCCAATTTTTTTTAGTAATTTGCTTTTGAATACAATTATTTTTATGTTTAATGATTCTATGAATACAACAACTCTTTTTTTTGAAAATTTGGAGCCCGGTTAATTTAACTTTTAAATATTATTATTATAATGAAATAAAATTTTATGGAAAAATAATTAAAAAAAATTCATAAAAGATTTAAATGTAAATTAAGTTCAAATAGTTTTTAAAATGCTAATTTAAATATTTTCTTATTTTATTAAAACTTATTTTGGATTTTAATATTTTTTAAAAATTATTTAATTTTGAAGTCATTTCAAATCATTTTTCATAAATATCATTTTTGAGATACAATTTTTAGTCTAAATTGTAATTACGATTATATTTTAATTTTTAATAACGTATGTCTATATTATAATATATCAAAACTAGTCTTTAAATTTAGAAAAAATAAATATAAATAAAATTTATAATATTTTGAAAATCAATTTTATAAAATTTATTTTTGAAAATACAAAAAAATAAAAATAATTAGAGCTAAAACAGACCCTTCATTTGATTTAGATTTTGTGAAAAATCATTCTAAAATGTAAATCAAACTGAATATTATTCATTGATTCTGATTTTTTATCTTTAAATTTAAATTAAATGAATTAATGTTCAAACTAAATAAACTCATTGTACCTCTATTATAGTAAGTATATATTTAAATTAATTTTGGTAAAAACAAATCAAACAACCTGATTATAAAAATTATTTTTAAGGAAAAAGAGCAAATGTTTTTTAATAAAAGATAATGAGTTTAGTAAATGATATTAGTAATCAAAAAGGGAATTGCAATTGGTCATTTTTTGGAGAACACTTAACCATCCACTCACAAGCATGAAAACATGGGCCGTTATATCATATATTAGAAGGACTCTAACTTGGATAAAATCAACAAGTATGCCCCTAGCTCTGATAAATGAAAACGAAGCAATATTTTCACACAATAGCTTAAAGAGTATGAGACTTACAATCTCAATGATCCGCTGTCGCGCGCGGATCAAAAACGAGTATTTTTGACAAAACGTAGTTAACGACAAATTGACTCGGATTATCGTTCTCACAAGGATTCTTGAATGAATTAACCAATGATAGTAACGATTAATGGGGTTTTGGTTGGTTTAGGATTCAATTAAAAAAAATAGATTAAAATAAGTGATTATTGAAATAAGCTGTAGCAACAATTTACTGATTCGGTCTTTGCCTATCATCGACTATCGTAATTCCAACCGCAGATTAACTATTCCTATTCGATTATAATATCAACTGACAAGCGCAATTGATAGTATAAGTTGCATGTTCCTATTATCCGAATTAAGCAAACAGGATTAAGTTTCATGAATTAAACAAACATGAATTAAACGGTCTCGATAACGAATTAAGCAAACGAAATCGTGACTATAGTTAGGATCACACAATCAATCGGATTAAATCAATATAGCATATGTAAATCGGATTAAGCAAACAAAACACATATATTAATATTGAAAGGAATAAAAAACCTGAATAAGAATTACTAAAATCTCAAGGTATCGAAACCCGAATACAGCAAATTGTTTGGATCGATTAGTTCTTCATGAGAATTCTTGCCAGAGCTTTCAAGTCTTTCGTGAATAGTGATCCTCCTAATGTTATGCGGCTACTAGGTATATGGAAAACAAGGAATTTGGTTAACAACCCAACTGGATCGAAAACATAACCCAAGCCCAAAACTAATGACCCAAAACTTAAATAAAACTAATGCTGCAACTTCAACGAATTTTCTGGCCCTCCTACATTCTGATTCAGCTCTCAACTTATGAACAAAAGTTGTAGATCTTTTTCTTAGCTTTCCATCGAATGGTAGCACGTCTCAATCCGATACTCCTAGCTTAAGATATGATTTTTCTCGCAAAAGCTGCTAATGCTGAAAATTAAATACGAAAATTAAATAAGTGCAAAAATAACATAAATTATGAAAACACATTAAAACATAAAAATAATCAAAGAAAACCGAAGAAATGCTTAAGTAAAAACATGGAAGAACGTGCATCAAAATGCACTGATCAAATTCCCCCACACTTGAACTTTTGCACTCCGAGCAAAATGAAAAACAAAACAAAACACAGACACATCAACAATTACTCATTCTAGGCTACAAGTCATCTTCGGTTAAGCTTGCATTGATAGATACTAATCTTGCACACTAAGGTTATCATAGGAACACTAATCCACAATTGTGCAGTCATAAACCTCCTGAATACACAAATCAACTCGAATCATGTTATTATGTTAAAGCCTAACTTACTCATCCTTCTTTTTGCTCTTTTTCATTCAGGCGCAATCACATTAAGCCCGTTATCTCCACACACCCATAGCAAGGCGACCGGTTAGTGACTCTGATCCTTTTTACACGGGATTCTAGTACTTACGTGGCATAACCCTTTGCTTATTCAGTTGTAGCTGCGGGGGATCGGACCGTAATCCGCCCTACCAAGTCCAGCACTAGAAACCGCTGAACCAACTGACAACGAGTCTTATTTTCAATTTTTTTTGAAGGTTCTACATCCGTTGGGTTAAGTGACCGGGTGAGGGTCACCAAACATAGAAGGTGCATTCCCTTTTCTTTTTCTTTTTTTTCTTTTTCAAAACACTCACTTATATTCATCGGCTTCCCTGCGTAGAGTGTGTGTGAGATGGTGCTGACTGCTGAAATAAACTACTCAAGAGCTGTCAGAGGATGAGAATTTAAGGCTAAAACATAATAAGAATTCGAATCAATTTCCATATGCAGGAGACTTACGGTGTTAAAACAATACCGATCTTGTTAATTTTTCCCAAGTCTTCGCAAACTCGACTCAAAGTAACCTATACCCTAAAACTTTCAAGAAGATGCATTTTTTTTAAGAAAGAAAACAAAAACCAAACAAAACAAAGAACAAAAAAAAAGAAAATAAAGTATTCCCTCCCCCACACTTAAAATATGCAATGTCCTCAATGAAAGAAACAAACATAAAATAAGAGAGAGAAGAGAGAGGAAAGAACACACCCGAGTAGTCAAGGAGGATAGGTGATCACATAAGCAGTCTTTCCCAAAGAGATAAATTCTACATTTTCTTCTTCCAAAGTGGGGCTGTCATGGAATAGCTTTGGGTAATGTCCATTGAACTTGAAATTTTTATTAGTATCTTCACCTCTTATTCCAGGATCAAAGAATCTTCTAAAAGTAAAAGTGTCAAATGGACACGTGAAGGTGATCTGATCTGGAATGTCAGCCAATGTCCAACCAAATGCCTTTTTATGCTTCCTTAAAACCTGCAAAAGCTTATTTTCTTGATCGAAATCAAGGTTAGAAGAAATTATAGCCGGTAGTTTTTCATTCATCTCTAAATAAGCATATTTCATATTTTCAGGAAGTTGCTTCAGCTCGAGGGAAGGTGGCTGCTCAATAGAAGGAATGTTTGGGGCAGCCGGGATGTCAAGAGCTTTATCTACATGAACAACTTTATTTGCAACCTCATCTGCAGTAAGAATATCAACTTGCAAGGCAACCTCAATTTCAGCACAAACAGAGCAAATTTTAGTTTCAGTACAAATATCACAAGAATAAACATCATCAAAACCAGACAATGATGGAAAATCAGATGCAAACAAATCACTACAAGTATCATCAACAATTTCAGAAATCAAATCTATTTGAAAAACAGAATGTTCTTCCAAGGGTTGTTGGTTTGATCCTTGAGCTTGCTGCATGGCATTCACCAAAGTGGCAAGCTGCCCAATCTGTGTTTGCAAAGTCTTTAAAGTAGAATCTACTTGTTGTTGAAACTAGAGATTATTTGCAGCCATTTGTTTGACAATATCTTCTAGTGAAGGTCCAGAAGGTGCAGAGCACACAACCTCAAATTCCTCCAGATGCTCATGTGGATCATCACCTGCAAGACCACTAAACCTTGGAAATAGGTGTATTAAACTAGATTTCAATTCAAAAGGAACCGAAACATCAGAATATTCAATACAAAGGTCATTATAATTAACATCAGGAGCAGCAAACTGCCTTAACGTTCTTTGATCATCCTTGTAATAAAAAAAACACAGAAATACCAACTATGTCCGAAATAGACAAAAACAAATAGAAAGAAGAAAAAAGATTAAAATAAATTCAGAAAAATACAAAAGCACCAAACTTAATCTAATGACGTGAAATAAAAAATTTGAGATTTGTTTTGGATTTTTTCGACACTATGAAAACAGTAAAAAATCAATTAAAAATAGAAAAACAAGGATTTGGCAAATTTGACGTCAGAATCCCTTACTCTAAGAGTAAGAGAGTATTGATTGCACGATTTTTCTGCTTCCAGTAGGTAAAAAACTTATACAATCAAACACAAATTTTCCAAAAACCCGTTTTTTCTGACTCTAGACGCAACTCCGAACGCGAAACTGTAGAAAAATTCGGAAAAATAACAGGAAATTGCAGAACAAAAAAACACACAATAATTAAAACTAAACTATTGGCTAATTCGACAAGAATCCCAGGCAACGGCGCCAATTTGATCCGTTGTCGCGCGCAGATCAAAAACGAGTATTTTTGACAAAACATAGTTAACGACAAATTGACTTGGATTATCGTTCTCACAAGGATTCTTGAATGAATTAACCAATGATAGTAACGATTAATGGGGTTTTGATTGGTTTAGGATTCAATTAAAAAAATTGATTAAAATAAGTGATTATTGAAATAAGCTGTAGCAACAATTTACTGATTCGGTCTTTGCGTATCATCGACTATCGAAATTCCAACCGCAGATTAACTATTCCTATTTGATTATAATATCAACTGACAAGCGCAATTGATAGTATAAGTTGTATGTTCCTATTATCCGAATTAAGCAAATGGGATTAAGTTTCATGAATTAAGCAAACATGAATTAAACGGACTCGATAACGAATTAAGCAAACGAAATCGTGACTATAGTTAGGATCACACAATCAATCGGGTTAAATCAATATATCATATGTAAATCGGATTAAGCAAACAAAATACATATATTAATATTGAAAGGAATAAAATATCTGAATAAGAATTACTAAAATCTCAAGGTATCGAAACCCGAATACAACAAATTGTTTGGATCGATTAGTTCTTCATGAGAATTCTTGCCAATGCTTTCAAGTCTTTCGTGAATAGCGATCCTGCTAATGTTATGCGGCTTCTAGGTATATGGAAAACAAGGAATTTGGTTTACAACCCAACTGGATCGAAAACATAACCCAAGCCCAAAACTAATGACCCAAAACTTAAATAAAACTAATGCTGCAACTTCAACGAATTTTCTGGCTCTGCTACATTCTGATTCAGCTCTCGACTTATGAACAAAAGTTGTAGACATTTTTCTTAGCTTTCCATCGACTGGTAGCACGTCTCTATCCGATACTCCTAGCTCAAGATATGATTTTTCTCACGAAAGCTGCTAATGCTGAAAATTAAATACGAAAATTAAATAAGTGCAAAAATAACATAAATTATGAAAACACATTAAAACATAAAAATAATCAAAGCAAACCGAAGAAATGCTTAAGTAAAAACATGGAAGAACATGCATCAAAATGCACTGATCACCCAATTATGAAAATGACTTACTTTCGAGACATATTTAGCTCTATGTTAAGCAATCATAATTGGACCTATGTAGAAGTTACAACTATCTAAGGTCGGTCAATAATAATTTTTGTGTTAATACATGCTATAGAAATGATATGTAAATCATTCTCCTAAACATATGCCACATAAAAAGAAAAAAATAGAAATGATCAAGCACAAGGCTAGGAGGATGGTCCATTACTTCAATTCATACTTATATAATGAATAAAATCAGTGATATGATTTGTCCCTTCTAAGTTAGGTGATCCTCATCCGGTCATTTAGCCCAACGGTACGAACTCTTAAAAATTCAGTTGATACTTAAGCAAAATTTGCTAAGTTAGTGCGAAAAAATTGAAAAAGAGATCATAGTCACTAACAGGTTCACCTGCCTTGAATGTGTATGGATAACAGACTTAATGTGATTGCGCTAGAATGAAAAAGAGATTGAAAAAATAACAAAGAATATATTATATTTATTTTTTCTTGAGATCATACACTTATTTGCATCGGCTTCTATAAGACCTCAATTTTGACCCTAAGATCCCTCATGCTATCTCATCATATGCATTGACATTGGGATCACACCTTTGCATTCTCCTTACCCCTCATTCATTGGGTTTGCATTGGGAGAGTTTACCAAGCACTTTTGATTTTATCATTCTTTGTTCATTATTAACTAATCAAAATACCAAAAATATGTCAATGTATAGTTTGTTGCTTTTGTAGGTAGTGTGCGTGTTCACCCATGCTCTATCAAGCTCACATCTAGGGTTTGAGACCCTTAATTCAAGGAGTTCAATCAATAAATGGTTCACATTGACTCTAGACATCATATATGGATCCCCGTGATCTTCACATGTCATTTTGATCAAGAATTCACCAAGAGTTTGCGATTGTTTTCCTTGGAAACCCTAATTCATCTGGGTATCTTATGTGACTTCTTCAACAAGTTTCTTCAACAATTGATCAAATATTTCAAGGGATACTTCACATCACATCATCCTACACATATATGATCCTCCATGAGTTCCAAAAGTCAAGAGAATGTCAACCTAGAAAGATGGTTCATCTAAAGCTATGCCACATAAAAAGAAAAAAATAGAAATGATCAAGCAAAAAGGCTAGGAGGATGGTCCATTACTTCAATTCATACTTATTTTAATACCCTAATTTTGACCCTAAGATCCCTCATGACATCATGTTATTGCACAAGTGCATTGCCTCAAGGGTCATAACATGTTTGGCTCCTTAACCCTAGGGTTGGGACTTGTTTGAGTGTTTTGAGACCACGAAGCATGCTTGTATTGTATATTATTGCTTTTCTTATTTGATTAATAACCAAAAGCACAAAAATATGTCACTAACTCTTTTTGTTTTGAAGCTCAAGTGATCATGTGCTCCACAATGCTCCTAGGAGGTTCCTAAGCCCAATGCAATGGCTAGATGAAGATGAGGAAGAAGCATGACAATGGTCCACAAATTTCCTAATCATCATATATGTCTCCCAAGTATATGAATTTTCCAATTTGATCAAGATAACCCAAAGGGCTTGAAGATTGTTTCCCAAGGAAACCCTAATTCCACTGTGCTTTGATTGTGCCTTGCCCATGAAGCAATCTGAACCTCTGATCAAATTTAATCAAATTAAGTTCTTTCATTCACCATTTTATGCATATATGAGCCTATTTTAGGTCTCTCAATCATTTATTCATCAAGATTGGAGGTTTGACTTCGAAAAGTTGACCAGTCAAGTCATCTGACTAAGCTGAGGTTCAGTGAGCTATACGATTTGATTTGTTTGTCAAATGAAGATGACCCCAAGAGAAAAAATGTTCCTAAGAACCATATTAACAACTTTCATGTTCATAAAAAAATCCATTTTAAGCTTGGAATGTCATCATTAATTTCAAAATATTATAGGTCATTTTGACTGAAACCCTAATTTTGGGTCAACTTACCAAGGGCATAACTTCCTTAATTTTTATGATTTAGAGGTGAGACCAAAGTAATTGAAAATATAGAGATGTATACTTCAAATGTTATGTTGGAAAAAATTTCATAATCCTAAAATAAATACATGTGATAATGAAAAACATTATAGGTCATCTTGGACCTAATTCATTGAATTTGAAAAAGTACCCAACTTCAAATGCCCATAACTTTGTCATAGAAAATCCAAATGATGCAAACTTTGAGTCTAAATTAACTAACTTGAAAATATCTACAACTTTAAAGATGGCAATTGTTTCATTTGAATCTTGTATCATGAGCACAGAGGGGCTTGATTAAGCTTACTTTTGGGTGACTTTTTCAAAATGATTTGAATATGTTTTACACTTGAATTTTCTAGGCCAGTTTTGATCAATTTGCACATGCCAAATGATTTTTTGCCCAACATGACTTTTGTTCCTTATTTCAAGTGCTTTCCAACCATTATTCACAATAGTTCTTGGGGTCTACCATTTGGGAGATTCGAATTTCTTTTCATTATGTGCATTTTTGATATTTTATGATTAAACTTGGTATGCAAGCATTTCCCACTTCATGTGCACGTCCAAATGCCTTCTATGTGAACTCAGCAAGTTGCTTCAGCCATCCATGGGCCTTCCACCCGTCCACAAAGGCCCATGCACTCAAATTTATAATTCTCATGCACACGAGCAAAGTGTGAACTCAGCCACATTCAACTATAAATAAACACCTCATGAGATTCATTTCACAACCTTTTGGGAGATCCCATATGCTGCTGCATAAAACCATAACCCTCATCAAAGGAATCACTCATAATTTTTCAAATTTTCGAGCTTGAAATTCAGCAACATTAGCTGAGTTTTAAAGCCGGATTCCTTAGCCAATCATCTTCCATACATCCAGGGATCAAAGAGGAGCAAAGATCTTGGAGAATTCGTGGCCAGAAGTTCATCAATTCAAAGGTATAAACTCAAACTTTTTGGATCTGAAACTCCTAATTCAATGTAGCTTTCTTGTGCTTTGTGGTTCTCTGAAGTCCTCATACTTGAGGCAAGCTTTTGATGCATTCGATTTGCCATTTCATGAACAATCTGTGTGGACACCATGATTTTCTCCTTCATCTTTCTCTTAATATAGGAACATTGAAAGAAATCCATTGGTACAGTGATGATCTACATCACATGAGCTTCATTTCCATATCCTTGTTTCATATTTTTGTTAAGATTTGTTTTCTGCAACTTTTGGCCGGAGTTTGTGAGTCTGGCCGGAGAAGATGGTGGTTTCCACCACCACCACCACCACCACGTGTGCATGCTTATGACCATTGGATCTCCCTTCCACGATCTAATCTCAGGCGTCCGTTTCAATTACTTTATTTAATTCGTTTTGTGGCGCGTTTGATTGAAGCCTACCGTGTATCCTCAGATATAGACCATGCATTAGTGCCACGTCAATTAATGAAGTGGATCTAATGGCTCTACATTTTTCCCTTATTTCATTTTTCTTTTTATTTTCTGTTAATTCATTTAATTTTCATTAATTCATTAAAAATTCATTTGTAGTCAGAAAAATTTGAGACCAATTCAGAGAAATTATATGCTAGTTTCACCAAGACGGGATGAAATTAGTCAACAAAGTCTCACTAGGGTTCCTCTTCCAAAACATCTTTTTCTAACACGTCAACGCCAGTAAATTCTTTTGTTTCTCTTTCTTTAGGGAATTGGTTGTCATGAGTGTCTGGATATTTTTTAACATGATGTTCTTCAATTGCACACGTGACGAACTTTGCTTCAACATTTCAACATTTTTTTCTTCATTTTGATCTTTTTCTTCTTGGGCTTCATTGTCATTATCCTTAGTTGCTTCTTTTATGAGCCCATCAATGATATGATACTCTTTCACCTCATCAATAATATGATACTCTTTCACCTCCTCAATTTCCTAAACTTAGGACACTATTGGCTGACATCATCAGAAATGACACTTGGTGTAGGTCTCTCCTTACTAAACTTTTATAACTTTTTAGATGGATTGGACGCTTCACGGTGAAGATGCAGTATATCACAACACTTATTTTTTTTTAATATTTTTTATTTTAAAACGTGGCATGATGTTTTGATTTAATTTTCGGAATGTTCTAATCATTGAGACGATTAATTTTCTAACATAGTGTTAGAATAAAACAAAAAAAATGAATTTTTATTTAATTCCCATCATTAGAGTGTCCAAACTTTAGTATGTTTAAGTGTTGATTTGCATCATTGTGATTTAACATAACACATTTCAATTATACTGAGAGAAATATGTATATAAAATGTATGTGAGTAATGCGGGTAGCTAGAGATTAAAATAAAGAAAGAGGTAAAGTTATTGGTATATGCATATGAAAATAATTGAAATGTCTGAATATAAAAGTAATAAGAAAACAAGGGTGGTGGTTCCATTGTATGTTGTCTACCTTTGTTGTACAAGTGGTTTATTTCGCACTTGCCTCAGACGCTTGCCTTCAAGGAGAACAAGGGATGTCTACGGTGGTCCACGAGACTTATGTCTCTCACTAATGATGATATCTCTTGGTATAATTGTGTTTATGATGGCATTAAGATTATTGACTCTTGTGGTGAGTTCTCCAATGTACCTCTTCTTGGTACATGTGCCTAACAATTTTATTATACATGGTTTATGGCCTTCCAACCACTTGGATCCTCAACCAGAAAGTTGCAGGACCAGAGACAATCAGGGACAAATTTTGAATATGAAAACGGTGATGAGTTTGTTTGTTTATCGTTAATTTTGTTTTATATTACATGTATCAATAACATGAACCTTTATTTATTTTTGACAGATTCCAGAAGATTTACAAAGTAAGCTCAAGAAATCATGGACAAGTTCAATAGGAGATAATGAAATGTTTTGGAAATATGAATGGTCGAAGCATGGAACATGTTACTACGATGGGAAGAAGCATAGGAAATTTACATACTTCAATACAACATACAACTTTTGGAGTGGATTTAACCTTTTTAATACACTCAAGGCAGAAGGGATTGTCCCTGTTATAGGAGGCAAGCAGTACACTACAGAGGCTGTAACAAAATCCATCAAAAAAACATGGGGATGAGGCTAGTGCCACTATTGGAGGAGAAGGAGATGACAAAGATATTTTTGAAGACTTTGAGCTCTTTCTATTATGAGCGTATGATTGCTAGTGCTCCCTCAGAATTTACCAAAATGGTAAATATAGGGATGAGGCTAGAAGAGGGAGTCCGTGAAGGACGTCTGTCCCGTGATGATAATTCTTCGACAAAGAAATATGGAGGATTTGCCAGAACGAAGGAAGGAGAGACTCATGTTGTTTCTTCCCATAGTAAAAGAAGGCCCTCTGTGAGGAGGAAGGAAGTTCGACCAGTCGTCAACCAACACCAGGTGGCTCATATAGCACCTATTTTTAGAGAAGCTCAACAACCAAAAAAACAATCTCGTCATCAACAACAGGCTTACCAGCCCCGTGGCAACAATAACAACAACAACACCAGCAATTATGAGAGGAAAAGGGTGACTTTTGACTTACGCTAAACTGTACCCTTCCTTGATTGATAGGAAGTTGGTAACTCCATGTGATCCTCCTATTGTTCCAGCCAATCCTCAATGGTGGTACAAGCCTGAACTTCATTATGTGTATCATTCCGGCGCGCCCGGACATGGTATGGAGAACTGCTTTCCGTTGAAGACGAAGGTACAAGACCTCGTGAGGATTGGGATACTATCCTTTGAGGATATAAGCCCTAATGTTAAGAAGAACCCACTGCTCGAGCATAGGAAGGTGGCTGTCAACGTGGTCCAAGGTTGCCCTGGCAAGTATAAGGTCCTTTATGTGAATGATATAAAGCAGTCCCTAGTGGAAATGCATAGACTATTGTGTGAGTACAGTCAATATGAGCACGATCACAATAGGTGCCATGTGTGTACTGTCAATGAAAGAGGATGCCGCAAGATAAGAAGGGACATCCAAGAGATGCTAGACCAAGGGATGATCGAGATACTTCAAAATCGTGATGAGGATGAAGTTGATGTTATTACCCCTATTATCAATATTCATGATCCTGTTGTCATCAAGTATGATGGCAACAAAAGGAAGGTGGTGCCAAATCTTGTGATAAAGCCAGCGGGCCCTGTCCCATATGTGTCAGATAAAACGGTCCCGTACCGCTACAATGTTGTTATGCTTGAAGATGGGAAGGAGGTGCCGTTTCCCTCAACCTTTGTTGTAAGCATATTCGATGTTAGTGGAGTGACCCGTAGTGGTCGTGTTTTCTCGGCTCAGCCGAAAGCCCACGAAAACGTCGTGAAGAGGGATGTTGTCATCGTGCAGCCCTGGTAGCGACACACATCATAAAGGAGGCAATAACGCAAATAAAGCTTCACAAAAAAATACATAGATCAATTCAAAAACATGTATCCACATGAACATGCATAACATAACATAAGATTTGTGACTGCTCATAGAAGTCTGATCCCTAACTATACCAATACAATACGACATGTCAAAAACACTTATTGGCCTTCCTCAATTAATGACCCGCTAAACAGAGCCTTTTTAACAAAGGACCTCCCCAAACAATTTAACATATCCAGTAAATAGATCATCTCGCATGGTCGTTATCAACTAGTAAGCAGGTGTTCATCTCTCACATCCCCGACTTAGTAACCTATCCAGCACATGGGATACTTTCCATCAATTATTACATATGGTTCTATCAAACAACGATCGGAGGATCATCAGAGTCCTACCCTATTTCCATAACATGATTGGATGATCATAGGCATCGTACGCAAGTTTCACCTGAATGGGATGAAACTGATCAAAGGGGTTCTATCAGAGTTTCATCAAGCAACGATGGTGGATCATCAGAGTCCTACCCGATTCCAATAGTATGATCGGATGATCATAAAAATCATATGCAAGTTTCACTCGGATAGGCGGAAACTAATCAAAGGGGTTCTACGAGGGTTTTATCAAGCAATGATCAGATGATCAGAGAAATCATTTGGATCCTCAGCCAGAATATTGCTGGACCGGAGACAAGCAGGCACAAACTTTGAATACGAAAACGGTGATGGGTTTGTTTGTTTATTGTTAATTTTGTTTTATATTACATGTATCAATAACATGAACTTTTATTTTTTTTGACAGATTCCAAAAGATTTACAAACTAAGCTCAAGATATCATGGACAAGTGCAACAGGAGATAATGAAATGTTCTGGAAATATGAATGGTCCAAGCATGGAACATGTTACTACGATGGGAAGAAGCATAGGCAATTTACATACTTCAATACAGCATACAACTTTTGGAATGAATTTAACCTTTTTAATACACTCAAGGCAGAAGGGATTGTCCCTGTTAAAGGAGGCAAGCAGTACACTACCGAGGCTGTAACAAAAGCCATCAAAAAGCACTACACCAAAGACACTGCTACCTTGACTCCTCGATTCATGTGTTCTAATTCTCCACCAAATGAGTTATATGAAGTTATTATGTGTTTGGATCATGACGGAATGGATGCCATCAACTGTACAATGCCTTCATCTTGTGGCAACTTATTTTTATGGAAATTATAATTATAATGATGATGTAATATATATATTTCTTCCGTATAGATATACTAAATAAAAAGGAAGCAACTATGTATTATGAGTGTTTATTTATATATTATGCAAGAGATTAATTAGTGTATACACATACAGTTCTGCGTAATGCGCTAACATAAACTGCTAATTTTCCAAACTCACCAGGACCTCCTATTAAACAAATAAAAAAACTCATTAAATAGAATAAAAATTGCACGAAAGAACTCATATCAAATACACACAGTTTGTTTCTCAAATTTGAATATTTTGGAAAAGTGAAGAACATGCATGTTACAGACTCTTGTATATTACATATTTCATCACATGTGTGAATCTATCAAGGAAAGTACAAAACACAATAATAAGAATGTTTATTATGCATGGCTTTTTTTTGAACTATTTTATCAGAGTAGGTTGGTTGAGACTCTCGTAAATTTAGGTGTTGATGAAGATATGCAAATCATATATCAAAACATTCTCTCAAGTGTTATGCTAGGGAATATGAACATTATCAAGAAGAAAGATGTGATTCACACCTATCATGCATCAGGATTAGGAATGACATCACTTAATACATTCATGAATACATAAAGTTTGTTAGAGAAGAGACGGGAGTAACACTGACGATGTAGGACATTCCTTAAGCTCCTGAAGGTAGTGTCTACAAGCCTTTAAGAAAGAGGAAACAAATTTCTTATGAATCTGAAAAGGTAGTTCATAAACCACATAAGAAGAATGTTCCACAACTGACAGAGGTTCAAAAGGAGGTTCAATAAGTGTTTTTCACAATTATCTTGATGCCTACCAGGATTAAGAGTGGAGCTACTGGCAATTCTCCTCAGAAAACAACCACTTTTAAACTGCTTGTTAATAAGAAGAAGTTGAGGAAGATGGTGCTACCATTTGTTGATAATGAAGAAGTAGAGGATGAATAACCTTTCCTTAAGAGAACAAAGGTTGTGTATAATGATGCTCAGAACATTCCTGATAACATGAAACTATATCACATTTTTAGACTTGATTTAATTAAATTATATCGTTATTTGATTCAATTTATTTTATATTATTCGATATTACTCGGCATTTTCTTATTATTTATTTCAGGTATCATTATTTAAAGCACATGTGAAAAAGAAAGAAAAGGGGTGCAAAAAGAAGATTTTCTAGAAAAGCAACAAGCTGAAGCACCAAAGCCCAGCCCACGTTTGGAACAAAAAAATTGTTGTCACGACCGCAACAAGCACGTGCCGATCTCCACGTCCTAAGACCTAGTGTTACGACCGTAACACATAGTGTGACGGACGTCACACATTCCACTCCTATATTTTGGGCTTTACGTGCGTGACCGAGTGGACGGTTTCCCATAAATTCTCTCATGCACTCGGAGACGCTTTGAACCATACTGAAGACACATTTTAGGAGACGGTTATCTTGGGAGGTTAATATAAATAAACCTCACAAAAGCCAATTGAAGCGCTCTCTTCTCCGTACAATATTTCCAGCATTCTAATTTTTCAAGCAATTTATTTCTTTTTTTTTCTTTTTCTTTTAGTTTAATTTCCGAAGCATACAATTTACTTTCTCACGATAGTTTCTACACCGGAAACTATTGTGTAATTTTTACTGGATCTAACCTTACATTAGATCATAGTATTTTATTTCCTTGTTTTTACTTTCCTATCTGATCGAGAATTGTGAAGAACAAATCCAACCGACTTGTGGTGGAGTGTTCGAGCATCGAAGCGTAAGAGATAAAATCCAGATTTCTAGTATTTTTCCAGGTTCATTAATTAATTGATTTATCGTTTTAATATACATATGCTTTGTTCCGCTGTTTATATATGTTGTTTGTTTGATATGGTCGTATTTATGCATGATTATTGTTTATGCATGTTTATCATGTCTGGCCAATTAATTTAGATATCGGTATGTAGAGTAAGCGGAATAAAGGAATCCAAATTGAGTTGGTTTAAATTTATTTCAGAATATAGTCACTCTTTTTCTGGTCTCAATTTACAAAGTTAATGCCAAGGTTTTTGTATGAGAGTAAAAGACATAAAGAAGTTAAAATCAATAGAACGACGGTTTGAGTTTTTAACTGGATAGTGTAAATTGAACATTAACTTTAAATCAGGGCGAAAGCAATTTTTAAGGTTAATTAAATTCTAATTATTTTCAAAAATTATTTTTAAAAGTTAAATGTGAGGGCGAGAGTTAAGCATTTAAGCTTAATCATATAATCTAAGTCAACAGAGCGAGAGTTTGAGACGAGGGCGTTTAAACGGTTAGTATTTTCTCAAAAGGAGTTTCTATAGATTCTATTATTTTCAAAAGTGATTTTAGACTTAACAAAATAGTGAGAGCGTACGTTAAAATATAAAGTCATAGTCTAATTCAACAGAGCGAGAGTTTGAGGAAAAGACTTTTAATTAATAGTGTCTACTGAAAAGACTTATTTTAAAATTAAGAAAAAGACCAACGAAGATTTTATTCCCCAAATACGACGAACTACATACTGATATCCATATTATTTGATATTTCATCTAGATCCAAATTTAGTTTTATTTTTTCCCCCTAATCATTAAAGTATCATCCGCCTTAGCTTTACGCAGTAACCCTAGAAAAACGGTAGATCGATTCATTAAGTCCCTGTGGGATCGATATCTTTTAAAACTACGCGATTAGACTGTGCGCTTGCAGTTAGTACCCCGATAGACTCATAAAGTCGCGACCATGTTTTTGGCGCCGTTGCCGGGGAACTTTTATTTAGTCGATATCGTAACTCTTCTGTTACGCTGTAGAGACTAAGGCAATTTTTATTTTTTCCCTTTTTTGTTGATTTGTATGCCACACACTCGCTCACAAGGCGAGCCGTACTACTTAAAAATCAACGACGTCGAACGATATCTCTGATTATTACGAAGAATTCGGGAGTATCGTGCTAGAAACAATCTTCCTCCAATCGAAGTTCCTGATCTCAAAAATCTCCTTCCTTTAACGATACCAGCGATGGCCGAACCAGCTCGTGCTCTTCGAGATTACGCTGCTCCATCGCAGGATGAGTCGCATTCGAGTATTGTTCCACCCGCAATCGAAGCGAACAACTTCGAACTTAAACCTTCGATGTTGCAGGCAGTGCAACAGAATCAATTTTCTAGAAATCCTACCGAGGATCCAAACCTTCATTTATCCGCATTTGTCCAATACGCTGACACTGTTAAAGCTAATGGTGTCACTTCAGAGACAATTCGACTTCGTCTCTTTCCTTTCTCGTTAAGAGATAAAGCTAGAAGATGGCTTCAGTCTCTTCCTTCCAACTCAGTCACCACATGGAATGAGTTGAAGAAAGTCTTTCTTGCCCGATATTTTCCTCCAAGCAAAACAGCTATGTTGAGAGCCCAGATAAATGGATTTAAGCAAAAAGATAACGAATCTCTTTTTGAAGCATGGGAAAGATACAAGGACATGATGAGACTTTGCCCACACCATGGTTTAAAGGACTGGTTAGTAATGCACACCTTCTACAATGGTCTCTTGTACAACACAAGGTTAACAATAGACGCCGCCGCCGGTGGTGCGCTTATGGATAAACCTTACACCGACGCTTATCAACTTATAGAGAGCATGGCCCAAAATCATTATCAGTGGGGAAGCGACCGAACAGTGGTAGAAAAACCTCAAACAAAAGGTGGCATGTACGAGATAAGTAGCCTTGATCATGTTAATGCAAAAGTGGATGCTCTTGCCCAGAAAATTGAAAGTTTAAATGCATCACCTCCAGCCACCGTGGTTGCCGTAACTCAAAATTGCGAGGTCTGTGGAATTCAAGGTCACACTCCTACAGATTGTCAACTCCTAACAGGAATTCAAACAGATCAGGTGAACTATGCTCAAGGAAATCCTTACTCGAATACCAATAACTCAAACTGGAAGAACCATCCTAATTTCTCGTATAAAAGTAACAACGCTTTATACGCACCAGGTCAAGCTCCCAGTCAAGCTCCAGCTGTACCACCTGGATATCAAAAGCCGACCCCATCTACACCTAACAATAACGTTCCTAGGAAATCCAACTTGGAAATCATGATGGAGAACTTCATAGCTTCTCAACAGCAAACCAATAAAGAGTTCTTAAACCAGAATGTACACACTAGCGAACAGATTAAACAACTAGCAAGTAAAGTAGATGCCCTGGCTACCCATAACAAAATGCTTGAAACACAAATCTCGCAAGTAGCTCAACAACAAGCGTCTACTGCTGCCCCAACTGGTACATTTCCTGGATAGCCACAACCTAATCCGAAAGGCCACGCTCATGCAATTATACTACGAAGTGGTAAAGAGGTAGAAGGACCATCTGACCCAAGGATTGAGAACCAAAACTCTAAAAAGTCAACTGAGGAAGAAGGTAAACCTAAGGAAAAGGAAGAGTGTAATAAGGAAACCGTAGAAAAAAAAGAACCTTATGTACCTCCACCGCCTTACAAACCACCTATCCCTTATCCTCAAAGGCTAATTAAAACCAAAAACGCGGGCCAATTTAAAAAATTTGTTGACCTACTGAAACAATTAAACGTCACAATTCCTTTTACAGAAGCTATTACATAAATGCCCTCATATGCTAAGTTCTTAAAAGAAATTTTATCTAATAAAAAGAAACTTGAAGATAACGAAACCGTTACACTCACTGCTGAGTGTAGCGCAATAATCCAAAATATGCCTCCTAAACTTAAAGATCCTGGTAGTTTTTCTATACCCTGTCATATAGGAAAATTTGTCATAGACAAAGCTTTATGAGATTTAGGAGCCGGTATCAGTGTTATGCCCTTGTCCATATGCAAGAAACTTGAAATGGGAGAATTAAGACCAACTAAAATGTCTGTGCAATTGGCAGATCGTTCCGTTAAATATCCCGTAGGAATTCTTGAAAACGTTCCCGTACGCATAGGTCAATTCTACATTCCCACCGATTTTATAATTATGGACATAAGAGAAGATGAAGTTACCCCCATTATATTGGGAAGACCCTTCTTAGCATTTGTCGATGCTATCATAGACGTAAAACGAGGACGACTCACTTTCGAAGTAGGAGAAGAGAAAATTGAGTTTATTCTTTCCCAATTTTTGAAAGCACCTGCGATAGAAGACACATGTTACTTCATGGATATCATCGATGAATGCATAAAAGAAACAGAATTCGAAAATGACGATTTGTCCGACTATCGTGTAGAAGACAGACTGAACCAATGTTTAGCAATAACATCAGATCCTACACAATGCCTTAAGAAACCAACCCTCGACCTGAAAACACTTCCCAAAAATCTGAGATATGAATTCCTAGACTTAGAACTTGAACGACCAGTAATAGTCAATGCAGACCTAGGAAAACTTGAAACCGAAAAACTCCTACATATCTTAAGAAAATATCCAACCGCATTAGGATACAACATCACCGATCTTAAAGGGATAAGTCCTTCTATTTGTATGCACCGCATCATGCTAGAAGAAGACTGTAAGACTTCTAGGGAACATCAGAGGAGACTAAACCCGATCATGAGTGAGGTAGTGAAGAAGGAAGTAACGAAGTTATTAGAGGCAGGTATCATATATCCTATATCCGATAGCAAATGGGTTAGTCATGTACACGTAGTACCAAAGAAAGGAGGTATAACAGTGATCGAAAATGAAAAAGGAGAAACTATAACCAAACGAATTGAATCGGGATGGAGAATGTGCATTGATTATAGAAAGTTAAACAAAGCAACCCGAAAATATCATTTTCCTTTACCATTCATAGACCAGATGTTAGAACGACTAGCCAAGCATTCTCATTTCTGCTATCTGGACGGTTACTCAGGTTTCTTTCAAATACCAATTCATCCTGATGACCAAGAAAAGACAACGTTCACATGTCCTTTTGGTACCTTCGCTTATCGACGAATGCCGTTTGGCTTGTGCAATGCTCCTGCAACTTTCCAAAGGTGCATGATGGCAATATTCGCCGATTTTCTCGATAACATCATGGAAGTCTTTATGGATGACTTTTCCGTATGCGGGCAAAGTTTCAAAGAATGTCTTGAAAACCTAGAAAGAGTTCTAGAACGTTGTGTAAAAGTAAACCTAGTACTTAATTGGGAAAAATGTCACTTTATGGTACAAGAAGGAATTGTTTTAGGACACATCATATCAAATAGAGGAATTGAAGTAGACAAAGCCAAAATAGAAGTAATCGAAAACCTTCAACCTCTGAAAACTGTGAGGGAAATACGAAGCTTCTTAGGACATGCCGGTTTTTACCGAAGATTCATTAAAGATTTCTCTAAAATAACTAAACCTTTAACCGAATTATTAATGAAAGACGCTGAATTCATCTTCGACAATAAATGTTTAGAATCATTTCAAACACTTAAACAACCATTGATCTCCGCGCCCATAATGCAGACCCCGGATTGGAATGAACCTTTCGAAATAATGTGTGACGCAAGTGACTACGCCGTAGGCGCTGTTTTAGGACAACGAAAGGATAAAAAACTTCACGTCATATATTATGCGAGTAGAACTCTAGATGAAGCGCAAATGAATTACGCCACGACCGAGAAAGAACTTTTAGCAGTAGTATTTGCACTAGATAAATTTCGTTCCTACTTGGTCGGAGCTAAAATAATCGTTTACACTGATCACACTACCATTAAGTACCTCTTAACAAAAAAGGACGCTAAACCTAGACTCCTAAGGTGGATCTTGTTGCTACAAGAATTTGATTTGGAAATCAAAGATAAAAAAGGAACTGAAAACGTAGTAGCAGATCACCTCTCTAGACTCGAAAACCTGGAACCGGAAAGAACATCGATCAACGATGATTTCTCGTACGATAAACTTATAGCTAATTTGGAAGAAAATAGAGTTGACAAACAGGTAGAGACCATCTTGGCTATATGCGTTACACCATGGTACGTTGATTTTGTCAATTATTTAGCCGCCGGAGTGGTTCCACTTGATTTATCCTACCAACAAAAGAAACGATTCTTCCATGACATAAAACATTATTATTGGGACGACCCTTTACTTTTCAAAAGAGGGTCCGATGGTATTTTCCGTCGCTGTATACCTGAAGAAGAGGTAGAAAGTATAATCCAACATTTTCATTCCGCTCCTTATGGTGGACATGCAAGTACATCCAAAACCTGCTCTAAAATCCTACAAGCCGGTCTTTATTGGCCAAACATATGGAAGGATGTACATACCGCTGTCAAGAAATGCGATAGGTGTCACCGCACAGGAAACATATCTAGACGTGACGAAATGCCACAAAAAGCCATTTTGGAAGTAGAAATTTTCGATGTGTGGGGAATAGATTTCATGGGACCTTTTCCACCTTCTTTTGGTAACAAGTACATACTCGTAGCGGTTGACTACGTATCAAAATGGATTGAGGCTATAGCTTCTCCAACAAACGACACACGAGTAGTAATTAAACTCTTTAAGAATATAATCTTTCCAAGATTTGGTGTCCCAAGAATAGTCATCAGTGACGGTGGATCTCATTTCATATCTAAAATACTCGAAAAATTATTGTTTAGGTATGGTGTAAAACATCGAGTAGCAACACCTTACCATCCTCAAACTAGTGGACAAGTGGAAGTGTCTAATAGAGAAATTAAACAGATATTGGAAAAAACTGTCGCTACATCGAGGAAAGACTGGTCATCAAAATCACCCGAAGCTTTATGGGCATATCGAACCGCTTACAAAACTCCCATAGGAACAACCCCATTTAAGCTTATTTATGGTAAATCGTGTCACCTCCCAGTGGAGTTAGAACATAAGGCCTATTGGGCTATTAAAAATTTAAATTTAAACTATAAGGCCGCCGGTGAAAAGCGAATTCTAGATATAAACGAATTAGAGGAACTTAGACAAGATGCATACGAAAATGCTAAAATCTACAAGGAATGAACGAAAAAATGGCATGATAAACGTATATCAAGGAAAACTTTCAAACAAGGCGATGTAGTCCTATTGTTTAACTCTAGACTTAAGTTATTCCTAGGAAAACTACGCTCTAGGTGGTCTGGCCCTTTCAAAGTCACTAATGTCTTTTCTAGTGGGGCTGTAGAAATTAAAGGAAAATCTATTGAATCATTTATCGTAAACGGGCATCGTCTAAAACATTATCATTATGCTGAAAACAATGAAGACTCGCAAGTCCTGCACTTAGACGTATTGTCTCCAAAATTAATAGATTAACATCTAATAGTTTTCTGTCGAGCTTGCGACATTAAACAAAGCGCTTCATGGGAGACAACCCATAAATTTTTAATTTTCTTTGATTATTCTTTTGATTTTATTCAGTTTTCATTCTTCATTTTCTTTATTTTATTAAATTTTTCTTCTTTTCTTCTTTCGGCATTTGGCCAAATCCTGACTAAAATTCTTGTTTTTCTTTTCTTTAGTTAACACTGACCTGATGGCACATATTGATCACATGGGTATTAATTTCCGAGGGAGAGCTCAGAGACAAAAATTTGAAGAACTTGCTGAGAGAGACATGCACCCAAATTTTTATGTTGATGATTGTGCAACGACCGTACTTGGGCTAAGAGATAGTGTCCTATATCTACTGAATCAAATAGGGTGGGAAACCACTCCTATTCGGAGAGAATTTGTTACTTACCGGAGGCTAACTCTAGAATTCCTTAGCTCCCTGATTTATTTACCGAACCATGGAAAAGGAATAAACCGAGGTTTCATTCAATTGAGGATGTTCAATATGGAGTGTCAGTATAACATTAGAGAATTTACTAACCTCTTAGGGTTCCCTACTTCTTTTGACACATTCACCATGAACCAAGAGGACCTCTTTGAATATCGAGAGCTTGAGCATTTTTGGGGAAGTTTGACGGGAAATGACGAACCTGAGGAACATGAGTTTCTTTCTGGAAACATACATAACCCAACTTTTCGTTATTTCCACAAGATCCTAGCACACACTCTTTTTGGGAAAAGTTAAAACATTACCACAATATCACGTGATGAACTTTTCATAATATTTTGTGCTTCCCAGAATCGTCCAGTGAATGGTGCCACTTATATGTTGGCGAGTTTTGACCTCCTTATTCAAGATGACCGTGCACCGATTCAAATAGGGGGATATATAACTATGATTGCTAATGCTATTGGATTGCGCCAACCCATGCTTGATTTGAACCCTTTTTGCGGTATTCAGCCTATGAATATAAATTTCCTTTTCAACACTATGTTTATAGGAAACCTTGGACCTGAAGAGTTTGAACTATTAATTAACAACCAAGCTTTTTACCTATTCACCATGCCTAGCCCGATGACTAGTGTCCATAACCAAAATAATTGGCTCTACAACCTGGATGGAATGCCTTCTCCTGTTAGATCTGTTGAAACCATCCAAGATTATGAGATTATTGACAACCAGATTCCTAATGCTGAATCTGATCCGCAGACACCAACTGGTTACCATGATGTTGCCTCTCCACCTCATCCTATCCTGTCCGCAGAATCGACAGTACCTGATTTTAGACATCATATGCCCGGAACTGATTATAATACCGCTATTCAAGCTTTGATGTCAGAACAAGATGCCATTAGAGAAGAGTTAACTATGATGGGACATGAATTTATGGAACACATGAGTAGAATGACAAATCAATTTCACGAGTTGCTACACCGTGTCAATTCCTTTGCTCCTCCGACGAGAGATTCTACAAGTGGCTAGAAGAATTGCAGTTAACTAGTTTTAGTCTTAGGAAATTTATAGTTTCGTTTGACAATATTTTTAATCTTAGGATTTTTTTTCCGCATGTTTTATTTTATCTTCAGTCAAATATTACATTATGAAGCTACTGGCATTATTGGTTAAATTAAATTTCATTTTGATTTATGCACTGTCTAAAATTACCAATGCTGATATATATTGTATGCTACTACTTACATGCTAAATTTCTGATCACGTACAAGTATACACTACTCCTAATATTATATACAACCACCTGTATTTTTGCTTATTAGAGAAAAAATATATATTCTATGGTGTAGTAAAGTAGCATCCATGACACAATTTATAAAGTCAAAGTAGCATTGATATTTATGGCCATGGCAATTCAAAAAAATAAAAATAATAATAATAATAATAAAACAAAAACTTGTCACGAATTTTAACCAATGCATGCTGCCACCCTGCATCGTGACGAACGTTTTGACCGTTGCATGATCAGAGGTGTGACGAGCGTAATGCATGCTGTCACGGTCGCAACACCCCCATGACGCCCGTCACGCATGCTGTCACGAACGTGACAACTTGCTTTCTCGTAAATGTTTTTGACCGTTATGCTGTCACGAACGTGACACATTGCTGCCTCGTAACCTTGTCGTGACCGTTACCCCCATTCAATTCACCTCTTTATCCCCATTAATTTTTTTTCTCACCAACTTCTCCTTCCAATTTTAAAACTCCTTCTTTAAATACCTTCACCACATTTTTCATCCTACACCACATCATTCCAAAAACCATTCTATACAAAAAAATTCATCCCCTTTTCCTTTCTCCCTTTTTTCTACCTACCAATCAAAATGGCGGAGAACCAACATCAAGAAATGCAATTTGGAAATATTATTTTCCGAACTGAAGATAGTAACTATCAATGGGAGCAGTTTGTTCGTTTCCAGTAACGCGGTGTCACATCTACCAGATACCCAGATTTCAATTGCTTACAAGAATTGGGATTACATCAAGGAGTGAAATGGCTGCTTAGGCTATCCGATTTAACTTTTCTGTGCACACAAAATCATCCAACATACCCATCACTCACCTTGGAGTTTTTAAGCTCTTATTCATACACCACTCCAACCGGTGAGGACGAGTACTTAACCGGTGTCGCAAAATTCCGTATGTTCAACACTGAGTATGCACTATCTCAAGAACAGTTGAGTGCCATGCTACGTTTTCCTGAAGGAGACGACGTCCACCCAAGAATCCCTCCAAACTCAGAGTGGAACACGATCGCATTCGAACTTTCTCGAAAAATATCCGGTGTGGTAACCACCAATTGGGATGCATTACTTGCTTCACACATACACAACCCCACTATCCGGTATTTTGTCCGTATTTTGCAAAACACCATCTTTGGAAGAGCCAACAACAGCAAAGTTAACGCGAAAGAATTATTCTTCCTACACTGCATCTTTTCAGCAAATACAAGGGTCAACGCCGCCTCTTTCTTACTTCACCATATCCGTACCCTTTGTGCTCGAGGCAATCAACCTTTTGTGATTGGAGGATTAATAACCATCATCGCACTCGGTTTAAATTTAGGGGACCGGCTTCAGAATTTGCAATCTTTGCCACCCCTGTTTATGGATATCAGCTATTGTCGCTCCTGCCGCTTAATCAAAAATAGGGTAGGCGGGAATTATTATCTTATGGTGAATAACCAAGAAATCCCAAGCGTCGTTTTGCCCAACATTGCACTCACCGATGTTACTAACCCCAACAGATTCATCTACGATTTGAATGCTCCCGAACCTACCATGCCTACACAAGCAAACCCGCCCCCAGACGAGTTTGATGAAATGGAGCAAGGTGATCAAGGTCCTGAACAACATTCTGTCCCACATAATCCTTCCGATAATGTAGTTGGTCCATCCTCCCGACGTCGTCGAAGAAGAAGGCCTGCAACAAATGATGACATCATAGATGCTATTGAACATCAAGACCAACGGCTTGATGCCATGCATGCGCAGAATAACGAAGTAATGCAACTGATGCGCCAGATGCAACAACAACAACAAGAGAGGAATGCAATAACCGACCAGAGGTTCACTGACTTGCTTAACAGGTTTGATGACTTGGCAGTACGTGAACGATCACAGGGTCTGAGAACAAGAGGACGCAGGCAGAATTGAGTTTGGGTACCATTTTTTCCTTTTTTTTCGCTTTTTTTGAAACATTGGGGACAATGTTTTATTTAAGTGTAGGGGGAAAACTTTGTTTCATTCATGTTAAGATTTCCTATCAGTATGTTTATTTCCCTTTCAAGTATGTTATTTCCCTTTCAATAATAATTTTTTTTTCTTAAGTCAAGTCCCTAATGTGAAAATTTTTATTATCTATTCTCCTCAATTTTCTTGAGCCATAACAAAATTCAACACACTCAATAAGTATAAAGGTTGCTTATTTTATAAAACTTGAGTGAAATTAAGACAAAATTATTACCGTCTCAACACTCTAAAAACCTCAGCATGTTAGATCAGTTTAAGTATCTTTTATACCAATTCCTTGAACTTTTAGTTTTATAGTAACCCTGAGTAGTTTATACGAGAAGTCGGCACCATCTTAATAGCAAACTACGTGGAGAGCCGATGAATACAAGTGAATGATTCCCAAAACAACATATTAAAAATCAGGAAATGCACTTATTAAGTTAGGTGATCCTTACCCGATCATTTAATCCAAAGGTTGCGGACCCTACAAAAACATAGTATGAACGACCCATTGTGAGTTGGTTCAGCGGTTTCTGGTGCTGAACTTGGTAGGGCGGACTACGGTCCGATCCCCCGCAATTTGCAATAGACTAAATAAAAAAGTTATCCAACTTATGTACCGGAACTTCTAACTAAAAGGGGATCAGAATCGCTAATCGGTTACTCCATTATGTGCGCGAAAAGATAAAGGGCTTAATGTGATTTCGCTCGAATGAAAACGGGTAAAATAAGAGTAAAAGAACTAGGCTGAGCTATAATAGCATGACTCGAACTGGTTTGCATAAGGTGGGGTTATTTAGTGTTGTTACGATAGTTTTTGATGTTAAGATTAAACTCAGGTTATTTCTAACGAGATTTACTTGCAACCTATTACGAATTGATGTGTGTTTGGAAATTTCATCTGGCTAATATTTTTTAAAAAAATCGATTTCTACATTGTTTCTTGCTTGAGGACAAGCAAAAGTCTAAGTGTGGGGGAGTTTGATAACATGAAACTATATCACATTTTTAGACTTGATTTAATTAAATTATATCGTTATTTGATTCAATTTATTTTATATTATTCGATATTACTCAGAATTTTCTTATTATTTATTTCAGGTATCATTATTTAAAGCACATGTGAAAAAGAAAGAAAAGGGGTGCAAAAAGAAGATTTTCTAGAAAAGCAGCAAGTTGAAGCACCAAAGCCCAGCCCACGTTTGGAACAAAAAAATTGCTGTCACGACCGCAACAAGCACGTGCCGATCGCCACGTCCTAAGACCTAGTGTTACGACCGTAACACATAGTGTGACGGACGTCACACATTCCACTCCTATATTTTGGGCTTTACGTGCGTGACTGAGTGGACGGTTTCCCCTAAATTCTCTCATGCACTCGGAGACGCTTTGAACCATACTGAAGACACATTCTAGGAGACGGTTATCTTGGGAGGTTAATATAAATAAACCTCACAAAAGCCAATTGAAGCGCTCTCTTCTCCGTACAATTTTTCCAGCATTCTAATTTTTCAAGCAATTTATTTCTTTTTTTTTTCTTTTTCTTTTAGTTTAATTTCCGAAGCATACAATTTACTTTCTCACGATAGTTTCTACACCGGAAACTATTGTGTAATTTTTACTGGATCTAACCTTACGTTAGATCATAGTATTTTATTTCCTTGTTTTTACTTTCTTATCTGATCGAGAATTGTGAAGAACAAATCCAACCGACTAGTGATGGAGTGTTCGAGCATCGAAGCGTAAGAGATAAAATCCAGATTTCTAGTATTTTTCCAGGTTCATTAATTAATTGATTTATCGTTTTAATTTACATATGCTTTGTTCCGCTGTTTATATATGTTGTTTGTTTGATATGGCCGTATTTATGCATGATTATTGTTTATGCATGTTTATCATGTCTGGCTAATTAATTTAGATATCGGTATGTAGAGTAAGCGGAATAAAGGAATCCAAATTGAGTTGGTTTAAATTTATTTCAGAATATAGTCACTCTTTTTCTGGTCTCAATTTACAAAGTTAATGCCAAGGTTTTTGTACGAGAGTAAAAGACATAAAGAAGTTAAAATCAATAGAACGACGGTTTGAGTTTTTAACTGGACAGTGTAAATTGAACATTAACTTTAAATCAGGGCGAAAGCAATTTTTAAGGTGAATTAAATTCTAATTATTTTCAAAAATTATTTTTAAAAGTTAAATGTGAGGGCGAGAGTTAAGCATTTAAGTTTAATCATATAATCTAAGTCAACAGAGCGAGAGTTTGAGACGAGGGCGTTTAAACGGTTATTATTTTCTCAAAAGGAGTTTCTATAGATTCTATTATTTTCAAAAGTGATTTTAGACTTAACGAAATAGTGAGAGCGTACGTTAAAATATAAAGTCATAGTCTAATTCAACAGAGCGAGAGTTTGAGGAAAAGACTTTTAATTAATAGTGTCTACTGAAAAGACTTATTTTAAATTAAGAAAAAAACCAATGAAGATTTGATTCCCCAAATACAACGAACTACATACTGATATCCATATTATTTGATATTTTATCTAGATCCAAATTTAGTTTTATTTTTTCCCCCTAATCATTAAAGTATCATCCGCCTTAGCTTTACGCAGTAACCCTAGAAAAATGATAGATCGATTCATTAAGTCCCTGTGGGATCGATATCTTTCAAAACTACGCGATTAGACTGTGCGCTTGCCGTTAGTACCCCGATAGACTCATAAAGTCGCGACCAATTCCCACATAAGATGTTTAAGAATGAGAAAGACGGATAGCTACTGCTCTACACAATAAAGCTATGGAAAAGCCTTATATTGTTGAAGTTCTTTTGAAGCAAGTAGAAGCTGAGGTTGTGACAAAAGTTATGGAGAAGGAAGCTGTAACAACTCGTATAATATATATCTAGAATAATATCATACAAGTGTTAAATCTTGGTACTGTCACAACATAAGTGCCTAATGGCATCGATATATATACATGTTCAAACTAAAACAACACTGGAACATGTTATACAATAATGCCTAAACAATAAAAATCTAAGAACTATGTACAATATCTTCATTGCACACAACTCGACTGCGGAAGATCATAATGAACAGCAACCCTTGAAACATCCATAACAGCTTCTCTTATATTCAACCTATAAAGAATTACCTGAAAAATAACAACAATGATGGGATGAGATAATAATCTCAGTGAGTTCTCCTATCCTATGGGTCCACTCGGCTCTACAGGGTTCTAATCAATGTTCAACTCATATCCAACTCAAATCAACAAGGGAACGAAGACTTGAGCGATGGGGAAACTATCTCGCAATTGTATGGCAACATGCATCTGAGTTCTAATAACTCAACCACGATCATTATTCAGATTCACGCAACATCAATCCCCAATCGGACCTACGTCTAGGCCAAGGCTTGGTTCACGCATGTCCGTATGATTCGACTTTCGCGGTGGATATCCGGTTCCCCTATGGGACTTAGACCCACTTTTAAGAACCATCACCCGTACGAGACTCTAACCCACCTAGGGTATCTTTCATCGTATGGGACTCTAACCCACATAGGTGTCCACCTTTCCCCCATGTCCACCATGGTTGGGGCTCAAACCCAATTGAGGCTCGAATCATTGGTCCCACATCCCAATGCTTACTCATCTAAGCATACCACAAGAGATGTGTACCACCACAGAAAATACACATTCTGAATACATGATCGGTTCCACAAATCATTGGTTCCACGAACCATAACAAATTCATAAATCACAGGTGACTTCATTCACCATAATACACAAATAATAACATGGCATGTTCCATACAATGCGTCTCATTCTCAATCATGGCAACAATTCGTCCACGACCTCACATAAGCGTCGTACGAATGAATATCGTATTCTCATACATATATCACACATATTTCATAACCTAGATTATCTTACTAAGTTATTAATCATTTTATCCTCCTACGTTTCCTCACTCTCCTTTGGTAAAGTTTTTAATCATGTTACTTCACAATCAAACATATCAACCATGTTTAACACTCATCATAAATATAATTCATTTAATTTGTAAGACACATAATATACTATAATATGATATCATAATAATAGCCCTTTTCATTATCTTACTAACGCATCCGTCCGCATCCAAAACGGAGCTATAATGCTCAATTAATTCATTAATCTATCTTAATCAAGATTTAGATTAATATTTATTCATTGCATAAGTATTCAACAACAACCTCTCTAGCCTAGTGGTAAGGCTTGTACAGTTTCAAGGAGGTCATGGGTTTGAACCTCACTGGTGACAAATTCTGTACAGACAGAAAATTAAATTTTGTTTCAGTGTTAACCGTTTAACCTAAAACGTTAACCGGTTAACGCGCATAAAATCTGCCCAGATAGTGAATTCGCTAATGGTTAACCGGTTACCTCAAAGCGTTAACCGGTTAACACACACATTTTCATTGTTTTCCACTTCTCAAAACACCATTTTCCTCTGTAACTCCATTTCCAATCAAACCCACACTCCTTTTTCCAACACTTCCACCTCAACATCATAACATAACCATAGCAAAACATGTAATCACAACAATCATGAAGAGCATATCAAGCACATGTTCATGAAAACATCAACAAGAGGAATATTCATCACATAGCATGGATTACTCATGATTTGTTTATGATTCTACAACCCTAACTTTTCTAGAAACCTAGACTTTCTAACTAGAACTCACCTAGTAGAAGAAGATGAAGTTGGTGATGATGAAGATGAGATGATGGTGTTGATGAACATGCTCTTCATGAGCTTTCCATCTTTTTTGTCTTTTCTTCTTCTTCTTCTCTTCTTCCTTTTCCTCTTTTCCTCTTTTCCTCTTCTCTTCCCTTTCTGATATCTCTCACCCTCTCTTACCCATTTCTTCTTATCTCTTTCCTTTCTCTTTCTTCTTATCCACCTCTTCTTCTTTCTACACCACATAAAACAACATATAATATATATATAATATATAATATTAAGTAGTATCATAAAATATCTCAATTGATATTTTATCTTCCAGCACCAATTGACCAATTATTAATGTTACCAAAATGTCCTCTCTTGTACTTATTAATATTGGTTTGTCTCTCTTATTAATAATTAATCTCTTCAGAGTTCACCGGTTACTCTATTGGTCCCAATTGACAACATTTAGAGCACATATGAGCTCCAATCGTTACAAATGATAATAGATAATTTACATTGGAACTCAATTGATCTCAACTGACAACTAATTGAGCATTTAAGGGAATATGGGATATTACATTCTCCCCCCCTTAAATTGAAATTCGCCCCCGAATTTCCTTTACTCAACAAACGAACAATCCTTGTATTAACGTTCTAGACCAACACTTGGCTTCTCTTCAATTTCAAGTCTCTGACATACTCATTCTTCTAACTTGTCTTTGCTGACAAATTTCCCTCTTTCATGAACTCTTGAAACTTCTAGATTTCCATCACAATCTCATCCAGATATTGGATTAACATTTAGACTTGCTCCCACTTAATTCCTCTTATATAGAGCTCAACATTAGTGGGTCACTTTCTTCCCGGAAACCATGACTTCCCTTCCTTGTACTAAGTTACACAAAACACAATTACAACATCTTATCTTGACTTGGTTAATCAATACTCATTAATTCTTCATAAGAAAATTTATTGATTCCTTAACCACACACAATATTGACTACTCTGCTCTTGTTATTCCTTCAACAATGCAACAACCTTGTAATCCATTATTGATAATATCATAAACTTCACTTGATCTGACAATGTATGCTACAAGCCCGTACTCCTACTGCTTTCCCCCTCTCGTACTACTCCAATGAGATAGAACCATTAGCACGAGATTGTCTCACTCTCATTCTTATGAGTAACTATCCCCATGATCCCCATAGACTTGATTAATCTCTTTCTTTCGTCACCTTCCATTGTGGTACTCTGATTCCAACAGTGGGACACCTGGGATTCCTAGGCACTACTATTTAGATAACAATCAGCAAAGAAACACACTTACCCTCAGAGTGCCTACTGTCCAAAATGGTACTAGAACCTTACCAACTTCTATTAGTAGAATAACTTCCTTGGTGACTCACAAAAGTGTAGAATAGAACCAACACTCTTCAAAAGATAGGTATCCAGGAGTTACATTGTTACAGCCATAAAAACATAAAACATCCAAATTCATCATGTGTTTGATGCAGCTATACCAAATTAGTTTGACAATATCCGGTTCCGGTTACTATATTCCATATCAATCCTCTTATAGGGTTTTGATTCATTCAATATTTCTCCCGACACGTAATCTCGACCAAAACAACATAACATCATCAAGGAACTTTAAATCATCAACGAAACACCACTTCTAAGGAACTTAAGCAATCTCGAACATAACTATGAGTGTCCATACACCTCATAGAGTCACACAAAATATTCCATACACATCTAGAGATAACATTTCACTTTGTATCCAAAATCATTCATCTCAATCATTTTGTCCCATCTTCCATAATCTTAGCTCATGCCCTTACTAACATACCATCCGAGTTACATGTTTAACCGTAGGAATAACTGATTCTCGTTCCTCCTGGGAAGTATAACTCATGAATCCTTCCAATAGGGTAAAGTATCATCGTACACATCCATCACCATTCTCAGGGAGTCTACATCTAAGGCTATGAATCCAAATGAATCAATCAATTTCATACCATGACCAACCGCTTCACACCCTATCAATTTATACCACATACCTAGCTAATCTCTTCCAGATCACCACTTAGTAGGTCTCTTCCAAGTCCGTTCCGTATAGTTATTCATAATCATAATAGTGGTACTTCCCAAACTCGCTTAAACTGAGCATGGTCTACCAGGTTGGTTTTCCCACGCGTCTGACTTCCATGATATCTCCTCAGATGACCAACTACGCACTACACCTTCAGAAATCCCAATCTCAAAACTACCAATCTGACTTGTGGTGACTTGCAACTCCATCCTCAATTTGTACATCCACAACGGTACACTTATGACATCTATGACATCCTTAGCTCCAACACGGTGTGAGCGTTTATACTCCGCGACTAACCAACCAACCAAATACTTCTCAAGAAGATAAATAACAACCATAATACTGCTATCACATACTTCTCTTAACACCGAGGTTTAACTTCCTCTATTCCACTATGTAACACCCCAGACTGCTCTCAGGATTATCAACTAACCCCACAAATCAACACGGGCCTTTTCAACATGTTTTGTCCTCACTCGCACGCTTTCCAGGAAACTTCCCAGAAGGTCACCCATCCCAATACTACTCCAAGTCAAGCACGCTTAACTATGGAGTTCTTATTGATTAGGATACCGAAAAGAAGATGCATCTTGTTGATATAGGTAGTACCAATTAATCCTTATAAGCCTTCTTTCAACCATGTAGTCTCATACCTGCACAGCCTCAGGATCCCTCTCAATCCGATGTGAATTCGGTTTTTCCCCTAGAAGCTGCTAGGAGTGTCTCATTGTCATGCATCATGCATCGACAACCACTCCATCACCCTCGGATGTTACATGTAACCACTCTTCGGCCTCTCCGACCTCGTGTGTCACACACTACATACTCTAGAAATCCTCGATGTGAACAATCATCAACTACACGCCCATAACTTTGTCTTAATGAATCTTAATGGTCCCATTGTGCCTTTATCTAAAATGTGCCCCATTACAACAGTTGTATTGCAACATCCACACTACTTCCGCACTCGGTGTTGACTTGTCTCCCTATGGTAATTCTCTTCGTTCCAATTACAAAACCATTCTACTAGAAGTCCTTAAATCCAGCTTAATTGCTCTTATCCTCAACCAGTTCTCATACAACCAAAGCCCACTGGAGCTTCCATTATTATATAATGTGCGCTATCGGCCTCCAACACAAACTCTTATAATTGATCTTTAGGTAATTCATCATTCCATTATGGTCTCTTACTAACACTGAACCGCTGACGAGCTATCTCCAATCCGATCTCCCTTCTAAAACTGGACATACTTGGTTTATCTTATAACCTCCATTTTGTCCATACATGTTTCACTTGGAATAGGCAACCATGTCCTCGAGTCTCTCCTTAGACTTCACCACTACCTTAGGCTCCCAACAAAACTGAACGTCCTTAACCCTCAAGTCTTTAACAACTTACAAGGTACCATTCCAAATATATATATTCCATTAAGTACTCTCGTTCTTCTAAAATATTCTAGTGGCCTTAGAAACTGAAACACTAATACACTACCTCACTTCCAGACCTTATGACATATGCGTAACATAACCATCCTTCCTCCTTTACCATACAGAATCACTCGCAATACTATTCCATATTAGTGAGTATATCTTACTCCACTAGCAATTCACACCTCTCTCAAAGCTCTGACAATTTATCCAATACAGATCCTTAACTTCTTAACGCTGTTACCACCGTAGAATCGCTTGGATGATACACTACTCTTCAATTCCATAATACCCAAATCACAACGCCTCTGAAACTTCAACTGGTCCATCTAGTTCTCCTTACTTTCTAACTCTTGGCTTGAGCCTATTCTCAAAGCGCAAGTTCAACCCACACTTCGGAGTCCTCGTGGTCGCTCAACCATGATCCTACCTACCATGCACATAAAATTAGGTTGATCAGGCCCAATACTATATACAGTGATATTAAGAATCATGTTGGCTAAACACACATATGAGGCAGGAATAGATTTACTTATGATGTTTCAAGGCTAGGTCGAGAATCGACCTGCTCTGATACCAACTGTAACAACCCGTATAATATATATCTAGAATAATATCATACAAGTGTTAAATCTTGGTACTGTCACAACATAAGTGCCTAATGGCATCGATATATATACATGTCCAAACTAAAACATCACTGGAACATGTTATACAATAATGCCTAAACAATAAAAATCTAAGAACTATGTACAATATCTTCATTGCACACAACTCCACAGCGGAAGATCATAATGAACAGCAACCCTTGAAACATCCATAACAGCTTCTCATATATTCAACCTGTAAAGAATTACCTCAAAAATAACAACAATGATGGGATGAGATAATAATCTCAGTGAGTTCTCCTATCCTATGGGTCCACTCAGCTCTACAGGGTTCTAATCAATGTTCAACTCATATCCAACTTAAGTCAACAAGGGAACGAAGACTTGAGCGATGGGGAAACTATCTCGCAATTGTATGGCAACATGCATCTGAGTTCTCATAACTCAACCACGATCATTATTCAGATTCACGCAACATCGATCCCCAACCGGACCTACGTCTAGGCCAAGGCTTGGTTCACGCATGTCCGTATGATTCGACTTTCGCGGTGGATATCCGGTTCCCTTATGGGACTTAAACCCACTTTTAAGAACCATCACCCGTACGGGACTCTAACCCACCTAGGGTATCTTTCACCGTATGGGACTCTAACCCACATAGGTGTCCACCTTTCCCCCATGTCCGCCATGGTTGGGGCTCAAACCCAATTGAGGCTCGAATCATTGGTCCCACATCCCAATGCTTACTCATCTAAGCATACCACAAGAGATGTGTACCACCACAGAAAATACACATTCTGAATACATGATCAGTTCCACAAATCATTGGTTCCATGAACCATAACAAATTCATAAATCACAGGTGACTTCATTCACCATAATACACCAATAATAACATGGCATGTTCCATACAATGCGTCTCATTCTCAATCATGGCAACAATTCGTCCACGACCTCACATAAGCGTCGTACGAATGAATACTGTATTCTCATACATATATCACACATATTTCATAACCTAGATTATCTTACTAAGTTATTAATCATTTTATCCTCCTACGTTTCCTCACTCTCCTTTGGTAAAGTTTTTAATCATGTTATTTCACAATCAAACATATCAACCATGTTTAACACCCATCATAAATATAATTCATTTAATTTGTAAAACACATAATATACTATAATATGATATCATAATAATAGCCCTTTTCATTATCTTACTAACGCATCCGTCCGTATCCAAAACGGAGCTATAATGCTCAATTAATTCATTAATCTATCTTAATCAAGATTTAGATTAATATTTATTCATTGCATAAGTATTCAACAACAACCTCTCTAGCCTAGTGGTAAGGCTTGTACAGTTTCAAGGAGTTTCAAGGAGGTCCTGGGTTCGAACCCCACTGGTGACAAATTTTGTATGGACAGAATTACATAGGAACTCAATTGATCTCAACTGACAACTAATTGAGCATTTAAGGGAATATGGGATATTACAGAAGCTAAGTGTCCTTCTAATGTTGGTACTCTTGATATAAAAGAAGAAGTTGTCGTTCATACTCATGAGGCCTATGAGGAGGAAGTTCAACCTATTTCATATGCTAAAGTTACTATGAAAATAGGTACTCATCTTAATTATATCTCATATATAATATTAAATTCTTTTGTTCTAGAGGAATTATCAAATCACCTAGCTGATAAATTATCTTCTGATCATAACCAACCAGCTTATGTGTCTAATTCAGAACAACCAACACCCATCAACATTATACTTGAACCACCCATTGAGGTGTCTAGTGCTAAGCCTTCTAGCACTGGTTTTGGTAAATCCGACTTGAATCCTATGAGCATCATGCCTTACCAAGTCATCCCTATGGAAACTACACCTTATGTTGAACCTTCCCAACCAAACCTTGTTCAATCTGACATTGCTATTATATTTGAATATGATTAAGGAATCTAAGACCAGCCAATACTTGAACCTCAAAATTTACCCTAACACTAACAAGAAATCCCCACTCACACAATTACTACTCAAAATGAGGTTGAACAAGTAACTCTAAACCAACCTCCAAAAGATCCACAACTGACAACTACTAGAACTACAACCTGTCCAAAATTCTGAACAATTTTACCATCACAACTCACCTTCAGCGACAAAATATGTTGTGTCAGAATCTAACACATTACCTTTACCTAGTCCCTCTACACCTCACTCTGCTATATGCCTAACCCTTCCACCTTACATGAACTACCAAATGGAAGAGTTTAGAACTATTACTTTTGATAGAGTTAGAAATTTGGTTGCTGAGAGGTGTTGCGGTAAATTCATGACCATTAAGCTATGGATAAACTTAACGTCAATAAAACAAGAGTCACCACCGCGCTTTTATGTTTCCAAAGGAAAAGGAAAACTTACGAACAAAACCCAAAGATAAGAAGTTTTAAAATCAAAACTAATAAAATGTCAGAGATTTCAGGTAAGGGGGTTGGTTACACAGAGGGAAGGTGTTAGCACCTAGAGTGTCCTAGGTACTCCTAAGAAGCCCTTTTTTATGTGTGTATGTGTTTTGGTATAAAATGATGTTTGCAATTAATGGAGTGTGGGTGTCATACCCCAAAATTTGCCCGTTAATATTACAAGGCATTTCTAAGGCACTCCAACTTATTTTTCAAGGCATTGATCTACAAAGAACAAGGACCCAACACACAGATGACAAAATCCAGAAAATGGCCTAAACTGGTTTGCTCGCTAGGCGAGCAATTCCTTCCCCTAGCGAACCCTTCGCTACGCCACTCGCCTAGTGAAGCTTGCGAATACCAGAAAATTCTGGGCTTCATTCTAAGCCCATTAGGTCATAAAAAGAGCATTATAAATACCACAACTTCGGTCAGAAAAAGGGGAAAACGAAAAACGGAGGAGAAAGGCAAACACCCACAGACAGCAAACCCTGGAGGCTAACCCAGAGAATTCAGAGCAACCCTAAAGGAAACCCTGAGGGAAACTCATCTGCACCAAGGTTACCTCCGCCCAACTCAATCCGACTTGCCAATTCAAGGTTGCAATTCAATTGCAAACATGTTTGCATTACTATTACCGCTTTATGTTCTTAATTTGCATATGGCATTATGGTTGAATTTATAAAAATATCTTAAGTTTTGCATGTGAATTTAAGTGTGCCTGAATATCTTGAATGTTTAACCATGTAATCTCTGTATTGGATGCCGTAGGGTTTATAGCTTGCTGAAATCATACTGTTATCAAAACCAGAACCCGCAGCCTCGCTAGCACATGGCTAAGCGAGCATGTAGCGAGCATTCGCTAAGCCTTCGCTAGGCGAGGCAGGAGCGAACGTGACAGTCGCCGATTTTTCTGTTCTGTCCTATGCTTATCGGATCTGTTTTATTCTAACCATGTGTTATTTTTCCTGCCATCCCTATTACTGTTGTGATTTCTTTTGGTGGTGTAATTCTCGATTGCACCCTAATTTGGTATTCTGACCTGTTTGCTGAATTTTGTAAGGGTTCACATACTCCCGGAAAAGGTAGCTTGCTAGGTATTCCACTTTATTTGTGGGATACCCTTGTGGAGATTCATCCTAATTACCTAATTAATTTTAACGTGGACCTAATTACCTAATTGATTACAACTACCTAATTGATTGTAAAATGTTGCCTTTGAATATGCGATCTTGGACCATTCTTTGTTGCCTTACGGTATTACGGTATTATGGTCATGTCCCGCGAATGTGGGGATACACTTAGCAAAGACCCTTCGGTTAAATCATCATGTCCCTATAAGATAAATCATAGTCCCTCGGATGTTGCCTGCGAATATACGATTTTGTCCCTCGTTGACCCGTCTTTGTAGCCTACGGTTAAATGATGATCGTCCCTTCGAATGCTAAGGTATCCTTACAAATGTTGCCTTCAAGGACCAATCGATGACCCTACGATGACCCTTTTACATCCAAAGGATAAAACTACTTACTTCCCAATAGTAAGGACAGTTTTACCCTCATAAGGAGAGGAAATGCCCATAAAAACCTTGGGTAGGTATAACTCTTAATTGCTGACTCACAACCTAAAACATTTTTCATACTTTTCATACATCACCCTTTGCAAAACGTCTACTAGAAAATCGCCACTTGGTATACATTCATACTAGAATCATTGCCAAGTTATATTTTTCTAAACAGTTTTCAAAATTAAACGAGATAAACACTTTGTATACATTCGTACAAGGATCATTACAAAGTTAAACTCTCTTTTCAAAATATTTTTTAAGCAATTCACAAACATTTTTTTAGACAAACATAAGTGATCAAGCAATTAAGAGCCCATGGATAACCATGGATACAAAGCGTGCTAACACCTTCCCTTTGTATAATGTACCTCCCGAACCCAAAATCTAATTAAGGTCTTTCCTGTTCTTTTCCGCCTTTCCTTGTTGGATAAAAGAAAAGTCGGTGGCGAATCTTGCTAACCGCGACATTTGCTTTCTAAAGCAAAAACACACAAAGTCAGTTCACCGTATGACAGAACTGGCGACTCTGCTGGGGACCAACAAAGAGAGGTCACCTTACAAAAAAAAAAAAAGATCACTTATTTAAATTGTCTGATTTACTTTTAAGGGATTGCTTGGGTATCCTATGCTTGAGTGAAAGATCCTACACCCGGATCTAGTGTACCTTAGGTAAGTAGCAATAGATCATCGCGACTATCCGGCGTATACTGGAATGGTTAAAATGATGGCTACGGTTAATGTGACACTTTGGATGTCCTGATGTTCCTCATGTTTACTTGAGGAGAAATTTGGCGTCTGTGTGGTGTCATCAAAGCATTAACCAGACCTTTAGAACCATAATTGACTCATCCTAGCCATTAGAAAGTAGTGAGATAACTGACTTCGGTTCCGACTGGGGTTGGTTGATACTCGATACTACACTCTTTGAGATTGGACTTTAAGGAAATTTTGGTCAACCGCTTGGTGTTGCACTGAAGTGGACTTAAGGAAAGGTCGATGATTTGAGATCCTTCTAGAACCCGGTTACTATTCTAGGACAGGTTGAACCAACCAAACTTCAATGGGGAGGGTATTTACCTATGGAACTCATGCAAGCCTTAAAACTTTGGAATGATGATTGTGTGAATTGCTTGTGCTTGTTATTTACATAACATCATAACATCATAACATCATAACATCATAGCATTGTACTAACCATTTCAAGGACTTAGGGATTTAGCTTTGCTCTGTTAAACAGGTTATGGCTTCCAGGAAGACCATCCGGATCAATCTTGTAGCAATCTTTCCTCAACTCAAGGATTTAGTGTCAGAACTTCCCGATCATGCTCAGTTCATCAAAAAACATGGTTCTCATCTCAATTTGGTTACCACCGGTTTCAAGGAAGATATGATGAGAGTTCTATTCCAGTTCTTCGATCCTAAACATCAGTGCTTCACCTTCCCAGATTATCAGTTGGTACCCACATTAGAAGAATTCTCCAGGCTGCTTGGGATACATATCCTTGATCAAATACCTTTCAGTGGTTTAGAAAAGATCCCGAAGTCTGAAGAAGTTGCCGCAGCATTACACATGACAAAGTCCGACGTTGAAACTAATTGGGTAACAAGAAGTAAAGTTAAGGGTTTACTTGCCAAATTTCTGATAAATAAGGCCCGAGAATTCTTAAAAGTTATGGATGTCCATGCTTTCGAAGATGTCCTAGCATTACTAATCTATGGTTTGGTGTTATTCCCTAATCCAGACCAATTCATAGACATGAATGCTATTAAGATATTTCTCACTCGTAACCCTGTGCCTACCTTGCTTGGAGACATTCTGCATTCCCTTCACACCCACACTATGAAAAGGCAAGGGAATCTCATGTGCTGCGTACCTTTATTATCCAGGTGGTTTATTTCGCACCTTCCTCAATCAGTCTTGAAGAATGAGCAAAATTTGAAATGGTCTCAAAGGATAATGTCGCTCTCCCATTCAGACATCCGTTGGTGTCCTCATCTCGAAGAAAATGTTATCATCATTGACCGTTGTGGAGAATTCTCTAACGTGCCACTCCTAGGGATAAGAGGGGGTATTACTTACAACCCAGCTTTAGCCCTACGTCAGTTTGGTTATGCTCGAAGAGATGGTCCACATGAAATAATTCTTCAAGGCACTGTGTTTGACTATGACAACGACTCTCAAGGTCTCCATCAAAGGTTTGTACGAGCTTGGGGCATGGTGAAAAGAATTACTTTAGGACAGAAAAACTCTATTCCTATGGAACCTTATCTCAGATGGGTACGCACAAGAGCTCGTTAACTTGTCATGCCATATCTTGCAATCGGACCATTGATTGTTGAACCAGGAGTTGAAGGAGGTACTCCTCAGGTCATTCCCTATCCAGATATGCCTACCAATGTTGAAGAACTGAAGAGATCCTGGATCCAGTTGAGAGAGGAAAGGGATACTTTTGAGACTCAGTTCGTTGTAGAAAGGAAGAAAGTATTAGAGCTCACCAGCCAGCTTAATGAGGAGCGAAGACTCAATGCATATCTTCGCCCAAAAAGAAGTCGTCCCTGGGAGACTTGAGCTTTCATTGTATTTTTATTATTTCATTTTTGTAATGAACAGTGATTAAAGAAATTATTAATAAAAGTTCCTCTCTTTTTGGTAGTTTACACAAAGTTAAATTCCAAAAGTCCTTGAAAATATTTCATACATTGCATAGCATAACATGACATTGCATAACAGGTATTCTAAAAGCTCAATGTTCTTACGGTCTTCCTTGCAAACAGAAAAATGGCCCTCGAACAAACTGTCAAAGATCTCCAGGCTCAAAATGCTCAATTCCAGGAGATGATCTTGAGCTTATCCAAGGGGCAGGAGGAACTGAAGGCTCTCTTGCTCGAGCAGAAGAAAGACAAGAATCCTGTGAGTTACATTAACCCGGAAAGAAGGCTTAAAGGACAGGCGGCAGGAGTCAAGATTAGGATTCCGAAAGATCAAGAAGAGGGGACAGATTCAGAAGAGGAGGATGTTGATCCCCTCAACCCTGAAGACGATGATGAGGATTATGAAAATGAACAGTACTCTCCAAAAGATGATAAGTACAAGTTGCTAGAAGAACGTATGCTAGCTATGGAGGGTCAGAAGGCACCCGGTCTGGATTTTGAAAGCTTGGGTCTGGTCTCTGATGTGGTCATTCCTTGCAAATTCAAGATCCCCACTTTCACTAAGTACGATGGTGCGTCTTGTTCCTAGATGCATCTGAGAGCTTATGTGAGAAAGATTCAGCCGCATACCACTGATAGGAAGCTATGGATCCATTTCTTCCAAGAGAGTCTGTCTGGCACACAGTTGGAGTGGTATTACCAGCTCGAGAGCTCTAACATCCGCACATGGACTGACTTGGCGACAGCTTTCTACAAGCACTACCAGTATAATTCTGAATTGGCGCCTACTCGGCTATAGTTGCAGAGTATGACGATGGGATCTAAAGAAAGCTTCAAAGAATATGCTCAAAAATGGAGAGATTTGGCTGGCAGGGTCAAACCCCGTATGACTGATCGAGAATTAGTGGACATGTTCATGGGTACACTGACTGGCCCATTCTACAGCCATCTACTGGGAAGTTCTTCATCGGGTTTCACTGACCTTATATTGACGGGTGAACGTGTTGAAAGCGGTATTCGAAGTGGAAAGATACAAGCGGCTACCTCTGCCAGCACCAGAAAGCCCCATCAGGGAAAGAATGAATCAAATGCTGTGTACGGTCAAAGGGGTCATAACAAGAAAAATCGTGACCATGCAGTTGGAGCAGTTACAATTGCAGCCCCGCCAGCTCAAAACTTCCAGCACAGACAAGACAGGCCGAGAAGGCAGTTTACCAAGATCAATATGACTTTAGCACAGGCACTGCAAGGTATGCTGAAGGCAAATTTAATTACCCTCAGGGGCCCCCCTGCAAACGTCAATACTACTTCTCCTCGTTATAATCCCAATGCCAGGTGCGCATATCACTCTGATAGCCCCGGGCATGATACAAACGACTGTTGGTTGTTAAAGAATAAGATTCAGGATATGATCGACGCTGGAGAAATTGAATTTGATCCTCCGGAGACTCCTAATGTCATCACTGCTCCTATGCCTAACCATGACAAGACTGTTAATGCTGTGGATGACAATTCTCACATTAATAATGTAGCCGACCTAACATCTCCTCTCCTGATCATCAAGGAAAATTTATTACAAGCTGGTTTATTTCCAGGTTGCGCTGAAAGTTGTGATCTCTGTATACTCCGACCCAATGATTGCCTGAAGTTGAGAGATGGTATTCAGCGGCTGATGGATGATCGTACAATTCTCTTCGAAAAGATTCCTAAGGGGGAAAACCCTGTTGAAGAAATATCTGTGATTTCCAGATCCAAAGTTCCAGTAAAGATTACCGCTACTAGGGCGCCTGTGAAGATTACTGCTGAGTGTAACACCCTTCTAAAATACCCCAAATATTTAATTAAAATAACAACATATCAATCAGAGTAATATGCAATCAAGGGTGTCACACAATTATTTCACACCATTCATCATAATCTTTAGTCATGCTCATTATATAACTCAAAACATAAAGTATTGCACAATACGCAGCGGATAGAGATCAAATCGATCATTCAAAACATGTAACACATTACATGTAAAATGGTTCACAACCAACAATAAAACAATTAAAACAAGTTAAAACATCCCATCCCGATGTTACATCTATCAGAGCACGACCCACTAAGGAGACTACACTAGACTCCAAGCACTAGCTTCTACTCAATCACTGCTCGTTACCTGAAAAATAGTGTAAGGGTGAGTTCCTCAATCGATATAATAAGCATTATAAAATATCATGCAATGTTAAGTAATTTAACACATTTCATCACCCAAATCAGATTACACATTCAGCAACGGCAATGTCAACTCAATCATACTCAACATCAACATAACACACAACACACGTATAATACTGGAATACATCCATTCATATTATACGCCATACATCAATTATGCAATGAGACTCCATGCATGCGGTACCGACTATTTGTGAACATATAGTTCACCTCACCGTCCAAATCCAGGCACGGCTACCAAGCCCACTAGTCCCACTCATTTGAGACCTAGTGACTCACTCACTAATTCCTCACCATGGGAATTAGCTAGCACCCCAAATGGGCCATGCTATGCACGCTAATCACCTAGCATGCAAACGTCAACAACAGTCCAAAATGACTAACTCACTAATTCCTCACCATGGGAATTAGCTACCACCCTAAAGGCCACAATATGCATGCTAATCATCTAGCAATGCAACATCAACAACAAATCCACAATGGACATATGCTCACACTCTAAGCCATAAAACAGTCCATTCACAACACATGCATAATATATACATTCACAACATTATGCATACAATCATACATCATCAACATATTCATCACATAATCAAATTATGATATGTCACATAATCAATCACAACATTAGCACACTCTACTAATACCCCTTTTACTCAAAACAATGGGAAATGATCCCTATTACATCATACGCCAACATAGGCCAAACATCAAATGTGTACATAATATTTGAATAACAATTTTCTCACTTTCCAACAGTGTTAACCGGTTAACGCCCTGGGTTAACCGGTTAACGCAGCACAAACACACTTTCTGGCAAAACGCAACAGTGTTAACCGGTTAACGCCCTGGGTTAACCGGTTAACGCAGGCAAAACAGCACTAATTTCACAATTCGCAACAGTGTTAACCGGTTAACACCCTGGGTTAACCGGTTAACGCAGACAAAACAGCAGTTCCTGCGCTAACACAAAGCAGAATGCAGAATCCTCCGCATTTTCCGCCGTTGGAGGACTTCCGGACCTCCGATTCCAATTCCGTAAAAAGCTATACGTTAGGGAAATTACAACACACTCAATTACAGGTTCAATTTCAGTTTTTACACAACATATCCGTCACAATTTTCAGCATTCAACAATCCCAATTAGGGTCAATTCAACGGTTTATCACTACCCATTACATGCTAACCCATAATACCCATTAAACGACGATAAACCCCCCTTACCTGAGTTAATCCGGTAATCTCTAAGTTCCAAGCTTTTCTCTTCTCCAACCTTTGCCCTTGCTCTTCCTCTTTGCCCTTTCTCCACTTTCCACTTTTCAGCCGCTTCTCTGTTTCACGTAAAACTCTTTTTACCAAATGGGATTCTTTTTCCTTATTTCACACTTATATATTTTCCAATTTATATTATTATCCCAATAATAATAAAAATTCAATAATTCCAAAAATAATAATAATAATAATTCCAATTATCTAATTAAATTAATAAATATATTATTAACTTAATTTAAATAATTATCATATTATTATCGGGGTGTTACACTGAGCCCAAGGTAGCTCCCCTAATCATTACTGCACCTGGCCTAGTACCGTATTCCTCAAGCAAAGCTATCCCGTGGAATTATGGAGGTGATGTTTATATCCATGGTGTAAAGCAAGTTGATAATTTTGCTCATCCTAATGGCATTGTTGGGACTAGTAAAATTACTCGGAGTGGAAGGATCTTCTCTCCAGAAATCTCACCTCCCGTCCCCGAAACTCGAGGAAAGGAACCAGTCAACCCTTCTCAATCAGAGACACCGGTCGAAGTTACTACTGAAGATGTTGCCAAACAAGAAATGGAAGAAGTGCTGAAAATCATCCGCAAGAGTAATTTTGATGTGGTAGAACAGTTGGGGCATACCCTGTCTAAGATCTCGATGTTATCCTTGTTGTTATCTTCTGAATCTCATGCCAATGCATTGATAAAATTCTTGAAGACTGCTCATGTACCTCAGGAGACATCCGTCGATCAGTTCGAAAATTATGTTGCTAACTTGACGGTTGACAATGGCCTAGGCTTTTCCGATGCTGACCTGACACCAGCAGGAAAAAATCACAATAAAGCTCTGCATATCTCCATTGAGTGTAAGGGGATCACCTCGGCTCACGTGTTGATCGATAATGGCTCTTCTTTGAATGTGCTACCGAAAGCTGTACTCGGTAAGCTTGACTGTAAAAGCATTAAACTGAAGCCTAGTGACACTGTGGTGCGTGCTTACGATGGTGCGAAGAGTGTTGTCCATGGTGAAGTGGTTCTCCCTATCAAGATAGGACCTCAAGTCTTCAACACTATCTTTCACGTAATGAACATTCGTCCTGCCTATTCCTGCTTGCTGGGACGCCCTTGGATCCATGGGGCAGGGGCGGTAACTTCGTCACTCCATCAAAAGTTGAGGTATCCGATAGAGGGCAATATCGTCACTGTGTGTGGAGAAGAAGAGTATATTGTCAGTAATGTGCAGGCCTTCAGATACGTCGAGATGGATGGAGAATTCTTTGAGACTCCTTCTCAGTCATTTGAAGTAGTTCCTCTGACTAGTCTTGTCCTTAAGCCGACTTCATGTGTGTCCAAGGTTATTCGTGCTCCTCCTGCTATGATTTCTCTGAAAGATGCTCAAGCCGTGGTTGAAGGTGGCGGTCGTACTAGTTGGGGTCAACTGATCGATGTGCCGTACAAGTCTGACAAGTCTGGCCTGGGATTTAGCTCTGAAAAAGTGGTCAAAGATCAAATTAATGCTGTAGAAGATGCTGATAGCGATTGCGACCTGGATAGCTGGATTTTCCCAACAATTGGTGACAGACTCAATAATTGGAAGGCTGAAGACACTATCCCGATTTCCTTTAGTTAGGAGTAATTGTTATTGTCTATTTTAGTGTTGCAATTTTTTTTAATTTTTACAATTGAACTTCTTAAAGCATTGTGTCTATGCCCGAGGCACAAATAGCTAATTTGTTAAGGGTTTTGTCATTTTCATAAGCATATTCACATTAAATAAATCAATGGACTTTTTTTTGCATTCAAATATTGCGCTCTTTATCTTTCATGTCATCTTTCAAATAAGCTATGATTTCTTGCACACACTCACATAACCGATTGCAGATCCATATCCACTCTGGATCCTGTTGATAATAATTCTGCTACTGTTCATTATGACTTTGAAAATCCGATCTACCAAGCCGAGGATGGAAGTGAGGAAGATTGTGAAGTCCCTGGAGAACTTTCCAGACTCTTACTGCAAGAAGAAAAGACCATACAGCCGCATGAGGAATCGATTGAAATTGTAAATCTGGGTACTGAAGTAGACAAGAAAGAAGTCAAAATAGGAGCAGGCTTGGAAAACAGTGTCAAAGGAAGATTGATTCAGATGTTACATGACTATGTAGAGATTTTTGCTTGGTCTTATGAAGACATGCCAGGACTGGATACTGATATAGTAGTGCATCGGCTGCCAATGAAGGAAGATTGTCGTCCTGTTAAGCAGAAAGTTCGTCGCATGCGTCCTGAAATGTCTGAGAAAATCAAGGCCGAGGTTATGAAACAATTTGATGCAGGTTTTCTGGCTGTTACTTCTTATCCTCAATGGGTTGCTAATGTGGTACCAGTGCCAAAGAAGGATGGTAAGGTGCGAATGTGTGTAGATTACAGAGATTTGAATAAAGCGAGTCCCAAGGATGACTTTCCGCTTCCGCACATTGATGTTCTGGTAGACAACACCGCTCAACACAAGGTATTCTCCTTCATGGATGGATTCTCAGGTTATAACCAGATTAAGATGGCACCTGAAGACATGGAGAAAACTACATTTGTGACACAATGGGGCACTTTCTGTTATAAAGTAATGCCATTCGGTTTAAAGAATGCAGGGGCAACGTACCAGCGTGCTATGGTGGTTTTGTTCCACGATATGATCCATCATGAAATAGAGGTATATATGGATGACATGATAGCCAGATCTCATACTGAAGAAGAACATCTCGATCATTTATACAAACTGTTTGAGAGGTTGAAGAAATAAAAGTTGAGATTAAACCCGAACAAATGCACCTTTGGAGTAAGATCTGGTAAACTCTTGGGCTTTATTGTCAGTGATAAAGGAGTTGTGGTTGACCCGGCTAAGGTGAGAGCTATTCAAGAAATGTCAGTTCCCCGTACAGATAAAGAAGTTAGAGGTTTCTTGGGACGCTTGAATTACATTGCCCGATTTATCTCTCATTTGACTGCTACCTGCGAACCCATCTTCAAGTTACTGAGGAAAAATCAAGAGATGATCTGGAATGATGAATGTCAAGAAGCTTTTGACAAAATCAAGAAGTACCTCCAAGAGCCTCCAATTCTGATGCCACCAGTTGAAGGAAGGCCTCTAATCATGTATTTGACCGTGTTAGAAAGTTCAATGGGGTGCGTGTTGGGGCAACATGACGAGTCTGGTCGAAAAGAGCATGCCATATACTACCTTAGCAAAAAGTTTACCGACTGTGAAACAAGATACTCACTGCTTGAGAAAACTTGTTGTGCTTTGGCCTGGGCTGCTCGCCGACTAAGACAATATATGTTGAATCACACCACTTTATTGATTTCTAAGATGGATCCTATCAAATATATATTTGAGAAACCTGCCCTCTCCAGAAGAATAGCAAGATGGCAGATGATTTTAACAGAGTATGATATCCAGTATACTACCCAGAAAGCAATCAAAGGAAGCGTGCTAGCTGATCATTTGGCTCATCAAGCGGTGGATGATTACCAATCTATGAATTTTGAGTTCCCAGATGAGGATGTCATGCTTGTTACCGATTACGGAGAACCTGGACCGGATGAAGGACCCGAACTGGGGTCCCGATGGACTATGGTTTTTGATGGATCTTCTAATGCATTGGGCAATGGTGTTGGTGTTGTAATTATTTCTCCCAGGGGTTGCCATACGCCTTTCACTACTAGACTATGTTTTGATTGTACCAATAATATGGCTGAGTATGAAGCATGTATTTTGGGACTCAGAGCTGCTATAGACCTCAGAATCAAATCTTTGAGTGTGTATGGAGACTCAGCATTAGTAATCAGTCAAATCAAAGGAGAATGGGACACTAAACATCCGAATCTCATCCATTATCGAGAGCGGGTGTTGAGATTAATCCCATACTTCGAAGAGATTACATTCGAACATATCCCACGAGAAGAGAATCAGTTGGCAGACGCATTGGCTACCATGTCATCTATGTTCAGAGTCAGATGGGACAGTGAAGCTCCCAGGATCACTATTGAACGATTAGATGAACCAGCATATTGTTATGAACTTAATACTGAGGGAGTAGAGGAAAAACCTTGGTTCCACGAAGTAAAAAGATATTTAGAAACTCAGGAATACCCTGAAGGGGCATCCATCAATGACAGAAAATTTCTGAGGAAGTTCTCCGCTAAATTCTTTTTGAGTAATGGAGTATTATACAAACGTAATCATGATTCGAATTTGCTTCGTTGTGTGGATAAAAAGGAAGCAGAAAATATTATGGAAGACATGCATGACGGTATTTTTAGGACTCATTCCAGTGGACATATGATGGCCAAGAAGATTCTGAGATCAGGGTATTATTGGTCTACCATGGAAGCGGATTGCCACCATCACTCCAGAACCTGTCACAAGTGCCAGATCTATGCGGATAAAGTACATGTGCCTCCTGCTCCATTAAACGTGTTGACATCCCCTTGGCCCTTTGCAATGTGGGGCATTGATATGATTGAAGAGATTAAACCTATTGCTTCTAACGGACATCGTTTCATTCTCGTTGCTATTGATTACTTTACAAAGTGGGTAGAGGCAGCCTCATTTGCTTTTGTCACCAAGAATGTGGTGGCACGATTCATCAAGAATAATCTCATTTGTCGATACGGCATCCCTGAAAGAGTTATCACTGACAATGGCACTAATTTGAACAACAAAATGATTACTGAACTCTGCACGCAGTTCAAAATAAAACACCATAACTCTTCTCCGTACCGGCCAAAGATGAACGGCGTCGTGGAGGCTGCTAATAAGAATATCAAGAAGATCATACAAAAGATGACAGTAACGTACAAAGACTGGCATGAGATGTTACCCTTTGCTCTTCATGGTTACCGCACTTCAGTACAAACTTCGACAGGAGCAACTCCTTTCTCTTTAGTCTACAGTATGGAGGTTGTTTCACCAGTGGAAGTTCAGATTCCCTCTCTAAGAATCATGAAAGAGGCGGATTTAGACGAGGATGAATGGATTCAGACTCGACTCGATCAGATAAATTTGATTGATGAGAAGAGACTTGCGGCTGTTTGTCATGGGCAGATATATCAGAAGCGCATGACCCAGGCGTTTAATAAAAGAGTCAAGAGACAGGTGTATCAAATGGGCGACTTGGTGATCAAGCGTATCATTCTACCACAAGGTGATCCCAGAGGCAAATGGACTCCCACATACGAAGGGCCATTTGTAGTTAAGAAGGTATTCTCTGGTGGAGCCATGATGCTTACTACAATGGATGGCGAAGATTTCCCGCATCCGGTGAACGCAGACATAGTTAAAAAATACTACGCATAAAAGAGACCCGCTAGGTCGACGTATCTAGGCAAAAGTAAGGGCATCCCGGCGAACCAAAAGGGTTCGGGCAAAAATTAGGGATAAACATATAAAAACGTACACCCGGCAAGTCGAAAACCTGAAAAGGCGGCTTGGGCAGAAAAGGGTATCCTGATGGACTGAAAACCTGAAAAGGCGGTTCAGGCAAAAATTAGGGATTAAAGCGTATGACTATGTCCCGTTCTCAGTCAGCTTCACCCAAGTTCCAAGGACTGAACAAGCTGATCACTTTTATCCGACCGCAGGAGATAAGAGGCTTGAAGACATAATGACAGTGGTGGAATTAAAATCAATAGGACTTTTTCTGCATAACTTTCTCTTTGTTTTCTTGAGAATCTCCTCTTACTAGGATTTCTGTCTCCACGTACACAAATTGCCTGTTTATAGGCCCTCTTTCAAAATCAATATAATTTTATTTCCAAAAAGATGCTTTTGTTTTACTTTTTCTGTTTTGTTTGCGTAAATGTCCATTGATTTAATTTGAATTAATATATGCATTTGAATATGATCGATGTTTACCAAAAATGCATAGCGATTACTACAAGACTGCAGGATCGAGGAGAAGGTCTAACCATGCTTTCTAATGAATCCGTTGCTAATTCTATTCCCCAGCAAAGCCAGTTACTCCCCAAAAGAAATTGGCATTACTAGACAAATTGGTCATCTCTTCCACCCCCAGCCAGGCTTCTGTTGAATGCTTCTACCATCAGACAAGAAATCAAATACCCCCCAGCTGAGAAAGGGTCATCGATACAAATGTCTCCAACCAGAATATTGGGATTTATTTTCCTCTAGAAGAGCCTTCCTCGTGCATAGCTCATTCATTACATCATTTCGCAGCATACGCATGCATACAACATTCGCATAAAACATCTCATGCATCATGACATAGCATGAAGCTAACTTTATTTTTCAGGTTAATTATCCTCCTGATACAGTCAAAACAAAGGTCCACTCAGACGGACATTTTTTCAGGATTGAACTACATCTCTCAGATATAATCCATATGAACATTCGTTCTGACAAACACTCAGATATCCTCCTAATAGTGGCATCTTTAAGCCCACCCTAGATATTCATTGCAAATACAACATATACAAATACTATCAGATATAGCCTAGCTTACGGTTCATTCTGATTCAGCTCAACATATGACTCCTTCAACTCAGATACGATCTAACGTATGATCCATTCTGACCTTCAAATCCTCAGATACTGCCTAGCGTACGGTACATTCGGGGGTGTAGTCTAGCGTACGACTACTTTCTTCTTCAGATACAGCCTAACGTACGGCTCATTCTGCAACTCCAATACGGTCTAACGTACGACCCATTTGGATCTTCAACTCAGATACGTGTCGCATCCGCGAAAAAACAACCGGCGGGCTAAAACAAAAACAACAAACAGAGCCGCCACTGCGCGTTATTTATCCCAAGATAGGGAAAGGAAACGCTCAGAGAAACTTGGAAAAAGCATGGTCTCGCGACCAAAGAGAAAGGGTAAGGGAGTCGGTTACGCAAGGGGAAGGTATTAGCACCCCTCACGTCTGTTGTACTCGACGGGATCCACGTTCTAAAATAAAGAAAAGGTTGCTAAAACATCACACACACACACAGGGGACGCAGGTGGGGTTAAGAGGAAGGGAGCTCGCTAGGACATCGCATCCTATGCCTACATATCTCGTCTGGAATGAGAATCAGAGCTATTGTAGTTCGGCTCACGCACGCCAAACAACACAAACACACAAACAGGCAAATAAAGAACCCGACAACCACTCGATGGAATTACGTCAGCTTCCAAGCACACAACCCACACTGGAACCCGAAGGCCACTTGATGGACTTATATCAGCTTCCAAGCACACAACAAACAAACAAACAACAAGTTGCTAAGGAGTCAGGAACTCGAGCCTAGCAATTGTCAAACAAACACACGCAAAAAGAAAAAAAGTGCCCGGAGAGGTCTTGCACGACCTCCTGCCTACATACCTCGTCTGGAACAAGGATCAGGGCGATGTAGTTCCCCTGAAAGGGAAAGAAACTCTAACCAGAGACAAAGGGGAGATACACTACCAGGGAGCTGTACTCGAGCCTAGTGTTATCATGCATCATTGCCCTATGTTATGGTTTCTACCTACTTGCACAACAGGAAGCTAATCCTATCCAGGAAAACAAGCATGCAAGCATCATCAAAACAAAACAAGCATTTCAAGCAAGTATTCACATAGCACACACTATATCCAGTCAAGTGGGCTCAAACAATGGGTTGGACTGCCGAAGCAAGTCATCTGTACAAGGGTATTATTCGCTCTTAACCTTGCCATTGAGGGGCTAAGGTGAAGCAGATGAAAGGTGAGTGAAGATTAGACTTCACAGCTCTTATCCCTGACCAGGGAGAGCTTCAGACAAAGGAGCGTGGGTTCAGAAAGGTGGAACCCTTCTACGCTCAAAGACTCTGACTCAACTGTACAAAGTACAAGATCTTGGGTTTGTGCCCCAATGCATCAACACAGTGGTGTGAGCAGAGGGACGACTCAACAGAATAGTGGGAGATAGATTGCATATCTCTTTGATCCACCAATTGCCTTAATCAAGGTCTTTACCTGCTTGGCACAAAAAGTAAACAAGCACAAACATCGCCTCTTAAGGAGGACTTCAGACAGTTGCCTGGCCAAGTAACAGGCCAGGTCTTCCAGACTACATGGAGAATAGAAAATCTACCTCAATTGGTTTAAAAACCAAGCAACAGCAAGCAAGTTCTCAAGGAACTGTAAGCAACTTAATGTACCTGAAATCAATCAAGTATCATCAGTACTCAGACAAACCAACAATAAACAGCAAATGGTCAATCAGTTAATCTGTACAAGCAACACAAATTAGTGCACATAAGTGCAAGCTATATGCTCAAGCTTAAGCATCCAACCCTACAAAACAAAATAATGTTAGTGGACAACATCAAACAAATTCAATTTGCAACTTGCATTTATCTCCTTAAGCCTTTTGCCTTTCAACCTGAAAATCCACACCAAAAGTGAGAAACAAGACCACTAGGCCAAGCCTAGGGTCCAAAAGGGATAAAAAATTCTAAACAGCAAGTGAAAATTAACCAAAATCACATTCAAACAAATCAAAAGCAAATGCAATTGGTCCCATGCTCATACCATTCATCATTATCATTTCATGCACAATTTAACATCAATCATGCAATTTGCAACCTCAAATGACCAAACAGAACTATCTCAATCAAAACCATACCAAAACAATTCAATTAATTCCAAAAAAATTCACACCTAAACAGGACTCATTCAATGTATAGCATGTCAATTTTCAGCTCAATTGGACAAAAGAAAGTTGGTCAATGAAAATCAATAAGTCCAGACACATTTATGCAAACCAATTCAAGGCATCAACACAAGTATTCACTTCAATAAATCATAAAACAGTGACAACAATTAAGAAATGAATGGGATCAAAACCATGATGTCCTATAATGTGTCTAGAATGCACATGTCAAATCTCATCTTCATCCAGTACAATATGAGCATTTCACAAATGAATTACCAACATGTGTCACACAAGGTTACCAAATGAGCACACAGAGAAGAAAATTATCAATCAATTAGAAAATGCCATCAAAAATTCCAGCAAAAATCACATGTTATCTTGACATATCAATGATCATTCATGCAAAAACTCAGCTCAAATCAACATCCCTAAGTATTTTAAATAAAATCATGAATTTGACCTAGCTTGGTGTGACACAAATTGTCACACCTCTAATCAAAAAATCATATCTCCATCACCAAGTATCCAAAAATCACAAACTCTATATGAAAATCACCATTAACATGTCCAAAACAAGCACAAAAATTTTCATGAATTTCTTTAAAGGCATCATCATTTCATGAAGGATTTGGCAAAACATACATAAATATGACACATTCAACAAACCATAGGTAATCTATTTTTCTACACATGTAAAAAATCCACAAAAATAACCATTAAATTCTACACATCATCATGAAAACAATGCAAAAAATCACACCAAAATTGGACAAGAAATGAATGAGATATGATTTTTTTAAGATCATGTAACAAAAAATGTAAAACAAATGAAAAAGAAATAAAGAAATAATAAATTAAATACGCCAGTGGCATTTTTGTAATACTAATGCCACTGGCCAAAACGGCGCCGTTTGGTTTAGATGACATGGCGCGCTGTGAATGGCTCAGCTTGGCGCCAAACACGTTTCAAACAAGGCAAAGGCATTTTGAAGATCTGAGCGCGTTTCATGAAGCATTTTCAGCAAGAACACATCCAGAAAATTCCAGAAATCAAGAACAACGAATTGCAACCAAAATCAACAAGCATATAGTCATTAGAACCGTCTTTCCACGAGGATTAAAGATACGTAACTATTTCCTCCTAATTCCTAACACAGCCACGGGATCGAGCATTTTAAGATTGGAACACAAAACTTCAAATCGATATATCTTTCTCCACAGTGAACCAAATCATAAACTACAACTTACATCATGTTCTACATTGAATGATCTTTCTAAGCCCTAGCATAGTTTAAGCAATGATGAGATTCGAATTTATGTACCTTGGAGATGGCAGCAATAGATCTTGATGCTTTTTGCTCCAATTATCCAAAATAGAAGATGATGAAGGTTGAGGAAGATGAATGGAGAAAGATCCTTGGCTCGAGGTTGCTCCAAATATGAGAATTCTCAAAATGCCATTGTTGAGCTTCCTTTGAACAGTCGCGATTCAGCAAGGTTACGGCAATAATTCAACAAAACAGATGTAGATGAAGGTATGTGGAAGATGAATAAAAAAGAATCAATCCATTTGGTGAAGATTTGATGAAGTTTGGATCCAAAAAGTTTGATGAAGTTCTTGAGAAATTGAGAGAAAATGGAGGGAAAGGTTGTTAGATTTCTTGAGACTTGTGATTGTGATTAACATTCTGTTATGATTAGCATCTTATACTTCACCTTAATCCAATGTACTAATCTCAATTAGCAAAAACTTGGAAGATTAGCATAATGTCATTTTTAAGTGCAAGGGCAAAAGTGACTTTCCACATTAAGCCATATGACAGCAAGATGACAGCTCCAACAACTTCTAATTGATATATATGATGTGTTAGAAGTGGTCTCATGTCCAAATTCATTGTATTTCTCAATTTCACTATGCCATGCCAAAAATACACTTAAGTCCACTTGAATTTTGACTTTTTGCATTGACCAATTTTGATGAATTTTGATCACACATCATGAAATTACATGTGAAATGGAGTTTGCTCATAAAAAGATCATCCATTTTGGACATTCCATGTGAAAGTTATGCCACTTTGATTATAAGCATTTTTGGAAAATGAATGGACCATAACTTGTCAACCATACATGGGAATTTCAAGTTCTTGGACTTTTTGGAAAGGTGAGACCAAGATCTACAACTTTCATGTTGAACAAATTTTCATTTGAAGCTTTTTTGGACATGTAATTTTGTGGTGAAAAACTTTCCATTTTTGGAAACTTCCATTACAAGTCACTTTCTATTTTTGGCAATTTTTGTCCTGACTTTATTTTCTTCATTCTTGAGCTTTGACATGTCAAATGAAACTTATTTCAACATGAATGAAGTGTATCCAACTCTTTCCCACCTCCAAATCCATAAAATCAAGCACAGTTGACCACAATTGACTTTTTCAACTGATAGATGAATTTGGCAATGCACTGATCAGTCTGAGCCCCAATCTTCTGATGAAATGGCTCAAGGGTGAAACCCTAGCCTCCATAAGCTCAATATAATCATGTGATGATCCCCATATCCATTATAGACCCCATCTCCTTGCTATGCCCTGATTGGCCCAATGCAACTGATTAGGGTTGACCAGTGGTCAAAACCCTAATCTCAAGGAATATGCTCAAACACTTGATGATGACAAGACCATGATGATGATGATGTATCATTTCAATCAAGATGAAGACCAATCTCCTTGAGAACCACAAAACCCTAATTTGGACCTTCACATCCTCAGATGATTAATGACCAGTCCAATGAAACCCTAACTTGCGTCATTAACCTCTTCATCTCCTGATCAAGACTTATGAGGATGACTTGCACAATGTAACCACATGATATGCAATATGCAATGCCTAATGACCTAAAATGATATGCAATATGTTAAGCTAGTCCCAAGAGAGGAGGGCAAATTTTGAGGTGTTACAGCTGCCCCTATTCAATCCACTGTGAATCTGTCGATATGAATAGCCTCGACTTTCAGATGATCAGGATGAAGAGTGATTGAATACCAAGAACAAACGAACAATTTGCACTCTGATGGGAAAATAATTAACAACGCCTGTCAGAATCGGCAAAGAAACAGTCTTCTGAAACAACACCCGTCTGGAACGGAGAAAGTCGGCCTGATCACCGAAACAACAACGTCGACCTGGATACCAAAATAAATGGTAACGCAGGGATAACCATGGCCTGAACACCACATCCGCTGGGGATTATCATCCCTTTATTTTTATGCTTTTCTTGAACCCCAATTTTTTCTGCTCTTTTTTCGTTTTCTTGAACCCCAAAATTTCTTCTGCACAAATGATCCCCGATCACTGCATTTGAACCCCATTCTCCTGTTTGCCAACTAATGAACCCCATTCTCCAGTTTGAACCCCAGTCGCCTGACGATTACTTGCGATCGCCAATGTGAACCCCATCTCCAGAAAACACCTCGTGTCACCTTTTCTCCATTTGAACCCCGCTCTCCAGAAAATGTATCAACATTTCCCCTTCTCCATTTGAACCCCGATCTCCAGAAAATGTCGCAACATTTCCTTTTCTCCATTTGAACCCCGCTCTCCCATCTCTCGTGATAATTCCGCTGGCAACATCGAAAATAACACCCAACACCACTCTGAGGGCGACATATCAGAGGGTACACCTTCACAAAAGAAGGTAACATGTGCATCTCTTCATCCGAAGACACCCATAACGACTTCCATTGGCCTCCGCCAAAGTCTAAGGTGGCACATGAACAGAAGATAATCCTGAGGACCTCATCCCGGATATACTCTTCAACTCCAATCTCCATATGAACCCCAGAAAATGCCTCGGCATTTCCTTTTCTCCATTTGAACCCCGAAATTCGCGCTGATCGCGTAACATCCTTTGATTTCACTTCCATCTCCGTCCGACGGAAGAAAACTCATCTAGTATCGCACTACTAGAGAACATTGCTGATCTGACATCACGATGCTAAACTCCTCAGGGCAACATCTTCACCTTTCGGCGAAACAAAAATCCAAGCGGTAACCACGGCTTGAATTGCGCTGATCGCAAAACATTTTCCATCTCTGTTCGACGGAAAACAATTCCTCCAGTATCGCACTACTGGGGAATACCTTCGATTAAATCAAGATTCTGAACTCCTCGGAGTAACACCTTGCTCTGTGGATAAAGCCTCCTCTCAAACAGTAACCACGATTTGAGACTAGCTTATGCTTGCAATATGATGCATGATTGATTTTTCTGCGTAATGCTCCATAATCATGGAAATGTTACGCGCTTTATTATTTTTCTATGCAACATGCTATGCTATTTTTACATGATGAATGTATAAAAAGTGTCCCCCTCAAGGGACTCTCCTGAGGAGCACGAGACACTCTGCTTGAGGAACTCGTCAATACTCCGATCTCCACCCTGCTGGGGAATAGCACTGCCGCTGGGAAAAAGCAACCCTTGCTGGGGAAGAACCTCCTTTGCACCCAATCTGCTCGAGAAACTGCTGGGGAAAAGAACCTCCAACACTCTGTGGGGATACAACAGTCTTTGACTTGCTGGGGATATCAATCCCGAATCTGCTTTGGGAAACCCTCACAGATACCCGGCGACTTCACTGGGGAAATGCTCACAAAGAGCTCTGCTGGGACACATCCACCTTCAGGTCTGGCGACTGGGGAAACACCGATCTGACACCTGCTGGGGGATAACCATCCTGACCCTGCTAGGGAAGAGAATGTCACTCCGCTGGGGACAAACCATGCCATCCACAGGTAGAATCAACTCAGCTGGAGATCCAGATATCAGTCTGCTACGGAAACTCATCCCATCCACTGGTAGGATGAACACTGCTGGAGATATATTTCATTGAAACCCGCTCCACTCGGGGATAGCAACCTTCGGGCCCGGCTGCTGAGGAAACACCGTTTTAAACAGAGCCGGGGATAACCATCTCGACTTGGCTAAGGGATCCATAAACCTTGGATCTGCGGGGAATTTGGTCCTCTAATTCTGCTTGGGGATCTCGCTGGGGAAATGAGAAAAGTTGGTACAGAACACCCATCGACTTGTCGAACCATGGTATCCACCTCCCAATCTCGTACCGACTTTCCACTTTCGAGAATTCCCAGACTCATCTGGACCTTTTCTGCTCCATCATCTTGTATTCCCAAACGCTCCGCGCTCGACGAAGAGCGGACTCCTGGGACTTATACAGATTTTCAATTTTCCGACTTTGAAGAGTCTTCTTGATTAATTCCAAAGGTCGTCGTATGTCTCGACATCTCGCATCGCTTCTCTACCCATTCATTCGTCCCTGATTGGACCCTGCGGGGAATTTCTACAGACTTTCCAATCTTCCGATTTTGAAGAGTCTTCTTGATTATCATCAAGGATCGTCGTACGTCTCAACGTCTTCGCGTCATTCCTTCATATTCATTCGTCCCTGATCGGACTCCATGGGAATTTGTTTTCCACAAAAGCTTCCACATCACAACCTGCAAGTGAGTGAAAAATATCTAACAGTTCCTGCAAAACAGATCGTTAGATAAAACCGTGCCCCAGGCGTGTCAAGATTTCAACACTCGGGTCACCCAACCTTCCAAATAAGATTTCAAGCTTTCAATCTTATAAACATGCATTGGAAGGGACCTGTATGTCTTAAAATGCAAAATTCTTTATCAAAATATCTGGATGTTTTTGCAATCAAAGCGGTAAAAACAAAAAACATAATTATTTGACTGAATATGCATTTTATTGATTGGAAAGTGTGTGGCTCAAATTGAGCAATACAAAGGAAGCAATTCCTGAAAAGAGGTAATTGCGCAAAAGGAAAAATCTATCCTAATGGCAATGTGAAACCCGTAATCTCATCGAGTTCCAACTTGGTTACACCCCCTATGTCCTCAGACTCTCCTTGCTTTCTGCCTTCTGAACAAGACGCTTCTGATCGATCCCCACCGGGTATTGTCCATGATGCTTTAACCAAAGCAAAAACGATCATGCCAGACGCAGTTGTTCGTTTCAATCCCTCTTTTGCCTGGACCGCCCTTTCGGGTTTTCAGTCCACCGGGATACCCTTTTTTGCCCAAGTCGCCTTCACAGGTTTTCGACTTGCCGGGTGTACATTTTTCTTTTTATCCCTAACTTCTGCCCGAACCTTTTTTCTGTTTTTGGTTCGCCGGGATGCCCATTTTTGCCTGGACTATTTTATTCTTTTCGTCCAGCGGGTCAATTTATACGAAGTATTTTTTAACTGCGTCCGCATTCACAGGGGATGGAAAATCCTCGCCATCCATGGTCGTTAACAACAAGGCTCCGCCAGAGAAGACCTTTTTGACCACGAATGGACCTTCATAATTCGGTGTCCATTTGCCCCTACGATCGTTTTGAGGAGGAAGGATCCTTTTCAGCACCATATCACCCACGTGATACACCCGAGATCGCACCTTTCGGTCAAAAGCACGCTTCATCCGCTGCTGGTACAACTGCCCATGACAGATGGCTGCTAGCCTCTTTTCTTCAATCAGGCTTAACTCTGCATACCGGGTCCTTACCCATTCAGCCTCTTGCAACTTCACGTCCATCAGGACTCTCAAAGAGGGAATCTGAACCTCAACAGGTAATACAGCCTCCATTCCATATACCAATGAGAAAGGAGTTGCCCCAGTAGATGTGCGCACCGACGTTCGATACCCATGCAATGCAAACGGCAACATCTCATGCCAATCCTTGTAGGTTACCACCATTTTCTGCACAATCTTCTTTATATTCTTGTTGGCTGCCTCAACCGCCCCATTCATCTTCGGACGATAGGGAGAAGAATTGTGATGTTCAATCTTGAATTCCCGGCACAACTCTGCCATCATCTTATTGTTCAGATTAGAACCATTATCAGTAATGATTCTCTCGGGAACCCCATATCTGCAAATGATGTCTCTCTTGAGAAATCTGGCAACAACCTGCTTCGTCACGTTTGCTTAGGAGGCTGCTTCAACCCATTTGGTGAAGTAATCAATAGCCACTAATATGAATCTATGTCCATTCGAAGCCGTAGGCTCAATCTTTCCGATCATATCAATGCCCCACATAGCAAACGGCCATGGAGACGACATTAAACTCAACGGATTTGGAGGCACGTGCACCTTATCAGCATAAATCTGGCATTTATGACACTTCCGCACGAAATTGAAACATTGGGTCTCCATTGTCATCCAATAGTAACCTGCCCTCAGCAACTTCTTTACCATTGCATTCCCACTGGCATGGGTACCGAACGACCCTTCATGAACCTCTTTCATCAATTGGCTTGCTTCTCTATCATCAACACATCTGAGCAAGACCCAATCAAAATTCCTCTTGTACAAAACCCCATCCTTATTCAGATAGAACACCATGGCCAACCTCTGCAGAGTCTTTCGGTCCTTCTTAGATGCTCCCTCAGGATACTCTTGAGTCTCTAGATAGCGCTTGATATCGTAATACCACGGCTTCTCATCATCAGACGCTGTATCAACAGCAAACACATAAGCCGGTCTATCCAGACGACCTACCTCAACACTGGGGAACTGATTCCACCACTGCACCTTAATCAAGGCGGCCAGAGTAGCCAAAGCATCTGCCAACGGATTCTCCTCTCTAGGCACATGATGCAACTTCACCTTGGTGAAAAACGTCAACAATCTCCTCGTATAATCCCAGTATGGAACTAAATGAGATTGATGCGTATACCATTTCCCGTTAACCTGATTTATCACCAGAGTTCAATCTCCATATATGACAAGGTTCTTGATCCTCAAATCAATCGCCTCTTCAATCCCCAATATGCAAGCTTCATATTCAGCCACGTTGTTGGTACACTCAAATGTTAGTCGGGCAGCAAACGGAATGTGGGATCCTTTCGGCGTAACCAAAACAGCACCAACACCGCTTCCATTCACGTTAACGGCCCCATCAAACATCAGAATCCATTCGGATTCAGGGTCAGGCCCCTCCTCCGGGATTGGTTCCTCGCAATCTTTCGATTTGAGAAACATGATGTCCTCATCAAGGAATTCAAACTTCATCGGTTGATAATCATCAATGGGTTGCTGAGCGAGGTAATCAGACAATACACTCCCCTTGATTGCTTTCTGAGAGGTATACTGTATATCATATTCAGTCAAAATCATTTGCCACCTCGCAACCCGTCCGGTCAATGCTGGCTTCTCAAAAATGTACTTGATTGGATCCATCTTGGAAATCAATGAAGTGGTATGAACCAGCATGTACTGCCTTAGTCGGCGAGCAGCCCAGACCAAAGCACAGCAAGTTTTCTCGAGCAGTGAATATCTTGTTTCACAGTCGGTAAACTTTTTGCTAAGGTAGTATATGGCATGCTCTTTTCGACCAGACTCGTCATGCTGCCCCAATACACACCCCATAGACCCCTCGAGGACTGCCAGGTACAGAATTAACGGTCTTCCCTCCACAGGAGGCATCAGAATCGGAGGCTCCTGCAAATATTCTTTTATTTTTTCAAATGCCGCCTGGCAATCATCATTCCACCTGACCGTTTGATCTTTTCTCAACAACTTGAAAATTGGTTCACACGTGGCTGTTAGATGAGATATGAACCGTGAAATGTAGTTCAATCTACCTAAGAAACCACGAACCTCCTTCTCTGTTCTCGGTTCAGGCATTTCTCTTATAGCTTTTACTTTTGCAGGATCAACCTCGATTCCTTTCTCACTTACAATGAACCCCAGCAATTTACCGGACCGCACTCCGAACGTGCACTTGTTCGGATTCAACCTCAGTCTGAACTGTCTCAGCCGGTCGAACAACTTGGCCAAATCTACCAAATGCCCCTCTTCTGTTTGGGACTTTGCTATCATGTCATCAACATAGCATTCAATTTCATGATGAATCATATCATGAAACAAAGTCACCATAGCCCTCTGATAGGTAGCACCGGCATTCTTGAGACCGAATGGCATCACCTTGTAACAAAAAGTGCCATACGGTGTAATGAACGTTGTTTTCCCCATATCATCTGGCGACATTTTGATTTGATTATAACCAGAAAAGCCATCCATGAAGGAAAACACCGAGAATTGAGCTGTATTATCTACCAACACATCAATGTGAGGTAGTGGGAAATCATCTTTAGGACTAGCTCTGTTCAAATCTCGGTAGTCCACACACATCCTCACTTTCCCATCTTTCTTCGGGACTGGCACAATGTTCGCAACCCATGGCGGATAATTAGTGACAGCAAGGAAACCAGCATCCCACTGCTTCTGCACTTCCTCTTTAATTTTCATTGCCATGTCAGGTCGAGTTCTGTGCAACTTCTGCTTCACTGGAGGACAATCTGCTCTCAACGGTAGCTTGTGCACAACAATATCGGTATCCAACCCTGGCATATCTTGATAAGACCAGGCAAAGATGTCGACATACTCTTTCAACAGCGCTACCAATCTGCTCTTGACACTTTCCTCCAAAGCAGCCCCGATTTTCACCTCTTTTTTGACCTCGTCGGTACCCAGATTCACAACCTCAATCTGCTCTTCATGCGGCTGAATCACCTTCTCCTCTTGTTTCAACAACCTGGCTAATTCCCCTGGCAGTTCACAATCTTCTTCGTCTTCTTCTTCAGCATGATAGATTGGATTGTCGAAGTCATACGAGGGTGTAACAGGATTGTTATCAATGAGATCCGGAGAAGAATCGCATCTGCATGAATGTTGATTCATGCATTGCTTTAGAACCGGTGTGAGACAAATAAAAAAAGGAAAATGAAAACATTGCCATTTTTATTTGTTTTTATTTTTAAACTGCAAAAATAAATGAAAAACAGGGAACACCGCTTTTCACTGAAAAACATCCTTTATTAATGATGCAAATTTGCAAATTTAAACATGAGGTGGCCCTTACAATGAACCATTACGTGTCGGGCAACACGCAAGGCTTTCATGCATATAAACTGAAAACAGGAAAATATTACTCTTCCAGCAGAGTGACCCGGATGATCTTTTCAGCCTTCCAGTTCTGGATTCCCATCCCTGGTGCGCACGACTTTATCCACCGGTCCATGTCACAGTCGCTATCAGCGTCATCACTCATCATGCAGATGTGATCCGGATCCAGCATTCCGGCACTTGTGAATGTGACTGACGTACGACGTCCTCTGCCTTGTACTGAACCTCGGCCCGGCTGGTACCCCACTCCGAAGCGGTCTTTCTTCGCAGGGACATCCATCATTCTGCCCCAACCAGGAGCCTCTCCACTCTTCACCACCTCAGCGGCCTGCTTGTATGAAGAAATGGACGGTTTCTCCTCTTCCTTAGCAAAAAGAGCATTCTCCACCTTAACGGTTTCAAATGCTTGGCTAGGCGTCTCCCAGATTTCGCCGTCCATCTCCACATATTTGAATGAGGACAGGTGGCTGACAAAGATGTCCTCTTCTCCGCACACAGTGACGACTTGTCCTTCCCAGATGTATTTCAACTTCTGGTGCAAAGTCGATGTCACTGCCCCAGCAGCATGAATCCATGGTCTACCCAACAAGCAACTGTATGCCGGCTGAATATCCATGACATAGAATGTCGACTTAAACACCTCTGGGCCAATCTTCACAGGAAGCTCAACCTCTCCAAATACGGCCCGCTTTGACCCATCAAAGGCCCTCACAATCAAATCGGTCGAAGTCAAAATCAGCCCATCACAGTTCAGCTTAGCCAAGGCCTTCTTCGGTAACACATTCAAAGAGGAGCCAGTATCAACCAGCACATGCGAAAGCACCGCTCCCTTACATTCCATCGCAATGTGTAAAGCCCGATTATGATTCCTCCCATCCACAGTTAGGTCCATGTCGGTGAAACCCAGCCCATGGCTGGCATGCACATTGGACACGACTGTCTCCAACTGATTAATCGTTATCTCCTGAGGAACATAGGCTTTTTTCAATATTTTCAGTAAAGCCTCCATATGCCCCTCAGAGCTCAACAGCAACGACAAAATAGATATCTTGGAGGGAGTCTGCTGCAGATGGTCCACCAACTTGTACTCAGACTTCTTGATGATCCTCAAGAATTCCTCTGCATCATCATCAAGTTTTTCATCCGACCCCGCAGGCGCCGGTGTCACCACTGGAGTACTATCATTCACCACAACTTTTCCTTTTGCCCTGGCTAAAGCCTCGGCCTTTTCTTTTTTCTCTTTTTCTCCCTCTCCTCTCCTCAGAGCATCTGGAACAAATAATCGGCCACTACGAGTGAAACCACTGGTACCGGCATTATCCACCTTTGAAATAGTGGTTTCACTTGCAGTCTGGTCCTCCACTTTCTCGCCATTACAATATACCTCCCCACCATAATGCCACGGCACCGCATCATCTTTGTCATATGGAATTGGTCCAGGTACCGTGATGGTAACTGGAGCCGCTTCAGCTAGATTTGACAAATCCACCGGATCAAAGTAAATTGTTATGGTGGAGACCTCATCTTTTCCCATGCCAACTTTCTTCTCAATCAATATACTTCCATTGTCCATCAGACCCTGGACAGTTCTTCTCAACGATTCACACCCCTTGACAGAATCACTGCACTCAGCACAATCATCATCACAACCCGGGTTGACCCCATTCAACAACAGTTGTCTCTTGACCTCATCCAGAGGAGTCTTCAACTGATCAACACTTGACAGCCCCACCCTACTCTCTTCAGAAATGGCATTCACCCCCCTTTGACCATGCGTGGGCATGGGATTTGCATTAACATTGGGAGATGGTGCGAAGTTGATTGCTTTTGAATCCACCAGGTCTTGAATTGTGTGCTTAAAAGCTTTACAGTTCTCAATATTGTGTCCGGGAGCACCCGAATGGAATTCACACTTGGCATTTTCATCATAATTGGCTGGCCTTTGATCAGGTCTCAAAGGTGCCAAAGTTCTCAACTGTACCAGCCCTAAGTCCATCAACTTTTTAAACAAAAAAGAATAGGTCACCGGCGGCCTATCAAACTGCCTGTCCATAGCTCTTCCCTTCATCTGATAACCAGCCCTTTGAGGCCTCTGCTGGAAGGGTTGTCTCTGTTGTTGAGGTTGCTATTGTTGCTGTTGTTGTTGCTCAGCAGGAATAGTTACCGCAGCAGTGTGCTGAAGGTAACGGTCCCTACTGGGTCCTCTCTGTGCGTAGACAGCACTGGTATCCCCTTCTTTCTTTCTCTGACCACCATTACCAAAAGGTTTCTTCGACCCTGAAGAAGAGGCGCTACCCTGAATCTTACCAAGCTTCAACCAGCTCTCAATCCTTTCCCCGGCCACGACTATATCAGAAAAGTTGGTCACCGGACAACCAACCATCCTCTCAGCATAAGCCCCTTGCAAGGTCCCCATGAACAAATCGGACATTTCTCTGTCAACAAGAGGAGGTTGCACTCTGGTAGCCAACTCCCTCCACCTCTGAGCGTATTCTTTAAACCCCTCATTGTTTTTCTGAGACATACCCTGCAGCTGGGTACGACTCGGGGCCATATCAGCATTGAACTGATACTGTTTAAAGAAAGCGTCCCCAAGATCCTGCCAATTCTTGATATCGGAGGACTTGAGCTTGGTATACCACTCCAGTGAGCCTCAGGACAGGCTGTCCTGGAAAAAGTACATCCACAGCTTCTGATCCATGGTGTACGCAGAGATCTTGCGGACAAATGCCTGTAGATGAGTCTCAGGACAAGAACTCCCATTATACCTGTCGAATGCGGGCGCCTTAAACTTTTGTGGGATCACAATCCCCTCAACCAGCCCCATGTTCGACATATTGACCACCCCCGGAGTGGCATAGCTTTCCAGCACCTTGATCTTCTCAGCCAGCAGCTGAATCTCTTTGTTCTGAGGCGGAGCACCATACTGACCAAAAGGCTCGTTGTGCATTGAGAACTGATCAGCCTCTCTATCTTCCTCTCTGTCATCTTCAACCCCGAAGAAAGGAGGGAAAAGACTATCTTTCATATTCAGGCCCGGCCCAGGTTGACCACCAGCACCACCGAAACCAGCAGCATTATTCACCACACCAATAGTCGTTCTCTTTCCGCCATCTCTAGACCCCAGCCCCTGGTTGGAGACACCATCCAGGTTAACCCCACTGTTTGCTGCAGAAGCCCGCTCGAGCTTCTCGACCTTATCTGCTAGAGCCTTCTGACCAACTGCAAAGCCTTGCATGATGTTGATCAGCTCATTCATCTTGTCTTTTAGCTCGAGGATGTCTGTATTTGGGAGATCCATCAGTCGAGGAGTGTTGCGCCTTGTGAAATATCTGTGAGGACGAGTTGAGTGCAAAGGTACAGTTCTACGAGCGCGAGCAATGATTCCTGAAACAATCAAGCACGTTAGCAACGAATACCTGCAAAATAAAACACAAGTTATTATGATCAATGCATGAATGCAGTGTTTATCCACATGAGGAACACTTTGTCTCTTGATCCTGGCATCATTGAGACAAATAATAATCTGGCAACAATATTCTGATATTCAGCATTTGATTCATCATGTAGATCAGAGATATATGATTCAGCAAAATACCCCCAACCATGTGTGTGCTTGTGTGAGTGCATACGGTAAAGCAAATAAAGCTTGAAGATCAATCACTGAATGAAAATAACCATCACATAGCAAAATGCACAATAAGTGCCATAGTCATACATCACATCAGCTACAAATCAAATACAATTCTCCAGAATCGGGAAAGAAATACAAGCAAACGAATTCCGTCAACAAGCCTGACGGTAATCCAACACACATGACAAAGCTAGCCTGATGAGGGTCCCACAGACGGCCCTATCTCATCTTCCATCTTTGCGAACTCTACGGCGAACCTGAGCTCGGTGTTCTCCTGCTGTAATCTCCCCACCTCCTTCTGATGAATCTTCATCTGCCTGAAGTAATGATCTCTCTCTGCCATATAATGATCCCTCTCGGCGATGATCTTCGCTTTCTCTGCTTCCCATTCTGCAGCAAGGACTCTGGCTCTAGCATCTCTCTGATCCTTCACGAGAATCTGCCTCCTCTTCTCATCCTCAATGACCTTTGAAGCTCTAGCCAATCTCTCTTTGGTGATGTCATGCTCCTTTGTTGAAGATGCTAAGGCTTGGCTGACCTTCCCATAGTAAGCAGTATCCATCTCAAAGCGCTTTGCTTCTAGGGCATGTCGCTTGTCTTGATCTTCCATCTTCACTCTGATCTCCTGATTAGCCCTCTGAACCCGAGCAACAGTCATCTCCAATTCCTCCTTCTCTGCAAGCAACTGATCTCTCTCCCGCTTCATCTCTAGGAACTCATCCATACCAACAGAAGAAGGAATCTCCTCAATCAACGGATACCAAGGATCGACCATAGGAAACGGTAGACAAGTAAGCTCCACTCTCTTACTGAGCCAGTCATCGAACGGAGGAAAAGATCTGTTATTAGCTCTACCCCAAGAAACCTTGCCTTTCCTTTGAATGTTGCGCCATGCCTCAGCTACCTGCTTCACCTGGGCCTGATTACCCTCAACTGGGAAGTACACAGATTCCTGAACCTCACTTTTGTACGGAGGAAGCTCCATAGCAAATCCCATCTGCCTCTTAAGAAGTGTCGGGTTATAATTAATGCAACCCTGAACTCCTATAAGCGGCACATTGGGAAAACCCCCACAACTGCAGATAAAATCTTGTCCAACCCCACTATTGTGAGTCCAAGCTATGTCTTTGGCCCTCAAACCCATCAGCTTGGTCGCCCAATTAACATTCTGACCAAGAAGAACAAAAGCACCCTTAGACGGCAAATAACCCATAAACCACTTGTATAGCAACTGAACACAACATCGAATCAATCCCCCACGCCTCTTCTCGTTCCGGTTATGGACCGAGTAATAGACATCTCCAATCAAGGTAGGAATAGGATTTCCTCGAACAAACAAGCGAATGGCATTAATATCCACGAAGTTCTTCTGGTTAGGAAACAAGATAATCCCATAAATGCCCGCAACAATCAAAGCACAGACAACATTCCAGTTACCCAACTCCGCCTGCTCCTTAGCCTTAGCCTCTAGGAAACTCAGATGAAAACCAGGCAACTTCCCCTTTTCTTTCAAACTACCCTTCACCGTCTCCGGACTCAAATAAAGAGCACGGGAAATTCCTCCAATATCGGGTTCTTCCTTAGTAGCATAGAAAGGAACCTGATTTCTGATCTGAATGCCCAACATATCCGCATAATCCTCCATCAAAGGCCCGAGTAAGTAATCTGGGAAGACAAAACACCTCAAACCAGGATCATAGAACTGGAGAAGAGTATGAATGACATTCCTGTCTCTGTCAGTGAGTCTGAAAACCATCTTCAGAATACCCTCATACATCTCACGAAACAACCTCACATGGTCGGGCGCAATCAATGTTATCATGTCCTTCAGCACACTGATCTCTGGGTCAAAGAAACTGTAAACGACATCGTCCTTCAAGCCGGGTCTTCTCATATCTGAGCGGAAAGTCTCTCAACCAGGATCTCGATCACAAAGAGTCCCTACATATGGATAAACATGTGTTAGATGCAGGTAAATGCATTATGTAATGATGCTGATGAATGAATGCAATGCATTGCCATCCTCCAAGTCATCTGATCATCTGCTGCTCTGAACCACAACCCTGATCTCTGGACTGATCACAATCATCTGAAGGAATATGTAATCACCAATCCGACTCAAGGGTTCCAAAATAAACGGAAGACAGATACATCATCATCATCACCAAACAACCCCTGAGCAGACAATCAGGAAAACCTCCGAATCAACCCGGGGAATCCTGAAATAAACGGATCCCCACTAATAGAATCGGCCCGGGGAATCCTGAAATAAACGGATCCCCGCTGATAGATAACTCGGACAGCACTCCGGCGTCTCAGAAATAAATGGCCATAAATCCGACTTATAAATATGACTCTGATCCACGGAACAATAATCACCATCTGAGTCACCATCTGAACATGCATCTGTAAGAATCACCCTCCCCTCACAGGTAAATTCTAATCAGGTCACCCTAAGGCGGATAATAGTCTCGACAATCGGGCGAAGATACTCAATGGGTTTGCCCTTTCGGGTGTGCCATTGTAGCTCTCCTAAGATCGTCTAAACCAAAGATCCGGGAAATGATCGGTCACCAGAGTCAATAGTTCAAAAGAGGTAACCCAACCAAAGTGGAAAACCCCACTGAGGAAGAGCACTCTCAGATGAACCTCGTCCGGCTTGTGGTATGTCACGTCGCAACATCATGCCCAACCGACATGTGAGGGACGCGAGACCACACTAATCCTAGGTGTATACTCGGGCCTGGGTTTTAGCCCCACTCAGAACACCCACCCCAAACAGAAGAACCACCTGCACAGAGGACGGCAACATGATAGTATGATGCATGCAAATATTTATGCAAATATATACACTGTTAGAATAATAAATGCAATAAATAAAGCAAAACAAGCAACCTAGACTATCTCAGAACGCTAGGAAGGACTCGCTTAGGGAAGATGGACCAGCACAGGTCAACATCATTAACTCCCCAGCAGAGTCGCCAGCTGTCGCATCCGCGAAAAAACAACCGGCGGGCTAAAACAAAAACAACAAACAGAGCCGCCACTGCGCGTTATTTATCCCAAGATAGGGAAAGGAAACGCTCAGAGAAACCTGGAAAAAGCATGGTCTCGCGACCAAAGAGAAAGGGTAAGGGAGTCGGTTACGCAAGGGGAAGGTATTAGCACCCCTCACGTCCGTCGTACTCGACGGGATCCACGTTCTAAAATAAAGAAAAGGTTGCTAAAACATCACACACACACACAGGGGACGCAGGTGGGGTTAAGAGGAAGGGAGCTCGCTAGGACATCGCATCCTATGCCTACATATCTCGTCTGGAACGAGAATCAGAGCTATTGTAGTTCGGCTCACGCACGCCAAACAACACAAACACACAAACAGGCAAACAAAGAACCCGACAATCACTCGATGGAATTACGTCAGCTTCCAAGCACACAACCCACACTGGAACCCGAAGGCCACTTGATTGACTTATATCAGCTTCCAAGCATACAACAAACAAAGAAACAACAAGTTGCTAAGGAGTCAGGAACTCGAGCCTAGCAATTGTCAAACAAACACACGCAAAAAGAAAAAAAGTGCCCGGAGAGGTCTCGCACGACCTCCTGCCTACATACCTCGTCTGGAACAAGGATCAGGGCGATGTAGTTCCCCTGAAAGGGAAAGAAACTCTAACCAGAGACAAAGGGGAGACACACTACCAGGGAGCTGTACTCGAGCCTAGTGTTATCATGCATCATTGCCCTATGTTATGGTTTCTACCTACTTGCACAACAGCAAGCTAATCCTATCCAGGAAAACAAGCATGCAAGCATCATCAAAACAAAACAAGCATTTCAAGCAAGTATTCACATAGCACACACTATATCCAGTCAAGTGGGCTCAAACAATGGGTTGGACTGCCGAAGCAAGTCATCTGTACAAGGGTATTATTCGCTCTTAACCTTGCCATTGAGGGGCTAAGGTGAAGCAGATGAAAGGTGAGTGAAGATTAGACTTCACAGCTCTTATCCCTGACCAGGGAGAGCTTCAGACAAAGGAGCGTGGGTTCAGAAAGGTGGAACCCTTCTACGCTCAAAGACTCTGACTCAACTGTACAAAGTACAAGATCTTGGGTTTGTGCCCCAATGCATCAACACAGTGGTGTGAGCAGAGGGACGACTCAACAGAATAGTGGGAGATAGATTGCATATCTCTTTGATCCACCAATTGCCTTAATCAAGGTCTTTACCTGCTTGGCACAAAAAGTAAACAAGCACAAACATCGCCTCTTAAGGAGGACTTCAGACAGTTGCCTGGCCAAGTAACAGGCCAGGTCTTCCAGACTACATGGAGAATAGAAAATCTACCTCAATTGGTTTAAAAACCAAGCAACAGCAAGCAAGTTCTCAAGGAACTGTAAGCAACTTAATGTACCTGAAATCAATCAAGTATCATCAGTACTCAGACAAACCAACAGTAAACAGCAAATGGTCAATCAGTTAATCTGTACAAGCAACACAAATTAGTGCACATAAGTGCAAGCTATAAGCTCAAGCTTAAGCATCCAACCCTACAAAACAAAATAATGTTAGTGGACAACATCAAACAAATTCAATTTGCAACTTGCATTTATCTCCTTAAGCCTTTTGCCTTTCAACCTGAAAATCCACACCAAATGTGAGAAACAAGACCACTAGGCCAAGCCTAGGGTCCAAAAGGGATAAAAAATTCTAAACAGCAAGTGAAAATTAACCAAAATCACATTCAAACAAATCAAAAGCAAATGCAATTGGTCCCATGCTCATACCATTCATCATTATCATTTCATGCACAATTTAACATCAATCATGCAATTTGCAACCTCAAATGACCAAACAGAACTATCTCAATCAAAAGCATACCAAAACAATTCAATTAATTCCAAAAAAATTTACACCTAAACAGGACTCATTCAATGTATAGCATGTCAATTTTCAGCTCAATTGGACAAAAGAAAGTTGGTCAATGAAAATCAATAAGTCCAGACACATTTATGCAAACCAATTCAAGGCATCAACACAAGCATTCACTTCAATAAATCATAAAACAGTGACAACAATTAAGAAATGAATGGGATCAAAACCATGATGTCCTATAATGTGTCTAGAATGCACATGTCAAATCTCATCTTCATCCAGTACAATATGAGCATTTCACAAATGAATTACCAACATGTGTCACACAAGGTTACCAAATGAGCACACAGAGAAGAAAATTATCAATCAATTAGAAAATGCCATCAAAAATTCCAGCAAAAATCACATGTTATCTTGACATATCAATGATCCTTCATGCAAAAAATCAGCTCAAATCAACATCCCTAAGTATTTTAAATAAAATCATGAATTTGACCTAGCTTGGTGTGACACAAATTGTCACACCTCTAATCAGAAAATCATATCTCCATCACCAAGTATCCAAAAATCACAAACTCTATATGAAAATCACCATCAACATGTCCAGAACAAGCACAAAAATTTTCATGAATTTCTTTAAAGGCATCATCATTTCATGAAGGATTTGGCAAAACATACATAAATGTGACACATTCAACAAACCCTAGGTCAATTATTTTTCTACACATGCAAAAAATCCACAAAAATAACCATTAAATTCTACACATCATCATGAAAACAATGCAAAAAATCACACCAAAATTGGACAAGAAATGAATGAGATATGATTTTTTTAAGATCATGTAACAAAAAATGTAAAACAAATGAAAAAGAAATAAAGAAATAATAAATTAAATACGCCAGTGGCATTTTTGTAATACTAATGCCACTGGCCAAAACGGCGCCGTTTGGTTTAGATGACATGGCGCGCTGTGAATGGCTCAGCTTGGCGCCAAACACGTTTCAAACAAGGCAAAGGCATTTTGAAGATCTGAGCGCGTTTCATGAAGCATTTTCAGCAAGAACACATCCAGAAAATTCCAGAAATCAAGAACAACGAATTGCAACCAAAATCAACAAGCATATAGTCATTAGAACCGTCTTTCCACGAGGATTAAAGATACGTAACTATTTCCTCCTAATTCCTAACACAGCCACGGGATCGAGCATTTTAAGATTGGAACACAAAACTTCAAATCGATATATCTTTCTCCACAGTGAACCAAATCATAAACTACAACTTGCATCATGTTCTACATTGAATGATCTTTCTAAGCCCTAGCATAGTTTAAGCAATGATGAGATTCGAATTTATGTACCTTGGAGATGGCAGCAATAGATCTTGATGCTTTTTGCTCCAATTATCCAAAATAGAAGATGATGAAGGTTGAGGAAGATGATTGGAGAAAGATCCTTGGCTCGAGGTTGCTCCAAATATGAGAATTCTCAAAATGCCATTGTTGAGCTTCCTTTGAACAGTCGCGATTCAGCAAGGTTACGGCAATAATTCAACAAAACAGATGTAGATGAAGGTATGTGGAAGATGAACCAAAAAGAATCAATCCATTTGGTGAAGATTTGATGAAGTTTGGATCCAAAAAGTTTGATGAAGTTCTTGAGAAATTGAGAGAAAATGGAGGGAAAGGTTGTTAGATTTCTTGAGACTTGTGATTGTGATTAACATTCTGTTATGATTAGCATCTTATACTTCACCTTAATCCAATGTACTAATCTCAATTAGCAAAAACTTGGAAGATTAGCATAATGTCATTTTTAAGTGCAAGGGCAAAAGTGACTTTCCACATTAAGCCATATGACAGCAAGATGACAGCTCCAACAACTTCTAATTGATATATGTGATGTGTTAGAAGTGGTCTCATGTCCAAATTCATTGTATTTCTCAATTTCACTATGCCATGCCAAAAATACACTTAAGTCCACTTGAATTTTGACTTTTTGCATTGACCAATTTTGATGAATTTTGATCACACATCATGAAAGTACATGTGAAATGGAGTTTGCTCATAAAAAGATCATCCATTTTGGACATTCCATGTGAAAGTTATGCCACTTTGATTATAAGCATTTTTGGAAAATGAATGGACCATAACTTGTCAACCATACATGGGAATTTCAAGTTCTTGGACTTTTTGGAAAGGTGAGACCAAGATCTACAACTTTCATGTTGAACAAATTTTCATTTGAAGCTTTTTTGGACATGTAATTTTGTGGTGAAAAACTTTCCATTTTTGGAAACTTCCATTACAAGTCACTTTCTATTTTTGGCAATTTTTGTCCTGACTTTATTTTCTTCATTCTTGAGCTTTGACATGTCAAATGAAACTTATTTCAACATGAATGAAGTGTATCCAACTCTTTCCCACCTCCAAATCCATAAAATCAAGCACAGTTGACCACAGTTGACTTTTTCAACTGATAGATGAATTTGGCAATGCACTGATCAGTCTGAGCCCCAATCTTCTGATGAAATGGCTCAAGGGTGAAACCCTAGCCTCCATAAGCTCAATATAATCATGTGATGATCCCCATATCCATTATAGACCCCATCTCCTTGCTATGCCCTGATTGGCCCAATGCAACTGATTAGGGTTGACCAGTGGTCAAAACCCTAATCTCAAGGAATATGCTCCAACACTTGATGATGACAAGACCATGATGATGATGATGTATCATTTCAATCAAGATGAAGACCAATCTCCTTGAGAACCACAAAACCCTAATTTGGACCTTCACATCCTCAGATGATTAATGACCAGTCCAATGAAACCCTAGCTTGCATCATTAACCTCTTCATCTCCTGATCAAGACTTATGAGGATGACTTGCACAATGTAACCACATGATATGCAATATGCAATGCCTAATGACCTAAAATGATATGCAATATGTTAAGCTAGTCCCAAGAGAGGAGGGCAAATTTTGAGGTGTTACAATACGATCTAACGTACGATCCATTCTGACTCCTCTTCAGATACAGCCTAACGTACGACTCATTCTGCAACTCCAATACGGTCTAACGTACGACCCATTTGGATCTTCAACCCAGATGCAATCTAACGTACGATCCATTCTGACCCCTTTTTCAGATACAGCCTAACGTACGGCTCATTCTGCAACCCAGATACGATCTGGCGTACGATCCATTCTGATCTTTCCTCCCCAGCGAAGTCACCCGCCTAATGAATAACTCATTCTGCAACTCAGATACGATCTAGCGTACGATCCATTCTGATCCTTTATCCCCAGCAGCGTATGATCCATTCTGATCTTTCATCATCAAACTTCCTGGATGGCATCTTTAAGCCCATCTCCCTCAGGAATAACTTCTGATTAACAAGTGCAAATTTTTGGGGCATTCTAGTGTTCAATAATCTTCCACCTCCAGACCACGAATGGCGTACATACCATTCTTAATCTCTCGGTTCAAGAATATTGAACAGGGGCAGCTGTCATACCCCAAAATTTGCCCGTTAATATTACAAGGCATTTCTAAGGCACTCCAACTTATTTTTCAAGGCATTGATCTCAAAAGAACAAGGACCCAGCACACAGATGACAAAATCTAGAAAATGGCCTAAACTGGTTTGCTCGCTAGGCGGGCATTTCCTTCGCCTAGCGAACCCTTCGCTACGCCACTCGCCTAGCGAAGCTTGCGAATACCAGAAAATTCTGGGCTTCATTCTAAGCCCATTAGGTCATAAAAAGAGCATTATAAATACCACAACTTCGGTCAGAAAAAGGGGAAAACGAAAAACGGAGGAGAAAGGCAAACACCCACAGAGAGAAAACCCTGGAGGCTAACCCAGAGAATTCAGAGCAACCCTAAAGGAAACCCTGAGGGAAACTCATCTGCACCAAGGTTACCTCCGCCCAACTCAATCCGACTTGCCAATTCAAGGTTGCAATTCAATTGCAAATAGGTTTACATTACTATTACCGCTTTATGTTCTTAATTTGCATATGGCATTATGGTTGAATTTATAAAAATATCTTAAGTTTTGCATGTGAATTTAAGTGTGCCTGAATATCTTGAATGTTTAACCATGTAATCTCTGTATTGGATGCCGTAGGGTTTATAGCTTGCTGAAATCATACTGTTATCAAAACCAGAACCCGCAGCCTCGCTAGCACATCGCTAAGCGAGCATGTAGCGAGCATTCGCTAAGCCTTCGCTAGGCGAGGCAGGAGCGAACGTGACAGTCGCCGATTTTTCTGTTCTGTCCTATGCTTATCGGATCTGTTTTATTCTAACCATGTGTTATTTTGCCTGCCATCCCTATTACTGTTGTGATTTCTTTTGGTGGTGTAATTCTCGATTGCACCCTAATTTGGTATTCTGACCTGTTTGCTGAATTTTGTAAGGGTTCACATACTCCCGGAAAAGGTAGCTTGCTAGGTATTCCACTTTATTTGTGGGATACCCTTGTGGAGATTCATCCTAATTACCTAATTAATTTTAACGTGGACCTAATTACCTAATTGATTACAACTACCTAATTGATTGTAAAATGTTGCCTTTGAATATGCGATCTTGGACCTCTCTTTGTTGCCTTACGGTATTACGGTATTATGGTCATGTCCCGCGAATGTGGGGATACACTTAGCAAAGACCCTTCGGTTAAATCATCATGTCCCTATAAGATAAATCATAGTCCCTCGGATGTTGCCTGCAAATATACGATTTTGTCCCTCGGTGACCCGTCTTTGTAGCCTACGGTTAAATGATGATCGTCCCTTCGAATGCTAAGGTATCCTTACAAATGTTGCCTTCAAGGACCAATCGATGACCCTACGATGACCCTTTTACATCCAAAGGATAAAACTACTTACTTCCCAATAGTAAGGACAGTTTTACCCTCATAAGGATAGGAAATGCCCATAAAGACCTTGGGTAGGTATAACTCTTAATTGCTGACTCACAACCTAAAACATTTTTCATACTTTTCATACATCACCCTTTGCAAAACGTCTACTAGAAAATCGCCACTTGGTATACATTCATACTAGAATCATTGCCAAGTTATATTTTTCTAAACAGTTTTCAAAATTAAACGAGATAAACACTTTGTATACATTCGTACAAGGATCATTACAAAGTTAAACTCTCTTTTCAAAATATTTTTTAAGCAATTCACAAACATTTTTTTAGACAAACATAAGTGATCAAGCAATTAAGAGCCCATGGATAACCATGGATACAAAGGGTGCTAACACCTTCCCTTTGTATAATGTACCTCCCGAACCCAAAATCTAATTAAGGTCTTTCCTGTTCTTTTCCGCCTTTCCTTGTTGGATAAAAGAAAAGTCGGTGGCGACTCTTGCTAACCGCGACATTTGCTTTCTAAAGCAAAAACACACAAAGTCAGTTCACCGTATGACAGTGGGGATGAGAAAAGAATTCATTAATTAAATTTTTGTGTTTGACTAGACCTTCGGACTTGTGCCTACGTACGAACATAGAAATGAGGGATCAAAACCTCGTAGTTCGTGGTATCAATTTCAAAGTGAGTGAATTGCTTTTAACAAAAGTTTAAATTTTGTAAGAGGCACAAAGGGCCTAAAAGAGTTTGAATGAGTGTTATTTCTTTTTGTCTTTTGAAATTTTAAGTCATTATGATTAGATTCATTTACAAGTTTGAGTTAAGAAAAGATTTTGAAAATGCAATGACATAAGGCCAAAGTTTCTAATTTGCAGTAAAGAGTCTAAGTTAGAAAACACAACCAAAGAAGATTTGAAAAAAAGGGGAGAGATTTGAAATTTAAGAAGTGGGAGGAGATGAAGAGACTAATACTAAGCAAAAATTTAAAAGTTAAGATTTGAAACTATCTGACCAATAGGATGTAATCCAATAGACAAGAATGTCATATAGAAATCCACATTTCCTTTGGATTTTATAATCAAGCAATATCAATAAGCAAGTAGAAATATGAAGAGCATGGCATCAAATAAATATAGCAACATCCAAGCCAGCAACTTCATAGTCTTCTTCTTAATCTCCCCATGTATAAGATGACATACTCCGTGAATAGCTCAAAATAAGGCATTAGACACAGGTTCAAAGTGGCATTTGCATCAAGACCATGTAGCAGATGAACTCAAGTGGATCCCAATACTTGATCAGATGAAATTTCAAATCACAAGAACTTGGTTTCAGAAATGTTGGCATTGGCCAAATCCTTTTGCATAGGGAATGTTGCCTAATTCTAAGTCCAAAGCTCGGATCAAATCCAACAGTCCACACAAACATTTTTTAGGGGTTTTTATTGTTTATTAGGTATGTTAACGTCCTAAGACCACAAGCACAAACAAGATACACAAACAAGTATATACAATCACAATATATGACTCAAGGGAGCAAATTGAAAATGACATTAATATAAACAAGTTAAATGATATGTAAAATGGCAAATGATAAATGGCTTGAATTTAAAGTGCATAAAGTAAATGACTTGAAATTAAAAGCAACAATAATAAAAGTTAGTCAAATGTTACTTGATTAGATGTTAGTGGAGTTTTGCTTTTCAATTGTTTAAGTCATCCTTTGGAGAACACTCAACCCTCTATTCACAAGCATGGGTCCTTGAACCAAGACATCTTCCAAAGGAATGAAAAAAGGCCAACTTTCCACACAATACCATGAAAGGGGGGAGACTTACAATCTCACTTACTAGAATTCTATGCCTTTGAGTCAAAATTTAACACTATGTTAAGTAATCGCAATTGGACTTATGTAGAAGTCACAACTATCTAAGGCCAGGCAATAGAAATTTTGGTGTCAATGCATGTTAGAGATATGGTATGATGGACCCTCCTCCTAAAACATACCACACACCAAATAAAATGATCAAAGGGTGGACCTAATCTCATCCATACTTGTATTGGTTCATCTAACACAAAGACATTGATGAACCAATTAACCTTAGGATATGGAGACTTCATTGGTCAATAAGATGATTAGGATAGAAAGGGATTGAAGATGAAGAGGGAGGGAAGGTGAGACAAACACAAATTGGTCATGGGAGGAATTTTATCAAATTAAAATCATTCATTCATTTTGGGAGATGAAATGTACATTTCATCAATTCCCTAAATCCAAGGATTTTAATCCAACAAAAGTCAAATCAACCTTGTCCTAGGCCCAAACACATAGTCAAACTTCACAAGTCAATAAAAATGGCTCAACATAATTTCTACTCAATTAAACAATTAAAAACCAAATTAAAATGCATTTAAATTAAATTATGTTTGATCGAAAACCAAAAACCTCTTCAAAACACCAAATAAATGGCCAATAGATTTATCATAGGTCAAACAAGGCCAAAAGACCTTGGAGAAAAAATTTCATTATTTTTTAATAGTCAGAAGTATTTTAAACAATTAAATCATGAAAAATATCAAAATTGATCCAAAAAATAGTTTTAATTCATAAAATAAAGATAAAAATATTTGAATTTTTTTGGTGAAAGTCCCATATTTTTTGGATCAATAATGAAATTAATATGAATTAATTAAAACTAAGCAATTAAATGAAATAAACAGAAATTCAAAAAAATGAGAACCATCTGATCTCCCTCATTAATTGAGCTGGCATATCAGATGGTGAGAAACAAGCGGTCCACCATGCACCAGGTCAAGCGTGCTGCAACAATTATAATCAGAACCAAAGGCTGAGATTAAAATATTTTAAATGGATCATGTGGCTGAGATGTGTGACAATAAATCACCGGAGCCAGAGCTTCGGTCTTCTTCTCTAGTGGACCTAACCAAACTGGTCCACCATCAACCATCTCCAAAATGAAAAGGCAAGACATGGATTTAAATTAAAAAATGCTTAGGAGCTCAAATCTGGCCTCAATTTTGTCCAATTCCAAGTATATGAAAAGATACAGGGGTTGAATTTTGAGGATCATGAACTGAGTTACTTCGATTTGACCTCAAAAAAACTCAATCTTGTAGCCTACATTGGTAGGACTTCATCAAACCAACAATCAGTCAAAATGGATGAGTAATAAGGGAGAATCAAAGAAGAAAAGTTTCTGAAGTCTCACCTTCGAGGAGTTTCAGATTAGCTTGATCTTGCTTTCAGTTTGGCTTGGCTTGACTCTAGAAGCTTGCAAAATATGATTTGGATGGTTAAAAAGCTTGGACTCTTGGAGTTTCAATTCTAAAACAGAAGGAGAATTGAAACTCGATTTCTCAAGAAACCTTCAAGATTGTGCTTTCAATGGTGTTTGGGGAAGAAGGGGGTCGAATCTTGGGCAAGAGGGATCCTATTTCTGATCTTGAAGGGTCTTAATTATAGCCAATGTGAATGATATTTGCACATTTCCAAATTTGGAAAAATTTCAAATTCTCCCTTGCATGGATGCATGGGAGTGCATTAGTCTCATGAGATGATGTCATCTGATCCAAAGTTCAATGTACTTCATGCTTAAATCATGTTAGAAGCTCATGCAAATGTATATGGAAAGTGGAACTTGAAATTTTCCAAATGGTGCTTTAACTTACACCCATGTGCAAGTCCCTCAATTTTAATCTAAATGAGATGATATTTGATTTTTTGAAAGATGAGATAAAGGGGAACAACTTTCATGTTGAGTACTTTTTCATTTAAAGCTTGGATCATGATCAATTTTGAGGTGGAAGTTTGGGAAATCAAACATATTTGAAACTTTTCTAAGTCCCAAGTCAAATGTTCACTTCTTCCACCTTAAATAACTTTTTCTATGGATTTCAAATGAGAAAAATCCCTTCATCAAAGTTGTATCTCTTTCAAACCTCTTCAATTTGGTCATGAATTTGACCTCATTTAGATTTGGCATTAAGGAGTTATGCATTTTAGAAGTTGAGGAAAATCACTTGTTCAATGGTATTGGCTCAAAATGACCTATACTGTTTCCTCTTGACACATGCATTTGCAAATTTAATTTGCACTTCCTCTAAACATCAAAGTTGAAGTAGACATATTGAATTTGACCATGTAATTTTAATTGATCTCATCTCATAAACATTGAGCAAGTTATGGTCTTGGGAAGTTGACCTCCAAACTAGGGTTTAGACAAAATGACCTATAATCTTTCACCATAGAAAATGACTTTCCAAGCAAAACTAGGTCTTGACTTCAACATGAAAGTTTTTTGGAATGTCATCTTGAGTAACTTTGCGCTTGTAATATTTTTCATATGACATAAATTGTAGGAGATAGGGTCTAGAGAACCCCAATTTTGACTAGTTGACTTTCTCTGGTCAACCACCATGAACCATTGTAAGACCCCAATTTTGACCCTAAGATCCCTCATGCTATCTCATCATATGCATTAGCATTGAGATCATACCTTGACATCATCCTTACCCCTCTTTCATTGGGTTTGTTTTGGCATTAGCATGAAGGAGTTATCAGAGAGAATATCATTTCTATTTTGGCCAAACCAAAAAACTTATGCATCACTCACATGCGATATTGTTCTAGTTGTTGTCGCTTCGTGCGTGCTACATGACTATGGTCATGCATTTCCGCACCACCCTTGTTGAGGGTTGTCACTTCACTTCTCTTCTCTGTTAAACTCATCCACCATCGTCATCTGTAACCATCTAGCCACTGCCAATGCAACTGTCGATTCGTCACCGCAAGCGACGCCTCCATCCTTCATCCATTAAATAAAGTTTATTATCAAGTTATCAACACAAGAATTTACCTAATTATTAAAAATAAACATGTGAAACAAAAATCATACTCATTCAAATTAAATTAAATAGAGAGTTGAATATTTACGAATTGTGACACATCATAAAAAATAAGGAAGACTAAATAAACAACAAATATATTTTCGTGCGTATTTTCCTGCGTATACATATCCACAGAAAATTCTTTATCTGTGGACTTTCCTCTAGATAAACATGTAGATAATCAAATTTTAGACAAGTAAGTCCGAAGACAATATATCTAAATGTTTATATATATTGCTTCCGTATAGATATACTAAATAAAATGGAAGCAGCTATGAATGATTTATCCATTATGAAAGACATTAATTAGTGTTTATTTATCTATTTTTATTATGAATAATTATATATATATATATATATATATATATATATATATATATATATATATATATATATAACATTGTACCGAGAATTTTTAATTTCCGATAGTTCAAAAAAGTTGGATTTTTCCTTAATTTTTAGAATTTCCAGTGATATGTAGGAAATTTTGAAATTGGCGGTAATTAACTAAATTTTTGCTTTTTTTTTCTATTTTGCAGTGAAGTCTAAGTGAAAATACCACACCATTGCAGGCATGCCCACAGATAGAGAGACATCCCAGGCTAGGGTTGATGAGGCAGAGTCTTTTCAACTACGGGTTAGACGAGTCGTTTCAACCGGTTCACATTGGAAATGGTTGGCTGAGCAGGGGCAGATATATGCACCCCGTAGCACCCGATACCGAGTGAAGTGGTGTCATTTAGAAGCTGGAACTCTATTGGAGGTGCAACACCATTGAAGTACACTTCTTCCTTAATCAAAAATTGACGAAGGGGCATTTTGAGATGTTTTTCTCAAAAACAAATGACCTTTATTTATACAACTTTAAATTCATTCCTGGCCACACAAAACGGTCGGTATAATCACAGTCGTCCAAAACTGTCTGCAAAATCGTAACCGTTGGAAATCTTATAAAATTGCACTAATGGAAATTTCATATTGGTTGAAATTTTCGGTATAACATAATACTTTTTAAAAATACCTGTAAAATTTCAAGCGTACCGAATTTTTTTGAAATTTCTAGCATTAATTCATACCCGAAATTCTGAATACACTATTAGTTAATTGTACCAGAATTTTGAAATTACTTTCGAAATTTTTTTATGCAAATTTAATTCAAATTTTGAGCAGGGGAACTTTTCAAATTATGAAATTAAGTGGGATTCCAGGTATAAAAGAGTGGATGACATGTTAAATCCTCCTTCCTTGGTCATAAAGGTGAGGCATAACTGCCCATTAACTCTACAACATTGACCCAAACGAGCGTAAATACTTCTCGCCTAAAGAAAAATGGGACTCTAAATCATCATACATATCTTTTACAACCCTAAAGAGTATCACATTCACAATAACCATAATACAAGACTGGCATAACAGTCTGATTGCTATCAAGCATCGTCGGTCACTAGTGTAGCGGTAAATTTTTTGAGTTTAAGTTATTGATTAACTTAACACATAAAGCAAGAGTCGTCATCGCACATTTATTATTTCCAAAAGAAAAGGGAAAAAAGTACGAACAAAACCCAAAGAAAATTAAAAAAAAAACTAATAAAAAGAGAGGGGTCATACAATATTTTCACTTCACCCTTCTTGAGCTTTCACAAATCGCGGAGCAATGGAAGCACATACCACATAAACAATGCTCCTATATTAGGATCGGTGTTTAAAAACCAGATCGAACTAGCTAGTCAAATTGGGAATGAGATCTGATCTGATTGTTGAACCGAATAAATTATTAAAGGAATGGGCATCGACCAGAACCGATAAAAACCAACGAACCGACAATTTTAAAAAACCGACGAATTAAATGTTTGTTTTTTTCTTAAGACAAAACAATTTCGTTTTGATAAATATTTTTAAGAAATATTTATAATATAAATAGAATTTAAACAGTTATCTCTCCTTGAATTTAATTTATTAACCACTACAATTATTTTGTTATTCGTGCAATTAAACTTTATTCTAAATTTATTTAGTTTTGTATTATTTTGTTGTGTGGGATGACTATCTTTAAAAATTGAATTTAAAGAATGAATTTGTAAAATTGTGATATTTTGAAATTTTGTAGGTATGTAGAGTCATCTAGTTCGATCGGTGAATAAACCGAATTATCCGATTTAATCTGATTTAATTATCCAATTTGACCAGTGACCTAGTGGTTGACCAATGAACCAGTGACCCGATCCGATTTTTAAAACATTGATCAAAACAAACCTATTTTTAGACTCTATCGATGACGACATGTATTAATGTGCCATGGATTTGAACTTCAGTATGATATGAGCCTATTTAAGTCATTTACACAACAAATATTTAGTTACTCTTACTGAAGCAGCAGAGGGACCATGCAAAACAAAGGGTAAGAAAAAAGGAGGAAATGGTGAGTGTTGCACTATGTGTTGTCATTAGAGGAATATAGACGCACAAGGAGAACAGGAGAAGAAACATAGAAGAATGAACGTCTTTGTTTTTATTTTAAAACCAGAGTTTTTTAACATGAACAATTCAGCCAAACGGTTTTAACAAGTTCCTCTATTCTGATCCCACAAGCTTCACAGCAAATTCAACTGGGTTTGAAAGGTAGGATCATGTGATCCTATATGCGTCAACTAGCAATGCATTGCAAGAAAACCCTAATTTTAGGTCTTTTTGCTTCGTTTCTTCCAAAAGAGTCTGAAAGTGCTAAATATCTGAAAACAAGGGAAAAAAGAGCATAATAAAAATAAAATGATAATAAAGTCCTAATAAACATGTAAAATCCGAGTCAAAAACACGGTGTAATTCGGTGTGATCAAAGACCTTCGGTCTTATGCCTACGTACCAACATAAAAATAAGGGATCAAAACCCCGTAGTTCGTGGTAAAAATTTCAAAGAAATTGGTGAATTAATTTTAAAAAAAGTTTAGTAGAAAGAGGCACAAAGATGGCCAAAGATTTGAATGTGGTTGTTAGTTCTTTTTTGTCCCTTTGAAATTAAAGTCAATATGGTTAAGTTCATTCACAAGCTTGATTTAGGAAAAAGGTTAAAAATTCAATGGCATAAGGCCAAAGTTTCTAATCATTAAAACATGTCTAATTTGAAAAACACAAATAGAGAAGGCTTTGAAAAGAGGGAGATATTTGAAATTTAAGAAGTGGGAGTAGATGAAGAGGTTATCCTAGACAAAAATTTAAAAGTTAAGAGTTGGAAAGATCTGACCAATGAGATGCAATCGACAAGACTAGAATGTCAGATAGAAAGCCATTTTCCTTTAGACTTTATCAAGAAACAAGCATAAGCAATATCCAAGTAAACCATATGAAGACCAAGGCATCAAATAAAGATGGCCATAATATCCAAGAAAGCACTCCAATAGCTAACAACCTTCAATGTCCTCCAATGTATCAAATGAAATATTCCCTTGATACACTTACAAAAACAATGATCAAACACAGAGACAAAGTGACAAGTGAACCAAGGGGAACTCAATGCTTGCATCAGATGAAATACACTATCAAATATGTCTCTGTCTCAGAATAGGGGAATTGGTCAAGTCCTTTAGCATAGGGAAGTTGCCTACTTCTAAGTCCAGGAGTTCATATCAAGTCCAATAGTCCACCATGATATCTTTTAGGGATGTTGTTGTTACTAGGTATTTTGAGGTCCTAATACCACAAATAGGACAAAATCATAAGTACACAATATGTACAAATACAAATGATATGGCTCAAGTGAGCAAGGTGAAAATGACTGAAACATAAACATCTTGCATGAAATGTAAATGGCACTGAATGATAAATGTACTTGAATTTAAATTACATTAAGTAAATAACTTGAAAGTAAAGCAATGTTAATAAGAAGTTAGTCAATTTTTAGTGAAGAGTTTTAATTGTTTAAGTTATTCTTTGGAGAACACAACAACCATTCATTCACAAGTATGAATACATGAACCAAGACATCATCCATGAGAAGGGCTCCAACTTGGATAAATCAATAAGTATGCCACTAGCTCTGATGAATGGGAAAAGGTCAAATTTTCCCACAATGCCTTGAAGAATGGGAGACTTACAATCTCACTTACATGAATGATATGCCTTTTGGAACAACTTTAGCTCTATGTTAAACAATCGTAATTGGACTTATGTAGAAGTCACAACTATCTGAGGTCGAGAAATAAAAATATAGGTGTTAGTGATTGTTAGAGAGACGGTATAAAGAACCATACTCCTAAAACATACCACACACAAAAATAAAGTGGGAGAGACCTATCCCAATCAGACTCATGTTGATTCATTTGACACAAGGTCATTGATGAATCAAATAACTATTGATATTTGAGATTTCATTGGTCAATGGATGAGTTGGGAAGAATAGGGATGAAGATGAAGAGGGAAGGGGAGATAGAAACCCAAATTGATCATAGGAGGAATTTCATGTGATTAATACTATCCATTCATTTTGGGGGATGAAATTTACATTTCATCAACCCCCTAAATCCAGGAGTATTGGTCAAACAAAAGTCAAATCAACCATGACCAAGACCAAACAAAAAGTCAAACATCACAAGATCAATTCAATGTCTAAACAATATTTTTAAATAATTAAAAAATTAAAAATCAATTTTAAAATGCATTTTTAAATGGACAAAACCTCAAGTCCCTTCAAAACACCAAATAAATGGGCAAGGGATTTATCCTAGGTCAAACAAGGTCAAAGGACCTTAGACAAAAAATTTAACAATTTTTGGAAAGTCAGAAGTATTTTAAAATATTTAAAAATAAGTCAAAAATCAATTAATTCACAAAAATACCAAAATTAAACCAAAAAATGATTTTAATTCAAAATGTCGAAGAGGAAAATATTTAAAGATTTTTGGTGAAAGTTTCGTATTTTTTGGATTAAGAATGACTTTAATATTAATTAATTAAAATAATTGGATTAAAAGAAAAATCAGAAAATAAAAAGAAATTAGAAAAAATAAGGGCCATCAGATCTCCCTCATTAATTGAGGTGACAGATATGATGGCCACAAGCATGCACTCCATCATGCACCACAGTCAACACGTGTACACGCTTGGTAATCAAAAGCGAAGGCCAGGATTAAAACATTTGAACAAGATCAAATGGTTGGGAAGGCGCCAAAAATGGGATGACCTTCATATCGCAAAAATTGAGCAAGTTATGATTCATGGAAGTTGACCTCCTAACTAGGGCACAAACAAAATGACTTTCCAAGACAAATTAGATCTTTATGACAACATGAAAGTTGTTTGGAATGTCATAAAGAGTAAAGTTTCTTTTAGAATAATTTTCATATGACAACAATTGTAGGAGATAGGGTCTAGAGAACCCCAGTTTTGACTAGTTGACTTTCTCTGGTCAACCTCTTTGAACCAACTTGCAAAATTGAAGTTATATTGCTCTTCGGGGCTCATAGAGAATCATATGTTCTTGAGATGATGTATAATGAAGTATCCCATAATATCTTTGATCAATTGATGAAAAAACTTGTTGAGGAAGTCACACAAGATACCCAGATGAATTAGGGCTTCCAAGGCAAACAAGCTTCAAACTTTTGAGGAATTATTGATCAAATTGACAAATGAAGAACATGGAGATGCATATATGATGCTTATAACCATTTGAACATTTCCTTTATTGATCTCTTGCATTGAGGGTCTCAAACCCTAGTTGTGAACTTGGTGGGGGCACAAATGGACACACACCTACAAAGGTACACATAGACATATTTTTGGTATTTTGGTTAGAAAACAATAAAAAATAAAGTATGATACAATCAAAAGTGCTTGGTGATCTATCCCAATACAAACCCAATGAATGAGGGGTGGGGAGGATACCAAAGTGTGGTCTCAAAGCCAATGCAGATCATGAGATAACATGAGGGATCTTAGGGACAAAATTGAGGTCTTACAATCACGACTAGTGGGTAAATGTTACACTCAGTCTTATAGTGTAGATTATCAAGAGACAATTACCCCAGTAACCAAGCTCAACACTTGGAGGATACTTTTGTTACTAGAAGCAAACCAATATGGCCTCTATTAGAATTTTATGTGAAAATGATTTCCTACACGGAGAGGTTTTAGAAGAAATTTAGTCCTCAAAATACTTCCATTAACTGATGGTAAAAAACAGTCTGCCCTCTGCCGAAGGATTCGTGTCTGAGGGATTGTGTTGTGTTATATTTGCAAATAACCATTCCTAGGGAGATAGCTTAGGATTGCCTTAGGAAATGGGTGACGGTGAAAGGTCTCCTGAAGGGAGGTATCACCACGCCCTTACGTTTTCCTTGCCCATGGGAAGAAGAAACATTGGATAAGACATGTCTTGGATAATGGGAAAGTCAAGATAGTTACTGACTCATGTATCCCTTGGGAATAGGAATTCAACTTTCTACCTTTTGACTGGGTGGATGATGACCTTTTCCAAGAAAGCCCTAGGAATCAAGAATTCCTATAAATAACCCATCTTTCAAGTGGGGAGAGGAACTCATACATGCTTACTACTATCCATTATTACTCAGAGATCACTTCGCTCCTAGTAACCTTAATGACATTAATAAACAACATAAATTTTAGTAAATATTGCTCTATTTACGTCCCGAGATCTACATTAGTCACTATTGCTCAAACCAGGACTAAGACTTGATGTTCAGGCCATAGATTGTCCGATTTGGGACTCTTAACACCCCCTCCCAGGCCCAAGATTTACGTATGGACCCTGGAACTAAATGGTGGGTGGCCCAATGGATCTTAAACCAGACCCTATACCATCTTTAGAAATTGTAGGTTGGGACTAACTCATCCCTACAAAACTGAATTGTAAGGTGAGGATTGTCCCTACTTGAAAACACTTGTAAAGTGAGACTCTTAATATTAAAAAATACATGTAAAGCACAAAAATACATGTAAAGCATAGTAGCAGTATCACTCTACTAAGTTAATATATTTATTATCAAGTTACGAACACAACAATTTGCCTAATTATTAAAATTAAACCTGTGAAACAAAAACCATATCAATTCACATATTCGAACCTAAAAGAAAAAAAATTGATGTAAACATAGCAAAATGGGTGAATAGATGGTCCTAAACTTAAGGAATGCAAAAAACATGCAAAGAAGCTACCACACAGGGACATGTTTGGACACTACACCAACGAAAACAATTACATGCTGGCTGAAAGTAATGAGGATAGGATGCAACCATAACCACCACTTAGCCAAACCCTCCAACCTTCCATCAAACAGATTAGCTTCAATGTCTACTCGTTCATCTTCATCTTCATCTTCAGACATGTTGCTCATGTACCTTCCTTCCTTATGTGAAACAATTTAGATTATCAAATGGAAAAAACTATCACTCTACTCATGGAATTATGCACAATTCATACTACTTGAATTGCATTTGCTACCTGTGAACTGTGATGGTTTCCTTCCATAATCTGTAATGATTTTATGTTATCTTCTATCCAAAGATCCGATAATTCTTGACATTGTTCACAAATTCCAAGAACTAGGTTGTTTAGAAGAGATTTATAAGTGCTTTTCACTAAAAATGAATTGTTTAAGTACATTTTTGTTGTAAGATAATTCAATCGTATTTTATGAACTAAACCATATTATTGATTTAGATTAGGCCTTGTCATGTTGACCTCTAACATGAATCCTTCCAACTAAGAATATGAATTGGCACATGATGATGTGGATGGTGAATGTTGCTTGTTGTGTCACAGGTCTGCACTAATTTTTAAGTGAATGAAGCTATGCAAATGATTTAAGCATAATTTCAAAACTCTTGAGAATCTAACTTAACACGTTGCTATCTGCTTTTTCTGTTTATTATCCATAACTAGTTACCTAATCTAACAAAAGTTGAAGCCTTCAGACCCAAATAATTAATATTGCACACGAAAGAAGGAAATTTTTAATAATTTAGAATACATTTAGTATCCATGTTTCTCTAGCTATCAACCACTGAGGGAACACCAGAGAGTGAGAAGTTGCAAGCGCGTATCATATTGCACTACTCTGGGCTTTTAAGTAGAGTATGATGTTTGAATCGAGGACCATATTGTTTCCAAACTACCTAGTTTGATCAAATCAGTGCTTTTCACATTCAAAAATAGTTGAATGAGCGTGCAACATGTCTGGGTTAATTTTTTGCGCCGCGACAATGTAGTATTTGATTCAATGCCCCAAATTCTACAAAGCAACAGTTCATTCCTAGTCTATTTTGCAAAGCATCAATATGTTGACTACTTCTAAATCATCATCGTCGCTATCATCATCATTACTTTTATCAATGATGAAGATTTTTATGATGACAGCAATGGAGATGATTTAATGTCTCAACAGATTTGATGTTTTGCAATATAAATTAATAGAGAACAAACAATTGTTTTGAAGAATTTGGGGCAATAAACCAAGTTCTATGTTTTAAAGAGTGATATAGATGAAGTATGAGATGGATGCAATTCGAAAATCATGTATGATCTAAGTTGCATTTCAAATATTACTTAATTTTTGGACTATTATTTTCTAAGTCAGTTTAAATGAATGCATGTTCAATGAAGGGAGTGAAACAAACAATCTACATACATTATAATAAACTCAACAACAACATATATATCAATAAAACAACAACAACATACCTTTTCCTAAAAAAATCATGGAATAATCTGAAGTTGATCTACTTTTGTTGCGAGGAAGAAAAAGTACAAGGCATATAAAACTTCCAAAAATGATTCATACTTCTTCTACTATTTCTCCATAGCAAAACAAAACATTTATGAACCACACCCATAATATGAGTTAACCTATTTTGGAAATATAAACTAGCATTAATATTATAATATAACAAGAAACAACAAAGTATTAGGGAAGTAAATCATGCCACACAAAAAATGCATGTTAACATAAATAAGCAGTACACTCTAAAATAAAAACCACAACATAACTACCATTAACATTGTAACATAATAAGCAACAACAACCAACAGTACATTGTTAACCCCAAAAGGAAGTAAATCATGCAACGACAAAAAGCAAAATGTTAACAAAACTAACAACAACTACCCATAACAAATAAAAAAAAATCAACAACAACGACTAACAACAAATCATGTAAAACATAACAAAGTCTTCAATCTTCATGCCTAGTTGAACTCGTGCAATTCTCAAGGTCTTCATCAGATTCAGAGTTAGTTACATTCAGATTCATAAGGTCATTCACAATAGCTTCTACCTTCTTCATCTTTTCAGGGTTAAGATTCCTGAAATGAATCTTCTTATTTCCCGTTCCATCAGAAGGTACAACAACATACAACAACAAAAAACATAAACTATCGAACAAGGAAGAAGTAGAATACCTTATATATGAAGCGAGAGCTAATGACGAAGAAGAGATAAAATGGGTGCTAGGGTTTCTCTGTGATAGATACGATGATATTGTCAAGAAGCGAGATCTAATTCGCTTATATTATAAATATGTAAACAATTCACCATGTTTGTATTAAAAAACCGTGATAAATGTAATGAATTTCACAATGGTTCTCACTATCAACCGTGGTGATAGGTATTTCAATTTAATTTATATATTATAGTTATAAGCACAACATCAATTGTAAAGAAAAAGTATAAAATTGTTGGATCTGAGATTCGAAATGTGTCACTCCATAAATGTATAATCACGATTTATTAGTTTGACTGTAATGCAAGGTATTTTCGTAAATATAAATAAAAAATCGCATCCGTAATTGAGGTATTACCATGGTTAACAAACAGACCATTGAAGTTTAGTATGACGAAAGGTCTATTTTGTAGTAGTTATGATCCACGTAAGCCTCATATGGATGCTATAGAGAGGATATTAACATATTTGAAATCCACTCCAACTAAAGGAATATTGTTCTCAAAACAATGGTCACTTGAGGGTAGAAGGCGAAGGTGCGAGAAACACAAAAAAAGGGGTTTGAATTGGGTTTCTAAAACAAAAGCTTTTCAAAACCAACTCAATCAAACAATAACAAACAAGAAAATTAACAAAGTTATTTTTATACTGGTTTGCTGATAAGGAAGATACCTCCAGTCCACCCTACCAAGGTGATTTTTCCTTCTCAACAAGGACTTAATCCACTATAATCGAAACTGATGACAGACACCATAAATACAAACCGTGTTTGTCTTCTTGAGTCTATTTGACTAAAACCTAGTCACTCAAGGAAACACTCAAACAACTTTGAGATTTACAAGTTTGTGTTTACAAGTATTGAATCTAAGAAAGCATATTAAAACAAGTTAAATACAATGAATATCTTCACACGAAACGAGCAAAAACTCTTGTGTGTTTATAAAAACTATACACAAAAATAATATGAAGTTCAGCAAAAGTGTGTGTGAGCATAATTTTAGTGTAGTGAATTAGAAGCTTCTTCCATTCTTCCAAGCCTCCTTTATATAGGAAGTTGAAATATCAGTTGGAGGGTAGAATTGGAATAGAAAATTGCAGTTGTCTCTTTGTGCAACGGTTTACATATAGGAGAAAAAATGGTACAATAGTGGAAGGAAGGGTGCTCTTGTACTGTGTACTACTTTTCTGATGTAAAAAACCTTTTGATCTTATCTTCTAATCTTCAGAGAGTTCTGACGAAATGATATTGAAGCATGCTTAGAATGATTAAGAGACTAGTTGACAAAATCTTCAGAACCTCGGTCTTCAAAGTCTTGACACAGTTCCTCAGAATTTGGTCTTCAGAGTCTTCAGATCTTGTTCTTCATAAGCTTCAGAACTTGAGCGGAGAATCTTGAAGGCTGACAATCCTCCAGAGACTATTCAATCAGAGTCATATTCATAAGCTTTAGCACAAACAATCATCAAAACCGTTGTCTAAGAGCTTTCTAGAACTCAACAACCTCTTGTAGAGCACTTGTATCTCTTCAGAGTCAGAGTGTGTTGATTCCAGAATTTGATGACGTCATACGTCAGTTCTTCAGAGTCAGAACATGTTAGCAAAAGCTACACACTAGATAAAAACCATTAGTGTAGAAAATTATTCTCTAAGAAACAATGCATTATTATCATTAAAACTAAAGGCCAGATGCATAACCAAATATTTGTAGGATCAAGCGCTTACCACTGCGCTAAAAGCAATTGCTGTTAGTGAGGGTGCAACTTTATTTCCTTATAGTATGAGCCCTCAGGGGCTGCACCTAAAGCGAGGTTTGTAAGCTCCCTCTAAGGCCATGGGTTGGGACGTTAAGCCCATTCGAATCCCTAAGGGTGACGCTAGATTTATTTATCCAACAATCTCTCCCCCAGTGTCAGCCGGGGGGATTCGAATCCATGACCAAGCTCTAATACCACTTGTAGGATCAAGCGCTTACCACTGCGCTAAAAGCAATTGCTGTTAGTGAGGGTGCAACTTTATTTCCTTATAGTATGAGCCCTCAGGGGCTGCACCTAAAGCGAGGTTTGTAAGCTCCCTCTAAGCGCCATGGGTGGGATGTTAAGCCCATTCATCTTGTGGCAAGTTATTTTCATGGAAATTATAATTATAATGATGATGTAATATATTGCTTCCGTATAGATATACTAAAAAAAGGAAGCAACTATGAATGATTTATCTATTATGAAAGACATTAATTAGTGTTTATTTATCTATTTTACAACCGATTAATTAGTGTTTATTTATCTATATTGAAAGCTTTTATTTTTCTTTTAAAAACAGTTGAATAACCATCGACAGTTATATTGGTACCCATTCCATACCGTAAAATCAGCACAAGGAGTAATGGATTTTAAAAGACATGCAAAATACACACATTGTTTTCATATAGAGATATGCATCAGTATCATGAAAAGTTACACAATGTTTATTCCTAAAACTCAAGTATATATGTTATGGTCTTCACTACCTGCATTTCAGCATATTCACGCTCTTAAAATGAAATAGAGACATAATCAGTTTGCAAATTAAAAAAGATATACAATTCTTACAAATGAAATAGAGACATAATCAATTGCAAAATTAAAATTAAATTCATAAACAAGATCAATATCACCAAAATGTTTCCTTAAATTGTCAAATACGGATATAATAATTAGAATTTTGAAGTTGACAACATCACTTTGTAGAACATGGTAAATCATAATAACCATAGCAATCTCCTCGGCGTGAAATTAAAAGAGAAAAAAAAAAAATAGTTACTTGATCTCAATCGATCAAGAAGCTTTCCTTGTAAAGTCCGGATAACAACAATAATCTTTTCCTTAACCAACCAATGACATGCACCATTCATGTACAATTCCTCCCCATTAAATGGGTTACCAACACACCATTGAGCCATATCATCCATGTGGAGTATCTTCCAAGAATTATTTCTTAGACTATATATCTCAAAAAAGGAGAAATACATTATACCTTGTGGTGGAGGAGAATCAGGATCATAGTCATTACTTGAGCTATCAAATGTTACATATTGAATCACCTTAAAGTCATCTCTTACTTGGTCATAACCAAACCCATGAAAGTCATGAAACACGCCAAGCGAGGGTGTTTTGGTACAAGCTCATCGGGGCTAGGAGGAATGACAACGAATTCTTCGATAGCTGGGTTCCACAATACATATTTGACCTTATTAGAAACTCTCCTTACATTCTTTGTCCCGATACAAAAAACACCGCTAACACTTGTTTTTTCCCAAAATATTAAGATAAAAGTCATCCTCTTGAAATGGAGGTGGCAAAGTTAATTTGATTCTACTATCGAGCAAATGCAATTCAGGATGGTAACGATCAGCACAATCACGTTTAAATATGAGGAGATATGTACGATGATCCTCGGAATTGCTATGAGATATGAATGGTTGCGGAACATATTGATGAAATGAGAATTTTCAAATAAAATGGACCATGATTTGCGTACGCAACCAAAACGCTTCAATGATTTAACGGGGAGTTTCGAAAGAACATGGAAGGCAACATCATCGTCAATATACTTTCTGCTAACCTTTGAATCAGACCCTTGTTGAACGGCAGTGATAGCTTCTGCTGATAATCCATGAACAAGTTGAACGGTGATGATTTCTTATGTTGATAATCCGTGGTCGAGTTTAACGGCGGTGATTACTTCTACAAATAATCTATGGTCAAGTTGAACGACGGTGATTGCTTCTGCAAATAATCCATGGTCGAGTTGAACGGTGGTGATAGCTTCGGCTGATTCCGCTTACAAAGAGAGGAAATTTCTTCAATTCATCGATACCGCTGTTGCTTGTGTTTTCTTCTTGTGTTATATATATATATATATATATATATATATATATATATATATATTATATATATATATATATATATTATATATATATATATATATTATATATATATAAATTTACTCAAATGACCTATTTTTTCAAAAATTCTCAAAAGCCAATTTTTTTAGTAATTTGCTTTTGAATACAATTATTTTTATGTTTAATGATTCTATGAATACAACAACTCTTTTTTTGAAAATTTGGAGCCCGGTTAATTTAACTTTTAAATATTATTATTATAATGAAATAAAATTTTATGGAAAAAAATTAAAAAAAATTCATAAAAGATTTAAATGTAAATTAAGTTCAAATAGTTTTTAAAATGCTAATTTAAATATTTTCTTATTTTATTAAAACTTATTTTGGATTTTAATATTTTTTAAAATTATTTAATTTTGAAGTCATTTCAAATCATTTTTCATAAATATCATTTTTGAGATACAATTTTAGTCTAAATTGTAATTACGATTATATTTTATTTTTAATAACGTATGTCTATATTATAATATATCAAAACTAGTCTTTAAATTTAGAAAAAATAAATATAAATAAAATTTATAATATTTTGAAAATCAATTTTATAAATTTATTTTTGAAAATACAAAAAAAAAAATAATTAGAGCTAAAACAGACCCTTCATTTGATTTAGATTTTGTGAAAAATCATTCTAAAATGTAAATCAAACTGAATATTATTCATTGATTCTGATTTTTTATCTTTAAATTTAAATTAAATGAATTAATATTCAAACTAAATAAACTCATTGTACCTCTATTATAGTAAGTCTATATTTAAATTAATTTTGGTAAAAACAAATCAAACACCTGATTATAAAAATTATTTTTAAGGAAAAAGAGCAAATTTTTAATAAAAGATAATGAGTTTAGTGGATGCCCACGGTCTATATATATTTTATAAAATTAATTTTTTAATTGTAATTTTAATATAAACTTTTGCCTTAAGAACACAAGTTAGCATTAATTTTTTTTATATAATCTCTCAATAAAAAATCACTAATCTATTAAATTATTTAATTTTGTTATAATAATAACATAATTTGATGAGATCCGCACCTTGTCATTGAATAATGGTATAAAAATTATTTTTATTATGAGTATATATATATATATATATATATAGAATATTTTTTAGAATTTACAGTGATAAAGTATGAAATTTTTGAAATTGGCGGTAATTAACTAATTTTTGCTTTTTTTTTTCATTTTGCAGTGAAGTTAAGGAAAAGACCAACCATTGCAGCATGCCCACAGATAGAGAGACATCCCAGACTAGGGTTGCTGAGGCAGAGTTTTTCATTTACGCGTTAGACGAGTAGTTTTAACGGTTCACATTGGAAATGGTTGGCTGAGTAGGGGCAGATATGTGCACCCCGTAGCACCCGATAACGAGAGAAGTGGTGTCATTCAGAAGCTGGAACTCTATTGGAGGTGTAACACCACTGAAGTACACTTCTTCCTTAATCAAAATTGACGAAGGGGCATTTTGAGATGTTTTTCTCAACAACAAATGACCTTTATTTATACAACTTTAAATTCATTCTTGACCACACAAAACGGTCAGTATAATCACAGTCGTCCAAAACTGTCTTCAAAATCGTAACCATTTGAAATCTTATAAAATTGCACTAATGGAAATTTCATATTGGTTGAAATTTTCGGTATAACTAATACTTTTTAAAAATACCTTTAAAATTTCAAGCGTACCGAATTTTTTTGAAATTTCTAGCATGAATTCATACCCGAAATTCTGAATACA